>NC_133005.1:21065075-21368106 GCF_048564905.1 Vicugna pacos
TACTTGTTCACGCAAAAACTAAGCTTACACAATTTAGAAACTTTCTTTAACAAAAAGAGTTGAAGCCAAAGGGTGTTCTGGCTATTCCTCAGCCTGACCATGCCCATAATTACCAGCAGTTGACTGTGGGTAGTAGTCAGGCTCCGAGCGGGGATGGCAGCTTGACTGCGAAGGTGGTGAAGAGGAGGAAGATCAGGAGAACATGTCTAGGCTGTGGGCCAGAGGCCCCAGGCAAGTATAGAAGCTTGCGCCCAGTCTGTCTCCCAGGGGACAACGGTCCTGTCCCATAGTTCGCTTTTTCTCTGTCCAAGAGTCAAGATAGCTCTGAGAATCTGCACAGAGGCAGAGCCATGACTGGAGTCAGACACTGGCCTCACACTGGCTGTTGGCACGGTACCCTGGGGCAGGTAGCTAATACAAGGATGGCGTACACCTGACTGGTGACCGTGAGGGCCCAGCACAAGTGCAGGGGAGTGGCAAGTGTCTGGGGAAGATGCCAATCCAGTGGTCAGCAAGAGAAGACTGACTTTTGTTTTATTTTGTTTTGGGTCTGTAGCTCCAAGATGGCTTTTCATATACATGCTGTGAATAATCAGGGGAGGTAAGTATGTTTGTGGTGCATCCTTGTTTGAGCCAAGTTTTAGGAGCAAAAAGAAGAGAGGCTGCCTTGTAACTGCTGGCATGCATGGTCTCCTCACAGTTCCCCACCTGGCAGTGGCATCACTTGAGGGCTGGGTTCGGCTTTGGCTGTGCTCGGCTGAGACGGTCTACCCTGGTGCTTCCCACGGAAAGACTGGGGTTGGAGGTGGAGGACCTAATTCCTTCCTTCCTAATTCTGCATACATACCATCCAGTGTCTTGAAAATCCCTGAGAGAGAGCTGAGGCTGTGAGTTGCTGCTAAGTTGAAAAAGGAGAACACTGTAAACTTAACCTCTCTCCCATCTCTTTCCTCTTCTAGAATCGTGCCTCTGGACAGTGAAGATAGCTTATACTTTGTGAAGACGGTAAGCAGAGCTGTTACAGGTCAGCTGGCAGGTGATGGCCTTTAGAGGACATCCACAAGGGGTGAGGTAGGAGTAGGTGGGAGTCTTGCACAGCCCATCCCTTACCTGAGAAAACTAGTCTATTTTCAGGACTGTTCCAGCTGCAGCGGTGGAGAGCCTGTGCTTTCTGAGGGTGCCCAGGCAGCTGTGCCAGGCCCACCATGTCCATACTCCCACGTCTAGGTGCCTCTGGGCCCAGAGTCTAAGCTGGGAGATGAGGGGTGGTAAACACCTCTTCCTGAGGTTAAGAAGGCTTCCTCCAAGTGACTGAGATTGCTCTGATCTCACATGCAAATGGGAGCTGAGGACAATCTACCTCAATGCAGACTGAATTTTCAGTGACTTCTCTGTGTTCCAAGGCCTGTGTTGACACCCTTATTTAACAGGAGCTTGTGAAAATAAAAAACAAACAAAAACCAGGGGCCTGAGTCTCCTGTGAAGTGGGGTAGTCAGAGTAGAGCCTTCTGACTTGTGTGCTGAAGGCACACTGAGGGGCCAGGGGAATGGGATTAGAGTTGCAGAAATACTGGTCCTGGGATATGCTGGCATGATCTTGGGGAGCCAGAGTTTCTAGGCCAGTTGCTCCCAGCCACAGCCAAGTCCTCTGTTTATTCCAGTGCATCCTGGTACAAAGAAGATTGGCAAGTAATGCGTGGGAGGATGGTGGACATGCTGCCAAGGTTCTGGTTGTAGTATATATAGGTACAAGTTGTACCTTGAGTCCATTCTGTGGCTACTCCCTGAGCCTTGATTTCAGTGAGCTTTTGGTCACAGGGAACTGGGTGGGCGAGTGTGAATGACTTGGTACAAATGCACACCCAGCGCCATCACCAGTGGACAAGCAGTAATGTTATCTACAGAGAGTAATATAATGTGGGTAATTTTTTAAGGTTGTGAGTAATTTCTGTTTCTATAATGTACCTGCTCCCTGTATATGTCAGTGTTTTGTATTGATGTTCTTTTAGAATTAATTGAGATTTTTTTGGTGACATTGTTAAGACACTGGGAAATGCTTTCTGATACTTAGGTGATAATACTTCATATCCTTGCAGGACTTTAAATTCCCTGACTTCTCTCCTTAGACTCCTGTGCAGTGCTTTGGAAAGTGCTTTGCACTCCTAGTAGGTGACTAGGAGTCCAGTAGAATTATACTATTATGTTAAGTATGCATTTAATAGCAGCTAATGAAATAGGAAAGAAAAGATAAGACAATGTTTTCTGTCCAAATCCTGCCCTCCCCTTCAGGCAGAGATGAAGTTCAAGCCTAACCCTATTGATTTCTCCCTACAAGTACTGTATTCCTATAGTACTCATGGGTTATACTGCATAAATCAGGGAGTAATTCTATAATAATGTATCACATGACGACTTCTGTGTAAGAATGCTCTTGTCTCTCCAGCTGTACGTTACAGGTTTCCTGAAGACAGGAACCATGCTTTATATTTTTTCTCTCCCCATGCCACATGTGGGAAGTGCATAGCAAGTGTCTAACAAATATTGCTTGTATTCTTTTTAATGTTCTCTCTCCCTTTCCTCAGTACCAGAGGCCAAATAAGAAAGTTGGGGATTAGGAACCCACAGGATTTGTCTTTCTAATTGATCTGGGAATCAAAGAAGTAGAGTTCTCATTGTCAGTTAAGAGGAACCACATAGCCTAGGAAGGTTCTGTGTCTTCAGATACTCAAAATTGTTTGAAGCAGATTAGATAAACCTTCCAGTTGTGAAGCCTAATTAGAAAGTTAACTAAAAAAGTCTGCATGTCACTTTTGTACATTTATCATGACAACGTGGAAGATTAAGGACTTTGACTCTAACTGTGGTTTTTTTTCTTTTCAACTCTTGTGCCATCTTATTTTGAGACTCTAGCAATCCCTTCAAGAGGCCTGGGTCTTTGGTCCCTGTCCTGAGGGTAGAGCAAGGGTCCTGGGCAAGGACAACAAGGTGTGAAAATGAGCTCTAGCTTCAGGAGCTCTATACTTTGCCATCCAGCAATGTCAGGCCAGGAGGAGGCACACCTGCAGGGCTCATCGTGCTGCCTGCCCCGTGTCCATCAACAGGTCTTCACAGGCACCCCGTACTCTCACTTTGGCTCATACCATTTTCTGCATTTCCTCTGCAAGATTCTTCTGAGAATTACTCCATTTTCACTAGTTTTTACCTAATTAAAGCCTTCTTATCAGCCATTTAGGAACTCTCTCTAAGTTACTCCTGTTTTTTGTTTTTTTGTTTGTTTTTCCTCAACCTATTGAAGCCTTGGGTTTTTTTTTTTTTTTTTTTTTTTGTCTTGGCCATAAAAGCTTGACCAACTGTCTTTTAATTTTTTTCTTTTTTTGGTAAAGGAGCATTGTCAGATTTTGACATGTCCCCCGAAATATCCATGAAAACGTCTATCCCTCTTTCCAGATTTGTTTAAAACTCTAGCCCAAACTAAAGAAGGAGTGGGTGAAAGTGTGGACAGGCTGGGATGTGACACTAGTTACAGTTAAGAAGGAAAGCTGTTGTTGCCTCTTAGGGAGAATTAGCAGTTTGGAGGAATTTATAGAAACATAAAGATACTCTTCTAGCCCAGTGTTTCTCTGACCAAGGAGCAATTGCAGGGAAGCCTGAGTGATCCTGAAGTCATCTCCCCAATTCTGAGATGTATTTGAAGATAACTTGAGTTTTCCTTAGAAATTCTCCAGTATTCTTTTGCCATCAGCCTTAAAGCAGTATTACGTGGTCTGTTATGGGTCTTTCCCTGAAGTTTTAGGACTGACAGCTGGTGTAACTCTGGTTTCTCCTTTGGTGCAGGCTTGTATGACTATCTATGACATTCCTGACTTGCTGGGAGGAAGAGGATGCTTAGGATCTGTGGTCTTCTCAGAATCATTTTTGACATCTCAGATCTTGGTTAAAGAAAAGGGTAAGTGTATGTGGTCTTTGGAAAGTGAAACTTGAACTTCTTTTTTTTACCAAAATAAATCATAAACTAAGTCAAAAGCAGAAATAAACTGGGGAAGATATTAGGTTACTTACAATAAGCAAAGGGTATATATCCTAATTTATGAAGAGCTTTTACAAATTAATAAGACCAGCTACCCAGTGGCAAATGGGCAAAAAATATGAGCAGACAGTTCACCAAAGTAGAAAACAAAATAATTTGTAATATATAAGTATATATATATATATATATATATCTTTATACGTATATACACACATCCTTGAATATGAGTTTAAACTACACAGGTCTCCTTACACACAGAATTTTTTCAATAAGTACATGTTACAGAACTACACAGTCTGTGGTTGGTTGAATATGTGGATGTGGAACCATGGATACGTAGACCTGACTGTAAAGCTATACGTGGACTTTCAACTGTGCAGAGGATCAACGCCTCTAACCCCTGCATGGTTCAAGGGTCCTGTGGGGTCAGGGGGTGAATATGCTTTACTAGTAGTCAGCAATTTGAAACAATAATTAGATCCATTTTTTTTACCCATTATGTTAACAAAAAATTCTGGAGAATGATGATACCTAGTGCTAGTAGGATGAGCCTGATGATGTTTTGTTTGGTGTTTTATACACCTGACTACGTTGATAAAAATTAATATATATACCTGACTACCTTGATAGATTAAAAGGACTCTTCGTTTAAATGTGTGTTTCTATTTGTCATAAAAAAAAATAGAGTTAATCACATGGGGAAACCTTTCTCCATTCCCTCATTAGACTGCCTATCCCCAGATGAGGAAGGCATCAGCTCTGTATACTAATAAGAGGATCCTTCACTCCTGAGGAGGGGAAGGACATTAGCAGGCTGGGGCCGCAAGGTACTATTATGCTCAGAGGGTAGGCGGTAACCAACGTGTCTGTGGTCTTCCTACAGATGGCACTGTTACCACAGAAACCAGATCCATAATCCTGACAGCCGCCATACCCAGATTCTGCTCCTGGCTGGTTAGTGTCATTCATCAGGTGAAGTGGAAGTAAACGTGGAGAAATTGTGGAAAACTTTTGAGGAAGACCCTAGGTTCCTGGTGGGATGTCAGATCCTGACCTAGCTGCTATTCGGGAATAGAAGTTTTTATCTCAGCTCCTTCTGTTTATACAGACAAATCTAGTTTCTTTAACTCTCATAATCTTGGAAAAGTTCCCCAAAAGAAAGAAACTAAATAATCTGGGTCCCTATTAAATTGTGCAAGGAAGAAATTAACACTCTCATTTTACAGATGAGGAGACTGAAGCTTAGAAATTGACCAACCTGTCCAAGGTCACACAGAAAGTGAGGAGTGGATCACATGCTCCCTTTTCTGGTCAGAATGGTTGCTGCTGAGTTTTTACAACCATGTCTCTACATGTAGAAAGGCCCCATCTTCATCTGTGGGACTTGGCCTGAAACTCTGGTGCCTTGGGACACAGAAAGTTTGACAGCATTGAGTCCAGTAATGGTCTAAGTACCTATTTCAGAATGTTTATATTCTGCTTCTGCAGTTCTGACATGAATAGAGAAGAGCAAGAGTCACCCTCTGATGTGAACGTGTTTAAACGAGAATACATTCAGACATTTTAATATGTTCTGTTTCCTTTACCTCTAAAAATGGTGTTCTCTGAAGTGAAACATAAGTGGAAACTAACATATTGTCTCCACGTATCATAGGCTCATTTAGCTGGATTTCAGGTCCCTGTGAGAGAGCCTAGTGTGGCCTGGGGCTCTGAGCCTTGGTGACCAGGAGCCAGCTCTGCCAGCTGTCAGGGCCTGAGAACACTGGATGTGGTGGAGGGACTGCTCTCTTGGAAATACGCGAACACAGGGGAGACCTAGCAGAGTTTTGCCCTTGAGGTAGTAAACTGAAAATCTGCACTCCTTTTGGACACAGGTAGAAGACAGTGAAGTAAAATTGTCTGAGAAAACCCAGCAAGCGGTGATGGTAAGCAGCCTTCTTATTCTTAATATTAACATTATATCAAAATGAAATGTAAATAATTTATAAAAACAATTTAAAACATTTCATATTACTGCTAAAATAAAGGATCTGAACCTCCTTGTCTCAATTCCTGTTTGTATTCTTCCCCTTCCTAGCAGAGCTCTAGAAATAACCATGTATTGGGTTTACAGTTAACAGGGATTCTTTCTACCATTTATACCTTTAGGTGTTTTTTTTTTCCAGAATCTCCCAGTACTTTTAAAAGCAGACCTCAGGTTGGCCTAGAAGTGTAGAGCTGAGAAGTTAAGGCTTTAGACCAAGGAGAAGTTGCTTCTGTTATCAGAGGATATAATTCCACTGGAATATGAATAAGCCTTGTAGACCTTGGTACCTAGACTCAGAGAGGACCATAACGTTCTTTTTCTCAGCACAAGTCACAGATGCCAGTAACATGGCAAAGAGCCAAGCAATGCCAAAGGCCGTGAAAGAGGTTGGGTGTATCTGAGGCTGACTTAGGAGCCTTTGTAGATTGACAGACTTAGGCAAGACTTAATTCTATGAATGCTTATGCTGTAAATCACCTGCTCTTTGTGTTTGTTTTTCAAAGGGGGATGACTGTTTCCTGGGCACTCTGCTAACGAGAGGAGAAGGAGCATATCTTTATTCCAGTAATCCATGGTCTTTGCCTGAGGAAGGTGAGCAGCTCTGACTTTCTATTCCTGACTCTGTCTGGGTCCCTCTTTTGCAGGTAATCCTCATGGGTGTTGTGATTAATGATACATCTGATATTTGAAAAGAGTTGTTAGTGTAGAAATGTTTTCTTACAGCTTTTCTTCTTTGATCCACCGATTTTGCAGATGAGGAAACTTGTTCTAGGAAAGACTGGCCCCAGAACTGCACTTGGTCCTCTTGTTGCTGCCTGAGGATTGCTCTCAGAATGGACTACAGCAACAACATGTCCAGAAATAGATTCTGTGGACCACAGCAAAATCCAGATTAGTTTTTTTATTGCTATAACAACTTACCACAAATTTGGTAACTTAAAACAACATCCGTTTATTATCTCACAGTTCTGCGGGTCAGAAGTCCAGGCACACTTGGCTAGATTCATGTCTAGGGTCTCGTAAGACTGAAGTCAAGGCATTAGCCAGACTAGGCTCGTATCCGGAGACTCTGGGGAAGAACCTGCTCTCAATCTCATCCAGGTTGTTGGCAGGGGCCAGTTCCTTCAGGCTGTAGGACTGAGGGCCCTGATCTGTTGCTGGCTATCAGCTGGGACCACTTTTAGCTTCTCCCAGAGCTCCTCACCCTGTGACCTGCTTCATCATCAGAGGGTTGATTATGGTAAGGTAGCCCCCGTGACCTCCATCCCCTTATGTTACTCCTGTGTTCGTATAACGTTGTATAGTAAGAGAAAATTTATAAAGGGCTCATGTGATTAGAGGAGGCCCACTCAAATAATCTCCCTCTTAACATATGATGTTACGTGAACACAGGAGTAACATAAGGGGATGAAGGGTATGGGGGCTGTCTTAACCGCAGTCTGCCCTCTGGCCCTCACAGTTCCCCCATGCAAAATAGAATCACCCCCAATCACCCAAGATCCTCATTCCCTATGGTAACAGTTCAGGGTCTTAAATCCTACCAGCTCAAAACTCCAAAATCTCATCATCAGCATTATTGAAATCAGGTGTAGGTGAGGCTTTGGTGCATAATTCATTAAGTACAGCTCCTCAACACAATTCCTCTCCACCTGTGGACCTGTGAAGTTAGAAGCAAGTCATCTACCACAGCCCTCCCAACATACAAGGTAGGACTGGCAGAGGATAACAGTTACAGACATTCAGATTCAAAAGGGGGAAAATGGAAGATAAAAAGGAGTACCCAGCTCAGGGCAGCTTTGAAATTCAGCTGAGCTGAAACTCCAGTTCTTGGATTAGGTTTCAGGTCTGGGAATAGTCCCCCATGACCCTTACCTCTGCCCCCTGGCCTCTCGGTTCTGCCCTCTAAACCCTTAGTTTTGCTCTCTGGGCTGATGAGTCTGCCCTCTAGGTTTGTGGCTTATACCTCTGTCATCCTTCCTTTTCATGAAGGTGGCACTTTGTAGCCCATGAGTTTTATCAGCCTGCTTCTTGCCTGTAAAATTTTGGGGATCCAGTGGTCTCCTTTCATTTTCTATTCTTTCTGTCCCTTTCAGTCTAAGCTGGCAGTATTTCTGCTGATATGAAAATCTCAAGAACCCTGTTGGTCTTACATGGATTTCCTGGGGATTCATTCCATGCTCCTTTTTGGCTTCCTCAAAATAATATTTTCTTATGAGTCCTGTTTTTCACTGTTAGATACAGCCTTTTTTATAGAGGAGGAGTTGTGACTTACTCCACAAATTCCTCAACCTCTGCTAAGCAAATTCCCTCTCTGGATAATTTGTTCTTCTTGAAAATATTCTCTCCGGTGGCAAATTCCTCTCTGTTCTCAGATTACTGGTTCAGCTTCTGCTCCTCCATTGACATAGAGGACAAAGCACAAGGGGTTCTGGTTTTCAGTCCACAAAATGCTGCACAGCATTTGCTGTAGCATTTGTTATCATGCTTGTGCTATGGCCCCTGCATTTCTGCCTCTCCAGATCCTGACACAGAAGACCAGGAAGTTAGGAACATTTGCTGAAGACAGGGAAATATGTGACAGTACCCCCAGCCTTGGGGCAAGATTACATAATATTTTAAAATCAGCTTGTAGACACAACACAGAGGTGGTTGTGCTCCATCACAGTTGAGCCAGTTATAATATTTAGCAAGGATATTTGCCAAAATTAGTCTGCACTTTCTTAGCAAAGCACCTTGTTAGAAAAATAATCTTATACTGTATTAAGTTATCCAGCAAGATTCAATAATCCTGAGATCTCTACACAAGAATAAAGGACATAGCCAGGGATTTCTGGGGCCTTGTTAGTCACACACTTAAAAGCTTAGATCTCATACTTTCTTAGTTCCTAAGGAAAGTGTAGTTTGAATTAGGAGACAGTTTCCTGAGACAGGAAGATAGAATAGGAGCATAGAATTTAAACAGGAGTGTTACCTGGCTGTGTGTTAAATATTTTACCACTTTGGGGATCAGGTCAATGTTATGGGGTTTGAAATTTATACCACTTTGGGGCTTTCTTAAGGAAAAATAACACATACGAAATGGTTGGGTGTCTTCTCTGGGCCTTGGAAGGGTGCTTGGGCAGGTGGGAGATCCTGAGGCTTAAATGTTTGGGTCTAAGTGAATCTGTCTCTAGTTGAGACTGAGGTTTATCTGCTCTCATCTCCTGAAGGCATTTAAAAAGCTCATCAGCATGCATTATCTTGATTGATCTTCATATCTGCAGCCCCAGTGCAACTTAGTGGTAACATCTAAGGATAGTGCAGGTCTTCCGATTTTCAGTCCAGGGATAGACCAGCGAACTACTTGTGGGTAGAGTAGAGTTCCTTTTTCTTGAAATGTTTCCAGCTCTGGAATCTTCCCTTCCCCAGTTAGTGACTTCTGCTGTCACGAGACATTTTGTTATGCAGCTTGCCATTCATCCATGTCCTTTATGTGCCCTTCTCTTCCCCACCCTGCTGACCGTGGTCAGGCAGGCTGCCCAATACTAATTCTCAGCAGCCTGCTTCATAGTTTTACCACATATCCCTAAACAGTGTCTTCCTTTTGAACTTAATACAGGTAGACTCATACTCCATTGTGTTGTTCTGGGACTTGCTTTTTTTGTTCAATATTCTGGTCCTAAGATTCATCCAGATAGTTGTGTGTAGGCATATAGTTCCTTCATTTTCACAATTCCATAGGATTGCTTTGCATGAAAATGTGCTGTTTATCCTTTTGATTCTTGGTAGACATTTGGGTTGTTTATAGTTTTCTGCTCTTGCAGACAGTACTGTCATGAGCATTCTTGTACAAGTCTCCTGGGGCACGTGACACCAGAAAGATGCCTTACAACACATCTTTCTTGCTGTATGTAAAGACATAATTGTCATCTATTGCCTCAATCTTCTGATTTTCCTGTTACATTTCTGGCTGGTTGCAGCAACCAGCATTGAGGTCTCTGGCTTGTTGGTCTTCCCTGAATATTTGCTACTTTGCTTTGGTTTTGTTTTGTTTTTAAGAATTTTTTAAACAACTTTATTGTGGTATAATTTCTGTGTAGTAAACTACACGTATTTCAGTGTACAGTTTGATGAGTTTTGATGATGTGTACATGCTTTGGTTTTTGGTATCCCTAGGTATAGAATTTTCTGTGCTTTGCCCCAAATAAACTCAGCCTCTCCGACAGGCCTGCCCCTCTCCCTCATAAGACTTCACCACAGAGTTGGAGGGGAGGTAATGTGAATAGCCCCAAGCTAAAACACAGATTTCCACTATGCTTACCAAGCTTCGGTAGAATTCCTCCAGTGGTTCTCAGTTTTGTTGTACAACTTTGGTCCATTTCCAGAGTTCGTAACTCGTTGTATTTGACAGTCAGTCCAGTTTTTTGGCTGCTTTCTGGGGAGAGGATTTTCCAGCTCCTCACAGCCATTTTGGAAGTCCTAGCTCTCAGGACTTTTGAAAGGTATTTTCACTGGGTAAAGAATTGTTGATTGACCATTTCTTTCTTTCTGTTCTTCAGAGATGTTGCTTCACTCCACTGTCTCGCTCACTCACATTATTTTCTGAGCGGAAATCTACTGCCTTTCTTACCTTTGTTCCTTTCTATGTAAGATACCTTTTCATTCCAGCTGCTTTTAAGATTTTCTTTTCTCTTACTACAGATTTTAAGCAGTTTAATCTTTGTGTGACTTGGGGTGGTTTTCTTCATGTTGCTTATGCTTGGGATTCATTTAGCTTCTTGGATCAGTGGATTTATGGTTTTCCTCAAATTGGAAATTTTTTGGCCATTATTTCTTTAGTTTTTTCCCATCGCATTCAGGGACTACAGTTACATATATTTGGCTGCCTAAAGTTGTCCTACAGCTCCCTGATGCGCTGTACAATTATTTTTAGTCTTTTTTCTTTTTGTGTTTTATTTTACATAGTTTCTGTGTGTTCTGATTTACTAATCATTTGTTCTGCATTGTTATAAGTTTGTTAAATTAACATTTGTTAAATGGAGCACAGGGTGCTGGATGGTGAGCCAATTTGAACAAAAGAAATTGAGATAGAGAAGTTTATTACTCATAGGTCCTGCAGGAAGTACATGGCAAGCCTTGAGGGGCCTCATGGGAAAGTCAAGGCAAGGTGCAGGCAGGACCTAGGGTACGTGCCTTTATTAGAGTTCATGGATAGAGCACTTTGATTTCCCAGGCTAAGGCCATATTGGTCAATTTAAACCAAAAAGAGGGGTTTTGGTAAGCTCCATGGGGGTCGCATATAGGGGGCACACAAGGGGAAGACAGTAGGAGGCAAGAGAGACTGTTGATGACAAGGGCTGCTGGGGAAGTCATAGTAGGAACTTACATTTGCTTGTGACTCTAGGGCATGTGCTTCCATGAGGGAGCCAGTGTCAGTTTAAGGCCCCTGCAGGCCGTTTGGCCAAACAGAAGGGATGCTGGGACAGCAGTACCATGGACAAGCTCAACTCACAGCAGATGTCTAATGTCATTACTCTGATCCCGTATATTTTTCTTCTCAGACATTGTATTTTTCACCTCCAGAAGTTGGAGTTAGATATTTTTACATCTTTCATGTCCCAGGTTAACATGGTTTATTCTTTTCTCTAGTCTTGAACATATAGGATGCAGTTATAATAATTCTTATATTTCTCTTCTGGGCTTATCACCTGAACTTTTGTTTTAAGCTTTGTTAGGCAGCAGACAGGGCAGCAGTTAAATTAGGGCTAATTTTACCCTGATACTAAGACAAAATCCTTCTGAGAACTCTACCTGCCATCCCTGTGAAGTATGAGGTTTTCCACTGTGGCTGGTGGGTGTGGGCTTCTGAATGTCTAGTGCAAGGTATGGGTTGATGTTCATTGCTTTACATGAGGCTATCCAGTTTTTCTAGCACCATTTGTTAAGAAGATTCTCCTTTCTCCTTTAACTTGTCCTTGCACCTTTGTTGAATATCAGTTGACCATATATCTACCATTTCCTGTAGGCCTCAGTGAATGGTTGGCACTCTGGCAGCTCCTTCATTCTCCCTGTAGTGGTTTACAGATTCTGGAGTATTTTTTCCATCAGGCAGAGATTATTTAGCAGTGCGGAGCAGGGATGCTATTCCCACTGCCACACGGAATAGTGGACGCACCCTGAGAACTCCGGTGACTAAGCTGAGCTTCACCTTCCTGTGATGGGAAGGCCCAGGCAGTGGCCATCTGCTGTTGCTGCCTTCATTCCTCACCCTCTCACGTGTTCCCTTGTGTCTATATGAAACTGTTGAGGAATACTTGAAAAGAGAAGGTTCTCTGAAGTGCTGAACATGATTGAATCACACAGCACATACCTACAGCATGCATATTACCTGTGGCTGCGTGTTGTCTGCAGAGTGGATGACTCAGGAACAGGATGTTGACAGAAGTAAGCAAGTCACAGCAGAACATGTGTATTAAGAGTACATTTGTACGAAAGTAAAACAGGCAAGACTACAGTATGTATAGTTTGTAGATACACTGAAGTATGGTAAAACGGTATAAAATTCAGGATGTTGGTTCCCTCTGGGTGGAAGAGAAGAGGGCCTTTGAGGAAGGACATTCAGGAGGTTTCACAGGTACTAGCAATATTTGATTTCTTGGGCTGAGTGCTGCATGTACAGGCATCAGCGTTTGTTGTTTTGATGTTTTTCTTTAAACTGTATGTAGATATTTCACATACTGTCACAACACACACACAATGAAGATTACCCAGCCATTGCATCATAGTATTTCCCCAGCAGTGATAACGTTCCCAGTTGACACAGGCTGGGCCATCAGAGGATTTTTATTTGTATAGCCAGTTGTGTAAAAAAGGAAAAACCAAATTCTTCATTAACATTTGATGTTTTGTTTTGCCCTGAGAGCTCCTCCCTCTCCTGTTAGACTCCTGGGGATGCAGAGGTCAAAGCCAGAGCCCTGCTGTAGTCCCCTACTGCTTCTTGGGTAGTAAGGGGGAACTTCCTCTTACCTTGGTTTTTTAGACTCACAGAATAGAGAAGGAATAACAGAGCCCATCAAGCAAGGACGCCAGGAATTAGGCAAGGAGCCAGGGAGATCTCCTCAGGAGTTGGCTCCCCTAGTCACTGAGAAATCCCTGCAAAAGCATGTCCCATCAGACCACAGTTTGACAGTCCTGAATCCAGAACAAACACTGGAAGTGTTACCACTTGAAGTGGATTAGTATCTAAGAGACCAGGGCACTAGAACTGGGCCACCCAGTGAGTCACTAAAGTCATGACTTCCAGTTATCTTATGTGTCTTACTCTCAGGAGAATAATGACAGAGTTATGTTCCCAGAGCCAAGCTGGAGGGTAGCAGCCACACAGAGCAGTCACTCTGCACCAGTACTGAAATCAGCTCTTGTGCACCTGGCCTAGGCCCCATAGCAAGTGCTTTTGCAGCACTGCTTCGTGAGTTTCTGTCTTCCTCTTTTCCGTTTGGTTTTGAGGCTTTGGAGTCTAGAGGAAGAGGAAGTACTGAACATGGCCCCTTTATCCACCTCTTTTCCTGCCTTCCCAGTGACTACAACTCTCAGATCTGTGCTCTTTTTTGGAAGCATTGGAATGATTTGAGGTTTGTCCAGGAGGCCTTTGAGTGGTGCTTGTTCCTGAGAAACTTTACATTGGAGGTACGCAGGTGGACAGTGACCCCAGGACGTGGAAGGGTCCAGGTACTAAGCAGTAGGTAGGGGAGCAGTTTCTACCTCATAACACCTATTGATCCTGCCTTTCTCTGCAGATAGTAGGTAGAGTCATCTTGTGGCTGGAGTTTATGAAGTTGCAGTGTTAGGCATGTGTTGAGGATTTTGGCTGGACCCTGGAGGAGTTTGTGGAAGGAGATGGAAGACAGCAGTGGTGGGACTGCCAGGCAGCACTGTGGACTTGTTGAGGTTGAGGAAGCAGAGAAGGCATTTTGTCAAATTAGTCACAGATGGGCTGTGGAGAGAACAGAGGTGAAGAGAAAAGAGTAAGAGAACCAGTGGCTAGCGCCGTGCAGTGCCCTGGCACCAGAAAAACCTGTGTCTGGATTTGGCTCCACACCAAGTAGTTCTGTGACTTTGGGGAAGATCTCTTTAAGCTTGAGTTTCCCCATCAGTCCTCTAAGGATAATACTGCCTCAAATAGTTGTTTCAAAGTTGGGAAACTGTAATGTATGACATGCCTGGTGCTTAGTATATACTGAATGCAGTCTGTTCACATCCCTTTCCCTGACAAAGCAGAGATAGGAAAATATGTCTTGTCCCTGGGGATCTGCCCTGGATGTGGATGAGAAGAAAGTCAAAATTCTCTGAGCAATAGGGAAAAATAGGGGAACCGAAGGCTTTGAAGGCTCAGTGATGTCAGAGGATGAGGTTTTGGGAATGAGATAGGATTGAAAGGATGATAGGATGCGGTAGTCAGAAAGTAGGTTCTGGAGCTGAAGATTTCGGAAGTGAAGATGTTCTGGGTTCTGCTTTACTGCTACAGAGCTGGGATTGAGGAGCAGCAAGGCCATAGCATGGAATGGCTCAGCCCCCTGGTCTCTCTCAGAGGGAATGGGAAAGATGGCTTTGGAAGAGAAGACTGTGAGTGCATTCAGAAGCTGTTTGAAGTGTTGTGGCATAATTAAGAGGGCAGTAGATGTGAGCAGTGAAGGAAAGGAGGGACTTGAGTCTCATAAGGGAATGAAAATAATTGTGCCAGCGTAGGAGGCAGTGGTCTGGGGACAACACTGAGGAACTTGGCACTGGTGCTGCGTGAAGCTGGGGCGTGATACGCCTCCGGTCAGGAGAGCCAGAGGGCTTGGCTGTGGGGACAGGTGGCTAGGCTTCACTTGTTAGGGAGTGGGAGACTTACAGGACTTGAACCTTTGGATGCCTTGAACTGGGCTGGCTGGCTGGCAAGGTTGGCATTAGTTCCCTCTGATTAGTCATCTAGTTCTTGCATTGATACTCAGGCTTCAAACCTTCCTCTTGTACCTAAAATCTACCTCTGCCTCCGCCACTTCTTCCCACCCACCCCCATTAACACACACACACAAGCACACAGACTCACTAGGCCCTTCTCTGCCTCCTGAAACCCCACCTCCTCAGGAAGCCTTCAGAACTTGGAGTCTCCAGGATTCCTCACCTTGGACTTTGGTTTTCTTGTCATTACCACCTCCAGAGCTTTGGGGCCACCTTTTTTGAGCTACAGCTCAAGGAATCAGTCCCTCTTCTTGGTCTCCCGTCCTCTGCCTTAAGATGTTGACAGTGTTCCCCAAGCCTGTGTCTTGAGCTCCAAGAACTACTTTATCTCTTCTCTATATATGAAAACATGGAAAGAAAGGCTGTTACAGGAACAGGAAGGATCCAGCTTGGACCAGTTCCAGAGAGCAGCTTTACCTAGGTGTCTTAAGGGTACCCTGGGTGCTTCATTTGGGTCCCCGAAGCAAGCCCAGGCTCAGCCTTAGCACTTGTCACCTCAGTTGTTCATCATTTCTGTGGTCTACTCCCTGGGGCCCGTACTGGGCTGCTGTGTGACCTTGACCACCCAGGAGACAAGCAGTTCTTCTTAGACCTAAATCTTTGCCGAAGGAACCCACACTCAGTGTCTGCATCGCGCCCATCTTGCTTTTGAGAACTGCAGAATAGTGACCTCCGGTGTCTGTAGAGCCCACGTACTGCCTACCACGTGTGTCCCTTTGCTGGCACCCTTCACCAGTCCTCCGGCTCAGGACATAGTGCTCTTTCTTGGGCCTTAAGTGAGAGAGCTGATCTCTTCATAGCTGAGCCAGCGCCTGCCAAAATAGTGGAAAGGAGCATATATAAACTCAGTAATGGGGCAGACATACCCGGAGTCTGTTGTAGTGTATTTCCCTGGAAGACACCCAGAAGTAAATGTGAATTTTGCCTCTCTGCATCGGCTGATAACTTATTCACGTGTTTCTTTTTCTAATTCTTATGCAAAGATTATATCTGATGCCTCTTTTCTTTCTGAGGCCCTAGGAGGGTACATTGGCTTTCTCAGAGTGTGGGACTCAGCAAAAACATCATGTAACATAAGCACTGCAGATGGTCTCTAGTTCCCACTCTAGCCCTGGTACCTGCAAGAAGAACATTGTGATCCTGTCCCCAGAATCCGGCCCCCCAGCCTCTGACCAGCTGTCTTTTCCTTCCAGGGAAAGTGCATTTCTTCTCTAGTGGCCTTCTGTTTTCTCACCGTCATCACGGAAGTATCATCATTTCTAAGGATCACGTGAATTCCATTTTGTTCTTTGATGGGGTAGGTTTTTTATAGTTCATGGCTTTGGTGTTCAGAAAGATGCTCACACTTTTGAGGGGAAAATCAAATAACTCCCTGTCCCCACCTCTACCACCACAGGGCACGATGTTAGGAACCAGCATTGCCTTTGAGGAAGGCAGGCAAGGAGGCCATGGAGAGGCTCTTGTGGGCCTCATCCACCTCTCTGCTCTGTAAAGGGCTTAACAAGAAGGGGCTTCTGGGCCAAGGGCCGGTACTAACTATGCCCAATTAACTTATCCCGAAGAGAACCAGAGAGCAGGCTGCAGGTGGCCTGCAATAGCCCCTCACAGATGCCTTCCCACCCAGGGACACAAAAGCTCACCCACTTAAGAACTGGAAAGAAGCAGCTTCCTGTGACATTGATGGGAGTTCCACTCACTCAGCATGGGAAAGAATTAAAAATTAGCCAGAGAGGAAAAGAAATGGTTCATTTTCCCCATGAGGGCTTAGCCCCACCCCCTCACGTACCCTCCAGCTCTATGAAAGTTTCACTCCCAGAAACATCCTTTAACTTCACCAGTCTGCATCAACACTCCCCCTCCCTCCTTTGGGGAGGAGGATAACTATGAGTTTCCCCAGCCTATACCCTCTGGCCAGGGCACAGCTTATCACCGTGTGACACCAGAGCAGAGGGCAGGCGCTCCATCCCTGCCTGATCTCTCAGCCTCAGAACCGGCTTGTTTGGGAGCCAGGACAGAGACCAGGTGAAGTGGTTTGGTCTAGTGGCTCCAAAAACTAGTGCTGTGAGCAATTCAGAAAGAATTCTTTCTTCCACATAGAACCTGCTTTCTTAAAGACTATTCAAAAATGCAGGGAGACCAGCAAGGCAGATTAAATGGCCCTGTTAGGTGAAAGCTTCCAACATCAGGGAAAAGAGGATGAATCTCAAGTGCTGGGATGATAAGTTACCTAATCTGGGGGAAAATGAATTTTTATCTCATATCAAAAATCAAAATAAACTTCTAGTAAATTAAAATTAAATATTTTAAAATTTCACAAGTAGAAAGATGAATATAGTTACAAATTATTGTTCTTATGATGAGAACTTTTAAGGTCTGATCTCTTAGACATGTGTGTATTGTCAAGTGATCACCATGATAAGTCCAGTTAAGAAGACTGTAATAGTGAATATTTGTTAAATTTTTAGGGCCAGGAAGATTTTCTAAATTTAGAAATTATACAAGAAATTTTAAAGAAGAAGATTGTCAAATTTGACCACTTAAGGAGTTTTTAATTTTTTGCTGATAATTTACTGAAATATACTTTAAATTAACAAGTTACAAGGATATATTGTACAATATAGGGAATATAGCCAGTATTTTATAGTAACTATAAATAGAGTGTAACCATTAAAAATTGTGTACACTAGAAACATATAATATTGTACATCAACTATACCTCAAAAAAATGTAAAATATCTCATAATACTTCTTTATCTGATTACATTTAAAATAATATTTTGGATATATTCGATTAAATAAAATATATTATAAATAAATACATATGTACATATAGTCAACTGCATTCATTTAAAGCTTTGAAAGATGTATACACTCGTGAAACCACCAGCACAGCCAAGATACAGATTTTTGTTACCTCCAAAAAGTTTTCTAATGCCCATTATTGGGTCATCTTTCCCCCTACTTCTGATTTCAGGCAGCCACTTATTAGCTTTCTGTCACTGTAGATTAGTTTGCATTTTCTACAGTGTTATATAAATGGACATCATACATTCTCTACCCTTTTGAGCCTGGCATTTTTTCACTCAGCGTAATGATTTTTAGATTCATCTGTGTTGTTGTGTATATCAATAGTTCGTTCCTTTTTATTGCTTATTGATGAGTAGTATTCCATTGTATGGATGTGGCATAAAATTGATCAGACTAATAATTTAAAACTCTAAAAAGTATTTCAGAAGGGAATTAAAAGGCAAAAACACAGAACAGGGAAACCGTTTTGGCAGTTAAAAAAAATGAGTCGTTATTTCATTTTTATGAAGAGCTCTATCAACATGAAAACACCGAGTGCCAAGTCATGAGTGTTCAGAGGGCATGAGGTTAGTTAACAGATAAATGGAAGCGCCTCAGATACAGCCTCTACTCTACGATATGTAACAGTAAATTAGTAAAGAGTAGATCAAAGGTAGAGTAGATAAAAGGTGAAGTAGACTATGTAATACGAATGTCCAGCCATAGGAGTGAGCTAAGAGGGGTGGGGTGCAGTCTCTGAAAATATTTTCAGGTAGTTTGCAACAACATGGTAGATGCTAATGGTAAATTAAGTTTTAAAAACAAGATATGCAACTGTAAAAGTAAATATGATTTCCCACTACCTAAAAAAGGCAAATCAGGGAGTGAATAGGAAGAGAAGGCTAGAAGGAAAAGTATAGTTAGCTGTAGTTGGAGTTAGGCGATGGGACCTTGGGTTGACTTTTTTTTTAACCTTTTTTCTCTATTCTATTTTTATATTTGTTTCAAATTTTTATTTAATGAACATATGACTTTTATAATGAAAATTTAAATAACTAAAAAAGCCTTTTCTTCTAAGATGCTTGCTTTTGCCACACCTATTCGACATAGCATTGGAAGTCCTAGCCAGAGCAGTTAGGCAAGAAAAAGAAATAAAAGACATTTAAATTGGAAAGAAAGAAGTAAAATTTTACAGCAACGTGGGTGGACCTAGAGATCATCATACCAGGTGAAGTAAGTCAGAGAAAGCCAGGTATATAATACTACTTATATATGGAATCTAAAAAAATGATACAAATGAACTGATTTACAGAACAGAAATAGACTCACAGATGTAGAAAACAAACTTGCAGTTACCAAAGGGGAAAGTGGAGGTGGGAGGGTTAAGTTAGGTATTTGGGATTAACAGATATACACACTATATATAAAATAGATAAAAAGCAAGATCCTACTCTATAGCACAGGGAACTATATTCAGTATCTTGTAATAACCTATAATGGAAAAGAATCTGAAAAAGAATATATATCTGTGTATTACTGTGCAACTGAAACATAAATCAACTTTACTTCAGTTCAAAAAAGAAGTACAATTTCTGTTCACAGATAACATGATTTTATATGTAGAAATTCCTAAAAATTCTACACACACACCAAAAAAAACCAACTTAGAATTAATAAACGAATTCACCAAAGTTGCAGAATACAAAATAAACAGATAAAATCAGTTGTATCTTTTTACCCTATCGTTGAATAATCCAAAAACTTCTTAAGAAAACAATTCCAATAAATTTAACCAAGGAGTTGAAAGACTTGTACATGAAAACCCACAAAATGTTGCTGAAAGAAATTAAAGACCTAAATGAATGGTAAGGCGTCCCATGTTCATGGGCTGGCAGACTTAATATTATTAAGATAATAGTCCTGCCCAGTGCAGTCTACAGATTCAGTGCAGTTCTGATTAAAATCCCAATGACATTTTTTGCAGAAATGAAAAAACCTGTCCTGAAATTCATATGGAATCTCAGGGGATTCCCCCTACCAAATAGCCAAAAGAATCTTGAAAAAGGAAAAAGTTGGAGAACTCACATTTTCTTCAAAACTTACTGTAAAGCTACAGCAATCAATAAAGTGTGTTATTGGCCTAAGATCAGATGTATAGACCAATGGAAAAGAATAGAGAGCCTAAAAAGAAACCCTTGCATGTATGGCCCAATGATTTTCAAAAAGGTGCCAGGATCATTCAGTGAGGAAAGGGCAGTCTTTTCAACAAACAGTGCTGAAAAAACTGGATGTCCACATGCAAATGAATGAAGTTAGACCCCTACCTTATACACATACAAAAAAATTAACTCAAAAATGGAGCATAGGCCTAAATGTAAGAGCCGAAACTTAAATTCTTAGAAAAAAACATAGGAATACATTCTCATGTCCTTGGATTAGGCAATAGTTTCTTGATTTGACACCAAAAGCAAGGCAACAAAAGAAAATACATATAAATTGGACTTCATCAAAATTAAAAACTTCTATGCATCAGAAGACACAAGAATGTTTTTCAAGAGTGTGAAAAACAGCCCAAAGAATGGGAGAAAATATTTGCAAATCATGTCTGATAAGGGATTAATACCCTAGAAAAAGTTGACATGTTTAGTTTTGGAGAAAAGGCCCTGTACTTCCTGTATCTCCTGAAACCAGATATTGACAAACACATCTATAATTGGACCCCAGTAAACGACATAATGTGAAAATAATTGCACTGACATTTGCCATATGTATTCTGACAGTACTTGTGAGGGCTGGTATTGTGCAAATGGCTTTTCTCACTGATGCGCCCTCTTTCTCTTTAGGATTCCACCAGTATTGTTGCTGCCCTTCTGATAGATTTCAAAAGTTCATTGCTTCCTCATCTCCCCGTTCATTTCCATGGATCAAGCAATTTTCTGATGATTGCCCTTTTCCCCAGATCAAAAATATACCAGACGTTTTACTCAGAGGTAACATCAGTCTTTATTCAGCAAAACAACTACTCTCTTTTTCCTAGCAATTTAGTTGGTAAGGCAGTGTCTCAGGGCTAACAGTGAGGTGATGAGAGGGAGAGTTGGGGGGGTTGGTGGGGGGTAGTTTGTGGCTTATTCTAATCCCTTTGGGTCTTAGTCTAGTTAGTACTTACAAGGGACAAAAAAGATTTTTCACAGAAGCTAAAAATCCTTTTGTTCAGTTCCTTTAGGTCCTCACCTTTCAATGGCAAGGACACTAGTCTAATTTCCCTTTTAGCTACTTTATTGAATTGTTAGGCCCTGCCTGCTGGGTTAGAGCTCTCTACCCCACCCTGCATTCTCCCTCCCCGTGGTTCACAGGCCCTGCCCTTGTGAGTGGTCTCACCTGGCAGGCTGCACACCTCAGGCTCTCAGCACAGATTGCACGAGTGAGGGAGCTTACCAAGAATTGTATGACCCACTTAGAGACCAAGCAGTAGCCAAAGCCGTATGAGTGGCCAGTCTCAGGACTGGTGGACTTGCTTGGAAAAGTGTGATCACGGCAGCTTGTGAGAGGACAGTCCCTCCCCCAGGACAGATTCTCAGAGCGTTGAGGAGACAAGAGCTGGCCTTGGCTGCACAGTGGCTCCTAGAGCCAGTCCATGTCTGTCTTACTGCCAGCGGGTCCTTCCTACCTCCTTGTGCTTGTCCTTTCTAGGCAGCCTCTTCAGCCATCCCTCTGCCTCTAGGCAGGAGTTGTTTGAACTGCTCTTTCTGTCTGGCCCTGTCACCAGGGAAGAACATGCCCCTGCTGCCAGAAGAGCGTCACTCGATACTTTCCTCTGTGCTTCCTGGCCTCTGAAGGAGCAGAATCCCTGGGAGAGGAACCCAGAAAGAAATTCTAGTTTTGAAAAGTACAGAACAGAATTGCTTCAGGCCTCTATTTTTGAAACAAACTTGTTTGTTATGATGGTTTTTCTCTGTACTGACAGTCTAGATTTTCAGCAACCATCAAATCCCCATGTGGGTTCCATATCCTGTTGTTGAGTTTAAAGTGTTCTTTACTCAAATTCTGTTTTGTTTAGGTCTTCTCCCCCTGGCAACAGCAGGCTAACTCAGGGCTGTCTTTAAAAGTGATCCAGGAAGATGGATTATCTGTGGAACAAAAGAGATTGTAAGTGGCTGCCTTCAGTGTTTGTGCTTGCTTCCCTAAGCTGTGTGTGTCTGCTGTCTCTGCAGGCTGACTCACATTATGTAACACAGAGGTCTTGGCATCTGAAAGGGCCAAGACCGTCATTTCAGTGCTGCCAGCTCGCAGGTAGCCAGTGCCCTTGGGGAACAGAAGTCAGGAGAGATGAAATCCACCAAGAATTAGAAACCTGTAGTATTACCAAGGGTTTCAAGCCAACCCTCCTGTGTGGGTAAACTAGTCATCCTGCATTAATGCTGGATTTTGATTAAGTCAGTAAGATGCTTGTCACAGGATTTTGGCTTGAAAAATGTCAGAACAAGTTATGTAAAGTGTGTGTGCTGTAGGGAGATGGAATTCTAATCTGCTAACCTTTGATATTCTAGACACTCCAATGCGCAGAAGCTCTTCGCTGTTCTGAGCCATTCTGCTGGGGAGAAACGGAGTCCTCTAAAGCTACTCTCAGCCAAACTCCCAGAACTTGATGGGTGAGCTCCGTTTCTGTTTATGGATGTTTAAAATTCTGGCTTTTGAAATGTCAGAAACTTCAGTGTTGGTCCTTTCTAAGCTTCTTTTTCTTTCTTTATAGCTTCTTAAGGATCATTGTAAAAGGTAGTAGTGACATACCATATACAGCTTTATTCTCTAGAGAGAATCACTAAGGTTTCTTTTTCAGCAGTTAAATAAGAAGTTTCTCATGTGAATGGGCGCATTTAGGCAAGACTGGTGATGGTAACATAATAGCATTGTCTTTGTTTTTCTAGGTTTCTCCAGCATTTTGCTGTCAGCAGCATTAGTCGAGAACCTGTGATGAGGACCCATCTCCCTGTCCTGCTGCAACAACCTGAAATCAACCCTACTCCCAGAGTAGAAAACGACAAGGTACAGCAGCTTACCAGATATGCTGGGGATTCGTGGGAAGATAATCCTGTAGCCTGCCCTTGATCTTCAGTGTCAGTTAACAGGAGCTCAGGCGGAGTCCCTTTTTAAGACTCCCCACTTCCCTGGATACTGATGTAATAATACACATGAAACCTGCTATATACAATGACTGTGTACAGGCGTCTCCATTAATTCCAGTCTACCCCCATGGCAATGATGAAACCCTGGCATTTTGCTGTGCCCTCCCATTGCTTCTGCAGGTTTTTAAACTCTTGCCCAGTGCTTTTATGCCATCAGCTCCTTCTGGTTGCAACAAGGATGTACCTGGCAATGAGTGACACATTGAACTTAATAACGGGAAGGGCCTCGTCAGTCAGGCCTTGCTGGCATCACCAGCATACTTTATAAACACTGTCTTCCCAAGAGTGGATTTTAATCTGCTCCTGCCTCACACTCCCCTCCTCTTCACCCCTCCCACCATTTCTTTAGAACCATATGTTGTAATATGCTCTAAGAGGGCATCTATTTCTGTGCAAATCTAGAAGACACTCAGCTGCAAAAGGGAGTAGAAGCACTAAGCAGTTAAGAGCCTCATTTTTTCATTAAACCAGAGTTTAAAAATGAAAATGGTATATCTCGTATGTTTTATAATATATATTATTTTAATATATGTATTTTATATAACATGGTGCTATAGGACTGCCCTTAAGAAGGTGTCTGGCTGTGAGCATATGTGCTGGAATTTGAGAGGCTGAAGACTGGATGCTAAGGAATGGGAACCAAGATGCGGAAATTGGGATAGGAGGAGGATAAAGAAGAAGTCAGATACATGGAATACTGCTTGCAGGGGCAGAAAGGCATATAGCATAAGGGTCTGGTCAAAGGAGAGGAGGGAGAACTATTTCCCACAAAAGAAGAGGGATTCGTGGCCATCTCTGCTGGTGTGACCAGCTCAAGTGATGACTGCCACCAAGCTGAGCTTTAATCCAAGTTATTTGTGACCAGTCTGTCCCAGTGAGTCTTGTGTATTGTGAAATAAAACTCTTAAAGAGACTTTTGCCATGCTATGTCACGGACATCATTATCCTTCAGCAGGTGCATGGTTCTTTCCCTCCACCACTTGACTCCTTTGTTAGTGAATTTCTTGAGTTGCATTGGAATGTCTACCTGAAGAGGGCCCTCTTTTCATGTAACCATGTGCCAAGGTTAGGAAAGTCTAGCCTGGCTCCTTTTCTCCCCATCAGGGTTCAGGAGTGCTTCCTCCACCCACTCTGTTTCCTTCTCTCAGGCCATGCTGCTTAGAAGGCTGGGGCAGCCAGACAGAAACATCCAGGGCCACTTCCCTCCTCCGCTGAGTTTACCATAGCAGTTCAGCCTCTGGCATTTTTGCCCCAGACCTCCTTTTTGCTCAGCATTTTCCATTATATTTTAATTCATCTAGTCACAGCATCTCCATGAAAAGTATCATAGTGACAGTACATTTTATATGGTATTCGCTATGTGCCAGACATTGTTCTAAGCACTTTGTTTACATACATTAACTCAGTTAATCATCACACCCACCCTACAAGGTAGGTTGTGTTGCGAACCCAAGGCCACCTACCTAGGGAATACTTGTGATGAGATTCAAACCCACAGAACCTGGTTCACGAAGTCGGTTCTCTTAACCTTTTACAGTGCTGCTTCTCAATTGAATCACAAACCCACATGACTTTCCTTTCATGTAGGTGATTATCAACATTGTAACTGGCCTCCCAGGCTGTCACGCTAGCGAGCTCTGTGCTTTTCTGGTCACTCTGCATAAGGAATATGGCAGGTAAGTATGGCTGCTGCCTTTGCTCTGGGGGAAGCAGGCGCAGGCACTGGCAAAACTTCAGCATGCACTGACGTAGCGGGTGTCAGCACAGTGGTCATCCATCCGTCCATTTATTTAACACGTTTGTACTGAGCACTTCCTGTATGCCAGGCACTGTTCTAAGTATAAGGGACAAATGAACAAAATAGGCTAGAAAATCTCTGTCCTCATGAAGCTTACTTTCTAGTTTTGGAAGATAGACAGTTAACCAGATAAGGAAAACAGTATATTAGCTAGCAAAAAGTGCTCTGGAAAAATAAAGCGGAGAAGGCTATAGGGTATGCCTGGCTGGGGGAAGGAAGCCAGTTTTGAATTGGGTGCTTGGTAAGTCCTCACTGGAAAGGTGACTTAAATTTAAGCAAAGGCCTGAGGAAATGAAGGAATGAACCCTTGGATATCTGGGCAAGAGCTCTGTAGCAGCAGGACCAGTGTGCGCAGAGGCCTGGGAACGTGCATGGTCAGCAGGGCAGTTCAGGACCAGGGTGGTGAGAACTTGAGAGCTGGTGGATGTGATCCTCCCATGACCACAAGGGGACTGTGTGAGTTCAGGTGCAACTGGGACATGCTGGCTTGGGGGAAATCCTTCATCCATCACTTCCACTTGGCTGGCAGGTTGCTAAAGAACGCTTGGTGACTGAACTAGGTGTTTAATATCTGATCAGTCTGCCTCAAAGTAAAGCGTCCTGCAGGAGGCCATATAGCGGAATTGAGAAGACTGAAACTGCCTAGAAGTTTGGGAGTTTAGAGTGCGAGGTTGTGAGGACTAAGGAGGTGAGTTTTGGAGAGAGACTAGGAAAATATCAGACCTCCTGACCAGGTCCCCCTTATTTCCATTGCTTTTGTTCTATAAACAATCTGAATTCTTCACCCTGCCCATTTCTTATACTTAGCAGGAGTTTTACTGAGAACCAGACTGAAGCCATTTTATTGAATGGTCCTTCAGGAGATCACTGCCTGTTCAGGAGTCTTTGCCAGCTCTGAAATCTGTTGGTCATGTGCTTACCTGATCTTTTTCCCTGGGGCAAGGTGTTTCCTGTCAGAAGCTCCAATAGTAGTGGTCTTAGGATACAAGGCCCCCATGCAGCCATTGCCCTCTGCCTGTTTCAGTGGAGCCAGTATTGTTTTCTCCTGTGTGGGTTCACTGGGCAGAGTGTCTGTGGGAGTACTGGTCTCATCTAAATCCACTGGCTGAGACTTTGGGCCATCTGGTGGCCCTCAGGCTGAGGTTACGCTTGCCATTTCCAGGTGGATGGTATACCGTCAAATCATGGACGGCTCCGAATGTTTTCATGCTGCTCACTTCCAGAGATACCTTTCCAGTGCCCTGGAGGCCCAACAGAACCGCTCTGCCCGCCTGTCAGCCTACATCCGCAAGAAGACCAGGCTGCTGGTGGTGTTACAAGGGTGAGTGCTGGACATCTTCTGAGGTAGGATGGTAACGTCGCCGTTACTGTTATTTCATGTGTGGCTAACCTGGGGCACAGAATAAACAACGCATGCATGAGAAGTGTCTGCTACACTGAGATCCTTCTGCAAGCATGGATTCCTGTTGTCATCCTGTGTTCCAGAGTGGCTGGTACAGATTACACACAAGCTTTAAATTTGGCTTCAACATCATAATAACCCCCAAAGGGGGGAAAGTAGAGAGGGAGGTTATCTTGGCAAGATGCTTTGATAATTCTTGTAACAGTAGTGGCCCTTAGTTCTCTTCCCTTGCCATCAAGCAAGGCAGGGGAGCTTCGTCTTTTTCTGTCCTCCCTCCCATGGAGTTACAGTGACAGCCCCCACACTCTAGCCTTGAGCCCCACCATCCACAGGATGGCTAGTCCAGGAGAGTTTCCTTGGACCCTCAGTGAGGAGCATGAACAGTCCAGTTGGGCAAGGAGCACCCTGTGAGGAAAGGTTTGACCGAGTGTGTACCACCACTTGGGGAGCCTAGCTGCAAGGAGCTTCCCTTGACCTTTTCTGAGAGCTTCTGGGGAGGAAGCAGACCCATCATGCAGGCACATCACCTCCTGGGCCCAGAGGAGAACGTGCCAGGTGAGGAAAACATGGGCTGTGCTCTTCACTGGTGTCATTACAGTTGATGATTAAGAAGCTTTTGGCAGTTCTCATGAAGTGCTTTTGTGCTATGCTGTGTTTTTTGTCCTCATAATAATGAGCATTTGCAATTGGCTAATGGTTTCCAGTAAAGAATAGGTCCACATCCAAAGCCCTGTTTAGTCTCCTGGGTGTGTTGGTGAGAATTGGAGGAAAGCTAGGCCAGTGATCCTGCAGAGGGCAGGCGGGAGTATGTGCCCTGCCCGGCCATCTTTCTTATTCTTAAGACCTTTTTCTCACACCTGCTCTGGGCCTCCCTTCTGTCAGCCCCTTTGTCCTACTTATGGGCTGATGTGGGAGCCACAGAATAAGAAGGCTTGAAACCACTTGTTTTCCATCACCTCTGATGGTCTAAAGAATGGGCCTGCCACACTTCATCACCTCCCGCCCCCTCTCCAGAGTTAAGAATCATTGGGAGTGTGGACCTGGAGTCAAATTTAGTCACTTGACATTGCAGTTGAAGTCATTTCCATCTTCCATCACTTTAGAGAGCGTCAGTGGCTCCCTGTCTCTGACTGTGCAGGTCTGCAGAGATGCCGGCCATCCTGGCTTCTCTGAGCGGCAGTGGCTGTGCATGGCCAGCCCACGCTTGTGTTCATAGGCCCAGCTCTCGCCCAGTCACAACCCCAGGACACAGGAGCCTCAGATGGATTTCCTGCTCTGGTGCTCACTGCAACACTTTTCATACAGGCCAGACCCATTCTTTTGAGGCTTAGCAGGGAACACGTGGCAGCCTCTTTTATAGCACGTCCATCTCCTTTAAGCGTGGTGTTGAGGTTGTTGATGTAGGAACACTCCAGAGGCTTCTCAGGTTGAGAATTTTATTCCTTGAATGTGGCCTTTGATTTATAAGATTCTGTGCTATAAGGCAGTTTTCTTTTGCCCCTAGAGTGGCCTGGTGGTTCCACATGTTCAACTTACTCAGCAGGTGGGCGGTGGTACTGAGCTTTGACATCAAGTGGCGCTATTAGTTGCTGTTTTAAAAATTGAATTAATGTATTTTGAAATGATAACATTTTAGAAATAGTGGAAGATTAAGTTCGTCAGGAGTTATGAGGGGAGGGGGCAGGAGGTGGGTGGGGGTGGTTATAAAAGGGCAGCATGAGGGAGCCTTATGGTGTAGGAACTGTTCGGTATCTGATTGTGGTGGTACATTTAGGAGCCTACACAGGTTACAAAATTGTATAGAAACTTAATATATACACACAGCTAAGTAAATCTGGAAATCTGAGTTTAAAAAAAATAATTTGAAGGGATTTGAAGGGCTGTATTTATTAATACTCTGGAATATTGTAAAATCATTCTTTAAGTTATATACATTTAAAACAAAGTATCTCTCAAAACAAAAATTGCATTAACATAAAAGGAGGCAAAATTGTAGGCTTAAATTGCAAATGTAAAAGAGAGTCCGAAAGACACTTGTGTGGAACATCTGTTGTTGCAGAGGAAAGAGAGTTAAAGCCTTGCTGGGTTTTTGTCTTCTGTTTTGTTTTTGTTTTTAATGAAGAGAATACTGACAAGAAAGAGGCAACATGAAGAGCCAGTTTTTTGCTTTCATCATGCAGTCAGGACAGTTTAGCCAAAGTGGGCGGGTATGGCCTCCAGCAGCTGGATCAGTGAGCTTCCCTCTGGGATGAGGGCTGCCTCCTGCTGTCCAGAGGCCGTGCCCAGGATGGTTATGGGGCAGGGGCTGGGGAGGGAGGAAGGGCCTTAGCAGGGGCCCCCCTAACAAGTAGAGTGACACTATAGGCCCCCTCTCTGCCTCCGTGGCTCCTGGCTGCAGTGCCCAGATGCATCACCCAGATGCCCTGGCCTCACCAAGGAGCCTGGAGCCTGTTCTTCACTCTAACTTTTTTCCATTAAAATCAGTAAAGATTAATAGGACACTTTGAAAATTTGGGAATTCCCCAGCCACCCTCTTTAAGGGAAATCTGTTGCATTAAAATAACCAAAATTTTCTGGATTGGCTTATAAATCTTTCATTTCTCTTTACCCTAATAAATGAGAGACTCTACAGCTCATACCAAACATGGACAATAAAAAGCCCCCAAACACTTCATTTTAGAAGAGGGGGAAACGCTGATGCCAAGGAGCAGGGCCGGGGCACTTAACCATGAGCACTAAGTCCATTAAACACAACTACAGAGAGATTTGGAAGGAAGCTGTGGGGGGTGATATAGGCAGGAGACGGTAGCAGTTTAGACCCGGTGGTAACCTGGGAGTATGAGCGTAGCTGTATTTTGAAAACTGAGAGAAAATGGAGTCAAAGAAGACTCCGAACAAATCTTTTGGCCTGGCAGCTGGAAAGAGTGAAGTCTCTTCTGCTGAGAAGGACAAGGCCTCCTCCCTTGGGGGAGTTGGATCATGAACATATTAAGTTCTAAGTGAAAAATATCAAATTGGCTCTGGAAGTCTGGAGTTTGGAGGGAGTTCCAGGCAGGAGATATGAATGCAATTGGTGTTCAACAAGCGTCTACTGACCTGGAGAGGTATCTGATCCTCTTTTTCCTGCCTGCATATGCAGTTCTATCAGATGGAAGGAGAGGAAAGAGCGATTAAAGAAAACAGACCAGCACAGGGGCTCCTACCTGGATTAGAAAAGAGGCCTAAAGACACCTAATCCCGCCCTCAGAGCCCCAGGGTCACTGCAGGCTTCCCTCAGACGGGTGGGGAGTGGGCATTTTCCTCTCAGTCTTGCCCAGTTAGGTCTCATGGGACTCAGAATACAGAAACACGGTGAACTCCAGGGGCTCCAAGTCATGAAGTGGGGTGACCCCAAGGAATCCAGTTGCAGACTCCCTGTTTTGGTTTCGTTCCACCCTTGCTCGCTCAGCCGCTCAGCAAGCACTGCCTTCTTCCCCTGCTCTATAGCCCCAAGCAGTAAACTCATCTTTCCTCCTCTTTCCCCAGCTACACAGATGTTATTGATGTCATCCAGGCCCTGCAGACCCATCCAGACTCAAATGTCAAGTCCTCCTTCACCATTGGTGCCATCACAGTGTGCGTGGAGCCCCTGAGCTGCTACATGGAGCACAGGTACATACTGAGGACCACCACCAGCCCTCAGGGTGTGGTGTGCTGAAGTGTACAGAAAGCAATTTTCTCCCACCCACCAGAAGGAGACACACCTTTATGTGTGTTTGTCTTCTGGAATGATTCAGTCTACCTTCTATATAATAAATGCACAGTTGTTATTTGATTAGTGCTGGGTCCTCAGAAGGCCCTTTTGGACTGGCAGCTTCTCACCACTTTTCTCTGTGCACTGAAAAGTCACCCTTTCTAGGGCAGTGGGACTTGAAGTAGCTTCTCCCAGAAAAAAATAATGTCCGTGGCAGGCTTTTCTTTTCCTCTTTATTGCAGGGGAGGGGCCTTGTATCCCAAGGCACTGGAGTAGTTCACAGATACTTTTTCATATGGTTAAGCCATCTTAAACCCATCTTACCTCAGTCAGTGACATTGATTCTCACTACTAACAGGTGATTTTTTTTATGTATATACTTTGGAAGTAATATAACAACAAGGAAAATTGGGTAGCAATTCACCCATAATCTCACTAACTCCATGTAACTGTTATAAATTTTGTGAACTTTGTTCTGGTCTTTTAAGTGGATGCTTTTTTATAATTGTGGTATACATATAATTTTATTTTCTTCCTCTTAGGTTAGCATATAAACGTATTATGTAAGTGAACACATGTGTTCCTGTTTCACAGTGGTAATTACATTCTGATTGGTTATGGAATTGTGTGTGTGTCTGGACAGAATTGTCTCAACCAGCTCCCCACTGCTGGTCACATGGGATGTCTCCAGCTTTTCACTATCATAAATAATGCTGTGGGAACTCTGTATCCATATACATTTCTCAAATTTCAGATAATTTCCTTAGAGTAGGTTCCTCAAAGAGATGCTATTAAGTAATTGATCAGTTTTATTACTCTCACATTTCCGAGTTACTTTCTGAGTCAGTTTTACAGTGCATACTGCCCCAATGTTGTCTGGAAGTACCTGTGTCATCACCAGAGAACTCCTAACGGGGAAGTTTCAAACATTACATGGTCCCCTCGTAGAACTATTTGACTTCCACTCCCTTTAGCCTAGTGGAATGTATCCCAGGTCTGTAGTGTGTGATTATGGTTTTGGAATGTAAAAACATCAGTGACAAAATCAGAAACGTTAGGAAGTATAGGAGATCACAAATACTACTTGTCAATAAATCAGATTATAGATTTGCTGATTTTTTAGATATTAATAAGAATTTTCCAAACTTCTTAATTCCATCCAGAGAGTAATTTACTATAATGCTCTGTTAGAAAACTAATGATTGGCTCATGTACATGGGATGTGGAGTTATTCTGTTCCAGGCGCATGGGGGTGCACATGGAATAGAATAAGAGAATTAGGGGACCCATGGTCAAGAATAGAAAATTACTGAATAAAGTTAAGCCCATTCCGTTAAGAAAAAAGTAAGTAGCCAGTGTTAAGCCCATAAATTAAAAAAAAAAATGCTTGCATGGCCAACTCTGGTAGATTAAAAATACAACCACAACAAAAGCATCTCCTTCTGTCAAGAGCTGAAGAGTTGAATCTACTTCTTACCCTCTGAATTTGGACTTGGACGTTGTGACTTGGCTTTGGCCAGTGAGACATTAAAAAGCTTGAAACCAGCAGAGGCTTGAAAAGCATTTACCCACTGGGGCTTGCCCTTTCTTGCTTCTGGGAACTAAGACCGCATTATGAAAAAGCCTGGGCTAGGCTGCTGGAGGATGAAAGACGGTGAGGAGAGAGAGGCCCAGCCATCCATTCCTACCATCTAGACTGAGACCCCAGCTGGGCCTGTGAGGGAGACCATCTTAGACAATCATCAGCCCCAGCTGAGCTGCCCTACACCCAAACAACCCACAGAATCATGAGAAATAATAAATCATCATTATTTTAAGCCACTTAGTTTTGGGGTGATTTATTGCACAGCAACAGCGTAGGAAAATACATACATCCATACACTTTTTATTTTTTATGCACTATTGATAGGACTGTAAAATGATATCTCTTTGGAAACAAATGTGGCTATTCCATTGCTAGAATTTTATCGTACAGTTATATTTGTACAAATGAGCAAAAATATATATGTATAGGGGTATTTGTTTCAGGCAGAATTCTTAATTCCAAACAGTAGGGCCACTCCAGCATGTTTAGCTGGGGAGGGATTTACTAAATGACATAACAGCTTGCAGAGTCTCCAGGAGGGTCAGTCTGTGTTGACTAGGCAGCCAGGAGCAACACTCAAACCTCCTGCAGGACTGCCCCAGTGAAGGGGATGTCTCAGCCACTTCCTCTACCAGAAAAACGGAGTCTGCTTACCCCACATTCTCTCACTCACTGCGCTCAGTGCCCCTTGGAGTCTAGCTGGTGGAACTTAGGTCACATGCCTGCACCAGACTGCAAGAAAGGCTGGGGAAGAAGTTTTCTGCCATTTACGAGAGACAGGCTTCCTTTCCTAAGTCCAAGCCTGGAAAATGGAAAAGGTGGTTAGAAGGTACGGAGCAGTCTGAAGTATGTCAAGTGTGCTCTGCAATGTTCAAGGCAACACTGTTAATAATATCAAAGAACTGGAAATAATCCAAATGCCTGTTAATAAAAAACTGGTTAAATTTGGGGATATTCATATGATGGAATGCTATGCAGATATTTTTTAAAATCAAGTGGATTTTTATGTACTAACATGGAAAAATGGCCATAATATTTTATAAAGTAAGAAAAGCACATTGTCAAAGCAATATGTATATGCATATGTATATGCATAGAAAATACCTAGAAGGATACATACCAAGCTGTTAATAGTGGTCCCTTCTGTGAAATGATCAGTTCCTTGGGGACAAATGCTGGCTGATGGGGAAACCATTTGATATTTTATAGTATTATATATATTGCTTTTCTTTTTTAATGCAACAGCTTTATTGAAATGTAATCCACATACCATAAAATTCACTCTTTTGAAATGTGCAATTTAGTCACTCCTCATTCCTTCCTCCTCCGAACTGCTGGCAACTAGTCTACTTTCTGTTTCTGTGGGTCTGCTTATTCTTCACATTTCCTATAAATGAAGTCATACAATATGTGGTCTTTTGTGTCTGGCTTCTTTTACTTAGCATAGTGTTTTCAAGGTTCACCCATGCTGTAGCATAGATAAGTATTTCATTCCTTTTTATGGACAAATATTCCATTGTATGGATATATCACATCTTTTTTACCCTTTTGGCTACTATAAATAATACTGCTTTGAATGTTTATACAAGTTTTGATATGGTCATATGGTTTCTGTTTTCTTTAGTGGAATTTCTGGGTCATATGGTAACTATACATTTAACTTTTTGAAGAACTGCAAACTATTTTCCAGAGCCATTGCACCATTTACATCCTCATCAGCAATGTATGAGGGTTCCAATTTCTCCACATTTTCACCAATACTTGTTATTGTCTGTCTTTTTTATTTTAGCCATCCTAATGTGAAGTAGTATTTCCTTGTGGTTTTGAATTACCTCATACAAATGATATCAAACATTCTTTCACTTGCTTATCAGCATCTTCTTTGGAGAAATGTGTGTTTAAATCCTTTGCCCATTTTTTTAAATTGGGTTATTTGTCTTTATTAAATTGGAAGACTTCTTCATATATTCTGAATTCAAGTCTTTGGTTTGTATGATGTTAATTATGGATTGTATATTATATTTATAATTATATTATAAATTATTAATGTAAATTACATTTACATTATAATTATAATTTATAATTTTGAGAATCAAGTTTTTAAACTCTTAAATTCAGTGGATTTTTTTTAATAAAGTGGGTACTTTAGCAAAAATAATTTGCCTCTTTGCTTCTAATCATGCTTTATTTAAAAAAAAATAGATGGAGGTAGAGCATAGTAGGGCTTGTATTTCCTTTCGGTGAGGTGAGTTAAGTGTGGCTTCTTTAATCTAAGAGGTGGACTTAGTTTGGATTCAGGACAAGTCTGTATGAGATTTATGAGATTAACCTGTTGTCTTTAGTGGATTTCTTTCAGTGAGTATTGAGGGTCTGCTGTGTGCCATTACAGTCATTGGGGGGGTCAACAAGGAATAAGTCAGCTCAGATCTCTGCTCTTGTGGTATACACATTTTTGTAGAAATGCACATAGGAATAGTGGGACTCGTGTCTGGGGGCAGATTAGACCAGTATCATCATTTATTGATTGACTAAAATTTTATATAAATCAAGTACTTGGTTGGCGCACTACAAAATGCATGATACCACATCTATATAAGGCTTAAGAATATAAAAAAAAAGAATATATTATAATTATAGCTATTTTTGTTATTTAGAGAAAGAGCTGGTCAGTAACCAGTATATCCATTATTTCAGTGTTTGTTGTTGTAAAAGTTGCCTGCTGTAATTAAGACTCCTGTGCCAGATGCTCTTAAATAATATTACAGTTTAGTAGGGAGAATGATACGAAGAAAAGGAAAAAAGTGAGCCTACATTTGTTTTGCACTATTTGTCAGGCACTGTGATGCTTACTCCTTTCAAGCATCAAAATCCCCCTTAGGTATTGTGGTAGGTATTTAAGGTAGACATCATTATCATATTTTAACACGAGGAAGCTGATGTTCAGAAAAGCTAAATAATTTTCCAAATGCCACAGCCAGGACATGTACACAGTTAATCATGATATACAGTAGGAAGTACCATAATAAAAGACTCATGTAAATTTGTAAGAAATATAAAGAAGCAATGATAACTCATAGTTGGATTAGGAAAGAAAGCCAACATATGAATTTGAAGGACAGGGATGCCAAAGATGCCAAGATGTGAGAAACTACATTCCAGTTTTAGGGAGTCATATATATGTGCAAACCCATGTGTTCTCAGTACTTTCTTTGCAGCTATTTAAGGTGAGCAGCTTGTGCGGTGGGGTATAGCTCAGTGGTAGAGTATGTGCTTAGCATGTACAAAGTTGTGAGTTCAATCCCAGTACCTCCATTAAAATAAAATGGAATGAAATGAGCAGCCTAATGACCCTACCCTGTCAGAGGTGTAGAACGTGAGCATCCAGCCTGTGATTGGATAAGATGCCTTGAGGGGGAGCATTGCTCAGCCTTGTCTAAGCTGTCTTGGTGTGAATTGATGTGGACTGCTGTGAGAAAGCAAGCAGGGCCCTGAGAAGGGCTTTTAAGGGCACATACTCTAAACAGATACTTGATGGGGACAGACACTTTGTAAGAACGTGTTTGCTGTGCAGCCGGCCATTCAGTGGGCTGTGGGTGCAGTGAAGTCATTGAGTTCTGTTCTTGGGAGACTCCGGTGTGAATGTCTCTTTCCTTGTTCCAGGGCTCTTGACCTTGCTCAGAGCACATGGAGTTTCCTCTGTGGAGTTCTTCAGAACTCATGAAGGAGTCAGGCAGGTGAACTAGATCCACAGTCCAAAGTGGTATTCATCCAGCTCATGGATCCACCAAATTTGGTTCCAAATGGTGTGTGTCTGGCTGTTTTCAGAAATCAAATTAAAAGATGAGGATTTGCCACTACCAAGAAAATTGCAGGAGGGAAATTCCCCCAGTGTTGTGAACAACATTAATACCTGCCAGCCAGACCAGCAGCAATTCAGAAGGGTGCTTCAGAAAGCATCTTACTTGCAGGGGAAGAAATCACTGGAGCTCTGTGGTGCCAGACAAACCTGGGGCCCTGTATAAGCCCTCCCACTTGCTACCTGCATGTGGGACCATGGGCAAAGTGCTTGACTTGCTTGGCCATTTGAAATTGACTCTTCTCAGCTTTTAAGTACCCAAGGCACAGGGTGGATGTGAGAATAAAATTGTGTCTGTGAGCTGCCTGCAGTGCCCAACCCCTGGTAAGAACTCAGTAAAAGGCACCTATTCTCATCAGTGTCAGCTTTCTTTGCTGAAAAGAGTACTGTGATGTTTTAGAAGTTTTAAAGCACCGAGAGAGTGCGTTTTTCTCGAGCTTACTGCACTTGGTTAGCTAACTCACACTTGGGATTAGTCACCCTCACCTTCTGCTTCACTTGTGATGCAGTCACTCAGGTTCCTGCATTTTACTCACTTGAGCTCAGAATGGGATTAAGGGGGAACCAGGATTCTGTTGTACACATAAAGGGAAACATGGCAACTTTGGTACTGAAGACTCCTGGTGTAGTTAGGCAAATGTAATTCTCCTCACTTTCCCTTGAAATTTCCCCTTTAATATGAGGACAGTATCTCTTGGAGGGGTTGGGAGGGAGCCCAAGCTCTCTTTCTCCATTTCCTATAGTCTTGAGAGCTGACCCTGTCCCCAGTGTACCCTCTTCAGTATTCCACCAAGAGTTGGCCACGTGGGAACTTCCATATTTGGGGTGTCTAGCTTAAGGAACTTTGGTTCAAAGCTATGAAAATCTTTTGTATAACCATGGCTATCCTTGTGTGAAACTTTTGAAAATTGTAAAGCGCTACAAAATTTAAAGAATATTTCAATAGAAAAATAAAAATGGAAACAGACAAACATGACTATCCTTAATGCTCAGTGTTGCCTACCAGTTGCCCCACTGAGTACGTCTTCCTGTATGTTAGTGATACTCACGTTTTTGTGAGAAATAATCAGTGAAAAATTTGAGATTAATAGTTTTAAAATATTTCTTTTTTTCTCCCTAGATTTCTCTTTCCTAAATGTCTTGACCAGTGTTCACAAGGTAAGCAACATGCTTCACTTCCTGCCTGCATGCCTTTCAGTTTCTGTTTAGATGCAGCAGACTTTTCTTTATGCTCCCATGCACCATTCTGAAATCTAAAACAAAACAAAACAAAAAACTGGTCCAGGGAAAACTTTGGCATTTTTTTTTTTTTTACTTTTATTGTATTTGGTAGGCAGATAATATGATGCCATGGCAACACCTCTTCGGAGCTGGTCTTAAGTTTACTCTGGCCTTCCAGCTAATATCTGTGGACTGAGTAGGTATTCCTAACCTCTGAATCAGCAAGATCTTGATGTATTTCTCCTGTCCCATGAGTGCAGAGTATGGTCCAGTAAGACCTTCTCCCTTAATTCCCTGCTACGTACGCTGAAATTTTCCACAGCTCCTTGATAACATTTAGATAAACCACCCATCCTGTAGATTACAGTCAACCTTGCATTGTCCTACCTTCTGGCAACCCTGGAAGCAGTACTTTTTAGTCATATTATCTATGGTGGCTGGAGACTCAGAATAAATTCTGAATTTCCTACAGTAGTGACAAGATGCTTGTGGTTGTCAGAAGACCTAGAGTCTGGGCTTCCTTAAATACCCCAACATGTAGAAATCAGACAGAAGAAAATAACTCGGCATCTCCAGCACAATTTTGTTCTGCTGATCCCATTGCCAGTCTACAGGGAGTGGAGGCAACAGAGCATACCAGAGCTGTTGTCTTCAAAGAACTGAGCTGGGGGCTGTGCAGGGCAGGCGGCTGGGTCACTGGAGAGAAGAATGTGTGTTGGATTGCTGCACCAGGGAGTCTCAAGTCCAGCTTTTAGAGGCCTCTATAGCTTTCTAGGCACTGCACCCCAGAAGCAGGGTTGAATGGAGATTGGCTGGATCTATCCACAGTGTCCACCCAGGTAGATTAAAAAGGTTTTATGGGGGTGGGTCAATAGGATCTGGTATGAACTAGATGTGGAGCCTGAGTTGAGAAAGGAGGTACCTGGGATGACTTCCAGGTTTCTAGCTAGGGAGATTGGGAAGATTGGCAGTATCCTTGAAATAGAATGCATGGGACAAAACAGGTCCAAAAGATAACCAAGGAGAGCTGTCCTTAGGTACGTGTATGGAGATTATGATCAAAGCCAAGCGAGTGAACTGTAGTCATCCCCTTGTCCACATGTTTATTGCCACCCTGGTGCACCTTGACTCCTTGGTACTTTCTCCTTTGGTTTCCCTCTGCAGTTTTTGCATGTGGGGAAAGATGATCGGGCTGTCCTGGTGAACAGCCTTAGGGAAGTGCTCTGTCTTTACTGTCCATGAACCTGGGCCAGTATTACAGGAGGAAAGCCCTTTTAGGCCAAGACAGAATGAGTTCTGTCTGGCATTTGGTAGGCATTTTCATGAACACTGCCTTCCAACTCATTGTTCAAAAGCAACATGTGTGAAATTCCATGCTTTTGTAAAGAAAGCTAGGGATGTGATCAGATGTGGGCACATGACCTTGAGGCCATATATGATATTTTCTGAACTACAAGGGGCTTGTGCAGTGACAGTGCTTGGTAAACATCTTCCCCTTGCATCTGGGTGCAGAGGACCCTATAGACTGGTCTGTCCTGGCTCACAGCATGAGCATGGGCTGTTTGGGAAGGGAAGAAGTAAGAAGCAAGTATTCTTTTTCCTTGGAGATTTGGTGGCTCACTTGGAGGTGCACTTTGCCAGCAGAAGACAGACATTTCATGTCCTGAAGGAGCAATTGCCTCCTTTTGTTCCTGTTCATGAGACAAGCTCCTAGATTCATTGCTTTTACAACAAGGGATTATTTTATGATGAGAAAACCACTATATTGCAGCCCCAAGATGATGTGTATTACAGAAATCCAAGGATTAGGAAATAATCTCAGTGCTTAAACAACAAGCAAAGCTGTTTATAATGCTGGCTTGAAAGCAGAGCGCAGATATTTTACTAATGTGGCCTGCTTTTAGATGTATCTGTAGATAGACAAAAGAAGTCAAATTTGTTTTCTCCTGGGCTTCTGGAAGCCTTTAACCATAATGAGATGGTCGGACAGACCTCAGAGTCGTTTCTCCAGCCTGGCCAGGCTGCTCACTCACTGCCCAGACTGATGAGACATTGGCCAAATCCAAGTATCCACTTCTTGATACAGAGCAGAAGGAAGCTCCTGGCCCAAGCAAGATGAAACTGCCCGTCGTGACCTCTTCACCCTGTGCTCCAGATAACTGCTGTACCTTGCCTCTAGGATGGCATTTCCTCTTGGCAGGTAGCAGTTTGCATAGCTGGCCTAAGGAATGCTGGAGATAATCCTTTTGCTTGTTTCCCCATAAAGAAAAACCCGTTTTCTATGTCCAATTCCTGACCTAGAATCTGAAGCCCACAGGGTTTATCTACATGATACTTAAGGGGCAAACAGGACTTTGGGCAAGGTGTTTGTCAGAGACCCAGACCCTAGTCTTTCCTTGAGCAGGCCAGGCCTGTGCTTGTGGCCCTGGTGGGTGCCGCTTGGGTTGGCATTTGCGCTAGTTAGACTCTCCAGTTTCTTTTGCCCAGGAAGATAATAAACAGAGTCCTATGGCCTTTATAAATCTTCTCTCAGCCTTTTCTGGTTCCTCACTGCAAGATCCACCACAGCTGTTCTAGTCTTCCAGCGCTGGGAATCTCATGGGCCTCTTGTAAGAGCCAGCTCCCCTGTCTGCTGTCTCTGGAATGTGCTGAGCCTTCTAGAACCCTGCCTGCTTCCCCACTGTGCCACATCCTGGACCTGGCCGCCTGACCTTGCCTTACTCAGCTTTCAGAGGTCCCAGCTACTTCCTGTGGCTGCAGCAGAACATGGCCTTCTGGCTTTGGGCTCACCAGGCTGTCCTCACTGCCTCCTGGCAGCCTCCAGAATGACCTTTTTAAATGGGAATTGGGAGCACAGACATCTTCATTAGGAGGTTTTCCTGATGTTCTGGCTGCTGGTGGTCCATCTTAATGTTAAAGCTTCTGAACAGAAAGACACGTGAGAAACCTTTTTAAAACAGAATAAACAAAGGGCTAATCTATTCTCCATTTGAGTTCCTAAGTCTTATGTTACCATACCTAGGTCATACATGAAGACCTTGAGGATAGAAGTTTTAAGTGTGGGAGAAGCTGTTAAGAAAATGTGGTTCTGTTTATTCCTGTATACGTGTATATGCATAGACTATCTGAGAAGGCATACCCCAAATCTGGTTATTAGTGGTTGCCTCTGGGGAGGAGAAATAAGGCCCAGGATGCCAGAGGAACAGGGAAGAAGAAACTTTATACTGAAGCTTATGAATTTTGTACCAAAAATATGTATATACCAATAAATTAGAAACCTTTTCAGGTGGCTATCTGAAGAATGAGACTTGCTCAGACTAGCAAGTGGGAAAAATTTTGGCATGTGGGTGCCCACAGCTTAGCTGTTCAGGCAGCTGCCTCGGAGGTCGGATTGCATGTATTTTTTATATAGTTGGTTTATTCGTTCATTGATTCAGCAGACCTTTATCTAATACCTACTCTAACCCAGTCGTGGGGGATTAGAAAAGACTTCTGGAAGAGGTGCTATTCAAATTATCTACACCTATTGGAGGAGTTGGCCCAACAAAAAGTAGGGAAAAGATGGTTCCAGGCAGAAGGGACAGCAAGACTGAAGGCCTAATGGTGACTAGAGTACGCCCAGGGCCTTGGAGAAGTGCAGCGTGGCAGACAGGCCAGGCAGCTGGGAAGTTTAGATGCTAGCCTAAAAGGAATTGAAATGCATTGAAATATTCCAATTAGGGAAATGATTTGATCAAGTTTATGTTTCTGAAAGCTAATTCTGACTACAGTAGGAAGAATGACTTGTAGTAAAGGAAGCCTGAAAGTAGAGAGAGAGAGCAATGGTTTGAACCAGGCAAATGGTAGCAGGGACTGAGAGTGGAGGATGGACCATATGTCCCAGGTTTGGGGAACTGGGCAGTCGATGTGCCTTTCACCAAGTGACCAGAAGAGGAGGCCGAGCTGCACTCACCACTTGGGTGTCAAGGGAAACCACTGAAGAAAGTCACCTTTGAATCCTCAGAGGTCTCTCAAGCACTGTGCAGAGGCAGATGGGCCATAACTGCCTAAGGCTGACTGACTTGCTGTGGAGCACTAACAGATATCTGGAAAGAGTAGGACACACATCTCAGAACCAAGGAACAGGTAGATCACAAACAGCCCATAAGCACTTCGGAAGCAGGTTGTGTGCTCAGCAGTCGAGCCCTAACTCCTGACATCTGTGGTCCCAGGCATATTGTATACAGCCTTTTGTGCGTGCCCTGTCCCCGTTGTAACACACGATCATTGTCATGAAGCTCCTAACCCTGTTCCCTACTCATGAATGGCATGCACCCAGGGGATTTTTGAGGGTGGATTCAATCTTTAGAGTTTTGGAATGCTTTTTGTAAGTATGACTGGTGAGAGGAAGGAATTATCACTAGTTGCTAATTGCTGTGGCGCAGGGCCCACACACCGCAGCCACCTCTGTCTTTCTGAGGAATGGATCCGTCCAGGCCCCGTGGTGTGCATGTCAGGGTCCCATTCTCAGATGATGAGATGGTGGTGGTAGTGGTGACAGGGCGCATACAATGAGTTCTTCCTCTCAGTAGCCTGTGATGTGCATTTCACTGCTAACCTGGAGGTATGTGTTCCCATGTAACAGAGGAGGAAATTTGGGCTCAGAGAAAAAGTTGAGCAGTTTGCCTGATGTCACCCATGAATAATTGGTGGAACCCAAAATTCAAACTCAGGTTTGCTTGGCTCTCCAGCCCATGTTTTAATCTATACATTATACTATCTTTTTACATTTATATGAAGAAGATAAATAAGAATATAAGCCTTGTACTTTAAGCACCACCTATTTCATTCAAAGAAGTTCTCATAGTTTAGAGACAGGGAGACAGGAGGGTGGCATGAGAGGAGGATGGGGAGGGTAAGGTACTGGAGAAGATTTTAAGGAAGGAAGCTTTACCAGAAATTTTTTTTAAAAAATAGCTTACGTGAAAAAAACAAGAAAAGTAGAGTATGAGTATAGTATGCCACTATTTGTAGGAAAAAATTTTATATACACTTCCAGCATATCTCTAGAACAGACTCTGATAACTGTGCTTGCCTCCAGGAAAGGGACAAAGGTGGCTGGGGAGGAAGGAAATTTGTTTTCTCTGTGAACCTTTCTGCACATTGTGAGTTTTGCCCTCAAAAACTAAGTACAGTTAATTTTTTTTAAAAAAACTAAACACTTGACTGAAGTAAAGCGTATTAGTAAAAGTCCTCTGCACTGAATATTCATTATTCAGGATCTTACAATTACAAGGATACTTGTAGGAAAGCTGAAGTCGCGGTTTAGGGATATTCACTTATAAATTAACTGTTTATAAAACGAGTCTGTACTAGTAAAAAGATTGACAATGAGCACTGAATCTTTTTAGGTATAGAATTAAATAGGAATAAGTATGGAACAGGTATCAAAGTTTTGTTGGCGTGGTGGGATGTGGTAACTTCTCTGATTTCTGTATATTCTGTAGTGCTGTAACTTTTACTTCTGTTTCTCACAGAAAGGTTGGGAGTGATCTGGGCTCATTCCACAACCTCTCATACATGGGCTGCCCTTCCTTCCTTACTGTGCCACTGTGTGAATGTCTTTGTTAGCACTTAACTTGGAATTGTGGGTCCACGGGTGAGACTCCTTGACTGTGCAGTCTTTGAGAATGGCTAGCACCTGACATATGGTTTATGCTTGGTAATTGTCTGTGTAGTGAACTGGTGAAAGTCATTGGCACCGGTTTCTGAGGAGGTTGATTACATGGAATCTAGAAGGAGCCTTTTGATGAAAAAGCCCCAGGTATCGCCTAGAAAGCAGAATTAAGAAGACAGAGGTGGTTAGGAAGTAAGGCAGCTACAGAGTTGAGGCTGTTCACTCCAAGAGGTTGCAGTGGCAGAAAGAGGAACAGAATAATGGCTGTGTGTATGGTGCTGGGGGAGGGGTGTCTACATGAGGGGGCTGCTAGAAGGGATGATCCGGGGAAGGAGCAGGGACCCTCATTTGTGCGAACCCTTAGCCCCAATCAGACTCTGAAGGCTGACGTTTTTGGTTTTATTCCCCAGGCCTGGTGAGTAATGTGGTATTCACGAGTCACACCACAGAGCAGAGGCACCCTCTCCTTGTTCAGTTGCAGAGCCTCATCAGAGCTGCCAATCCTACTGCAGCCTTCATTCTTGCAGAAAATGGGATTGTCACCAGGTAAACTTGCCAGCTGACTTCACTGTGCACGACAAGCCACTTTCTCAGATACAGCACTCTGGCTGTGGCCCACCAGGTCTTTCTGCTGTATCTAAGATCTAGCATTTGTAGAAGTCAGATTTTGAAGTGCTTTTGGTGCTGTGTAAAAATAACCATGAGGACCCCATGTGTCAGTATCTTGTATTGTTTTGAGATGTTTTGTTTTGATGCATTCATATTCTCATTTATCGAACAATGGCAGTCAAGACCCTCTCAATGTTCCTTGTGTTAAGATGTGAAAGAAATGGTATAGAGAACATGGAGAAATTATATCTTTACTTCATAGACTTTGTTCCAAATTGCAAACTAAAAATAGAGAATTAGTGGCTTTGTATGTGTGTGTTATGTGTGAAGAGAAAACATCTGGTCTATAGCAGTTTTGTTTGCTCAATAAGGATGCTAGAAAGTGTATAGTTTTTATATAGTTCTGACTTTTGAGCAATGCAAATATTTTACATATTCAAAAATTGAATCAACAATGAGGGAAAAAATAAAAACAAAAAATGAATCCATCTGTATATCAGAGTGATAACAACTACACATACACATTCAGGTAGCTTTTGAACATAGTCCTCTGTTGAAACCCTGATTCCAAACAACATCTCTGATTAGAGAAGGGAGATTAGAAACATGAAATCGGAAAAGTAAGGGAAAACTGCAAATGTTGGAGTTGAACTGGAGAACTCGATATAAATTCATTATTTTTTTAAAAATGTATATTTCCTAGCTCTTTTCATTAAAAGGAACCAGAAATAATACCACAGTAGCAATTAATACCTCTACCTCTAGATTTTGGTTTCTAAGTACCAATCCCCCACTACAAGGTATCAGGACTCCTTAGAGAATTGGCTAATTACAGTTCGAGGTGGTGAATGTACAAGATGACTCTAGTACATTTTATGCCAGAAAAGTAAGGAAGTACTCAAAGATTAGTGGAGATGCATCAGAAGGATATGGAAGCTAGCTTAAGAAGCTTGTACCAGCCAAATTTGGGACAGCTCAAGTTTAGGAGAGAACCATGATAATAATGGATTATAGCACATGGAATAAAATGAGTCCATGGTGATTAAAAAAAGATGGGAGAGGGACAGAACAGTAGAGGTCTTTTTTACAGAAGAATGCTAACTAATAAATAAATAAGGAGTTACAGAACTAGAACGTCGCCATTTTGAAACTTTTCACATATGTTGATTTAGGCAAGAATTATCAATGGATGCTAAAAGCAGTGGATGACAGCTTGTTGGGGAGAAGGATATTCACTTGTCTTAAAGTGTATGTCACTCCACAGACTACTTACTACTTAAAAAGAGGGAAAACTACCTCCACCGTGGAGAGGTCTAGTCTAGTAGACATGACATTGACCAAATGATTAAACTTAGCAATACCACTAGTGGGACAAGCTGACATCATATGCCTCCTTCATGTGACTCTGTGGAAAGCACACATCATCACCTGGCCATTCATCTTGCCAGAGTTGTTTAACTGACTCTAATCATGAGGAAGTCACCAGACAAATCCATGTACTCTTCAAAAATGTGAACTCCATGAGAAACAAAGTGAAAAGTTAGAGGAATTGTTCCAGATGGAAAGAAAATAAAGATGGCAAATTCGGTGAGCAATTCTTGGTTGGAGCCTGAGCCTCCTTGGAAATAGATGTGTATTAATGGGTCTCACTTTAAGTGCATATGAGCCTCTTGGGGATCTTATTAAAATGAGGGTGCTGATTCAGTAGGTCTGGAGTAGGCTAGAGATCCTGCTTTTCCAGCAAGTTCCCAGGTGATATCAGTGCTGCTAGTCCTCAGTATTAAACTCTTTAGATGTGGTAATAGTATTGTGGTTCTGTTAGAGAATGTCCTTGTTCTTAGCGATGTATACTGAAGTATTTAGGTGTGAAATAATGGGGGAAATGTATGTGAATGTGCTTGTATGTGTAAATGGGGATGTGGAGAGGAAGCAAACTGCGGATTAAGGGTAATAGTCCTAATTAACCTGGGTTTTCTGTATATTTTCAAAGGAATGAAGACATTGAGCTGATTCTCTCAGAAAATAGTTTTTCAAGTCCTCAGATGCTACGATCTCGATATTTAATGTACCCTGGCTGGCAAGTATCATCATTGAAAAGTAGCTAAGATTTCTTTGTAAACCCAGTGATTTACTTATTTACAGAAAAAAAAAAAGAGAAAGTGAAAATACCAGGTGTGCTTTACGAGGGTGGCAGTGGTGGCTGGAACAACCTGCCATGTTCTAATAGCCACTGGCCTTGCCAAACCCAATGCTCCACATCTTGGGCTCCAAATTGTGACCTTTTCTGGTTGTTGAGACTTAAGGAGTCATAGGCACCAGGCACAACAGTATCCTGTGTTCCTCTAGCGTCTAGTGAGAGTGAGGTGGCTGGCATGGAACCAGGGAGCTCTAACCCTCCCAGGTGAGAGTCACTCCTGAGAATGGTCAGTCCTTTAGGGTTCCCATCTGCTAGGTAGGTTCCCTGCTGTTGTGGCCCAGGGGATGTTCTCTTCTTTGCAGCCGGCCTCCCAGCCTCAACCTGTCCTCCAGACGGGAGAGGAGGAGGGAAGAGTGTGACGTGCACTGCCATCATATTTCCAGCATCGCTTGAGCATGTACAGTGTCCTGCACATTGTTCTAAGACTTCACTCTCCAGTACTGGAGCCACTAGCCATATTTGGCTATTTAATAAAACATAAATGAATTAATAAAAATTAAACAAAATTTAAAATTCAGCCTTTCAGTCACACAAGCCACATTTCAAGTGCTTAATAAGGTATCTGTGGCTAGCAGCTACCATGTTGGACAGTACAGATCCAGAATATTTCCATCATCACAGAAAGTTCTCTTGACGGTGCCACTCTAAGACTTCAACCAGTGTCATCTCATTAATCCTCAAACCAAGCCTGCAAGGTGGATTCCATCATTTTCCCTCATTTTAGAGATAAGGTAACTGAAGCAGCAAGGAGTTAAATGACTTGTCCAGAGTCACACAGCTGGTAAATAAGAGACTTGGGTTTCAGGCCCAAGTTGTGTGGCCCCAGAGCCTACACTCCTAACCATCCTGCTGCATTCGTCCCTGTACAGTATGGATAACTAGTTTGAAGATTCAGGGGAAGACAGCTATTAAAACTTAGCCAAAATTGATCCCTCATGTTCACTCAGATCATCTTTATTATCCTTACTCGTTTCCCTCCGACCCCTCTCTATATCCTCCAACCACCCGTGACATCAGTATTTTGTACCAGCAAAAAACTGATTATACTGTTCTGTTAGCAAACAACAACAATAACAAAAAAAGCAGAAAACCAGAGATCAGTATGTAGTTTTGAAGGTTTTCAGGCATATTTTTAGAAGGAACCTCTAATTTGAGTCACATCTTACTTACTTAAAAAAAGGGTAAGTGAATCATTCCTTATGCCTGAACAAGACAGTTACATCTTAGCTAAAAAGAAAGTTCCTGAGGAAGAGCTCCAAGGGTATCATTAGGGACCCCTAACCCCCAGGTGGAACACTGGCAGACTTCAAAGGTAGAAGGGGTCTTTGACTTTAAGGAGTTACTAGTCTAAAGGAGGTGAGACCTCCCTGCTTTAATGGAGCAAACATGCTTCCCAATCTCAAGACAAAAGAGATGTAAATTCTTTCAAATAAGGGTTTTGTACACAAAATGGCATACAAGTAAGGGAGAATTCAAGTATTATGGAATAAATGTTCTTCCCAATGTAATATGTAATACATGCAAAACCCCAATTACTTACACCTAGAATTTTTTAAACCTTTTAAGGTATGAAGGCAAATTTGATGCTGGATCAGTCTTTCCACTAATGGTTCAGATCTGCGTATGGTTTGGCCGTCCTTTGGAGAAGACTCGCTTTGTGGCCAAGTGTAAAGGTAAGCATTTGGCTGGGACATGTCCCAGACACTGGTAAAAGAACACTCCAGAGTTGTCCTTACTTCCTGGCGGCACCATTTAGTATTGTGTGCTGCCTCTTCTCACCATTTGGATCTGACAGCGGGCAGAGGCGTTTGAAGACTCAGGATTCCCTACTCCTGGGAACTGCGGCAGAGACACTGGGGAGGATCTGGTGGGGGTCCCTGTGAACCTTGGACCCTAGAGTATGGCCCCTTCCCAGTCCCTAACCCTCCCAGCTGTGCCGCCCTAGGCTTGGCCTCTGCCCCCAGGTGGGTAACAGCTTTGTCCTCTTCCTCCACCAGCAATTCAGTCCTCCATCAAGCCAAGTCCCTTCTCTGGAAACATCTACCACATCCTGGGCAAAGTAAAGTTTTCAGGTAACTGGGGCTTGGGTTTGGGAGCTCTACACTGTGCAGTACTCATATCTCATGAGTTCATAGCCTCTGCTGGTGCTTTGCAGACCACTGATGCCTCTCAGCCTCTCTCTCAAAGACCCCTCCCCTCTGGGTCTTACACCATCAGGCTCTTCTAGTCATCCCTTCGGTCAGGGTCCCGACCTTTCTCCAGGTTCGTTGCTCCGCAGTGGAGGAGCTGTTCTCCTTCCCCCGGATGAACTTGTCTAAGGCCTCTCCTCACAGCTCCTTGACTTCCTTGTCAGAAAGTCGTACCCCAGCCCTTTTGAGCCATCCATGGTCTCCTCCTGGAACTATCATCAGGAGCTACCCAGTGCTGAGCCCTCCAGCTCTGAATCCATTTCTACCAAAGCCTGCAAGCCTTCTGCTCGCCTTCTCCCTTCTGTTCAGCAGACCTGTTTGTTAGCCTTAGGCCTCTGAAGCCCTCACGACCTAAAGTCTGTCTGTCTTCAGCTGGGGTTCAGGGAAGGTGTCAAAACAAGGAGTTAATCATCTCAGCATTGAGAAAGGGGAGAATATTCCAGGGAAAAGGCACAGCAGGTGCTGTGGACCCGAGGGGCACATAGCAGGAGCCAGAACGGGTTTGCTGTGGCTGGGGCCTGGTGGGGGAAGTGAGAGGGAGTGTATCTGGTAGGGCATCTTTGGCTGTTACAACAAACCCCGACTCAGCTAGCAGGTGTTAGCTACCTAGCAAGAAGCCAAGCAGTCGAGCAGCTTAGCAAGGCCACTGAAGGCCCACATAATGTATGGCTTTGTGTTCTTCCATTTTTGGTGTCGGCTTTCCCTTAGGTCCCCACCCCTCATGGCTGCCAGCTAGGAATGCAGGTCTAGGTACCACATCCAGACACAGCACCCAGCTGATGCAAGAGGCTGGCTCTTCCCGTGGGTGTCTTCATCAGTTCCTCAGCAGACTTCTCTCACTGGCCAGGATTGAGTTGCCATGCCTTCTGGGACCCATCACCCAATGGGGAACTGGTATTAGAGGAAGAGGGGTGATGCTGGGCGGGAAACCAAGGAGTGTCTGCTGTAGGGAGCCACTGAGAGTTGTAAGCGTGGGATTATCTGGGTTCAGCTAGAAGAATTAGATGACAGAGGCTGTATAAAAACTCTGACAAGGTCCTTAACCTTTGAGTTTATGCTACTGAATCTGAAACTTTGGTCAAACCCACTTCCCTCAGGCTCCGACAGACAGCCCCTCACTTGCTTCAGAGGTCTTAATGCCTTCATCTTCCCTCTCCCACATCATCACCTCCTTTTCTTCTTTATTTAGACCCTTTCTTCTTCAAGGTTAACCTCTGTTTTAGGTCCCTTTCTCATCATACCTTTTGGGGACCTTGCCCTTTTCTTTTGTCTCCAGTAAGTCCTAGCCCCGAGCTCCTCAGCCTGTAAACCCAGTCACATCTTCCCTGTGGACACCTGCGTGACCCTCCTGCAGCACTTGTACTACTGGCCGTGCCCTCCTCCCTTGGCCTCAGGCCTCAGCTGAGACCCATCCCCTTCACCTCTACAAGGGGGGCTTTTCCTTGCTTCTCTCAACTACCTCTTCCACAGGAGCCACCCCCTCCTTCTAATGACTGCATGGACGCCTCCCACTCAAGGTGCTGCAGTCTTTCAAATACCGCAGATGCAAAGTCAGGCTCTTTCTTCTCCCACCTGCAAACCTTTTCCTCCTCTTTAGTCCCCTTCTGGGTTAGTGGTGTCCACCTGATCACCCAGTCAGCCGAGCTAGAAACATACATTGTTCCTCCTTACTCTGTCCCTTCTAATCTGCTCCCTGTCATGTCAGTTATCCCTCCTGCACATCTCATGAATCTGTCCCTGACCAGCTGCACTGTTAGAGTCTTACTGTAACCTTACCATTTTGGGGCAGGGTCTCAGGGACTAATGAGTTCTCCTTGCAGACTCTGAGAGGACCATGGAGGTCTGCCACAATACTCTGGCCAATTCCTTGAGTATCGTGCCAGTTTTGGAGGGACCCACGCCGCCGCCTGACCCCAGAAGCACACCACAAGGCAGCGGTGGGCAGCAGGAATACTACCTTGTGTTCATCGGCTGCTCCCTGAAGGAAGAAAGCGTCAAGGATTGGCTGAGGCAGTCAGCTAAGCAGGTGGTTTCCGAAGCCCAGACAGGCCTGGCACAATATGACCAGCACACCTCAGGGTTGCTCCTGGCCCTGGGGCAGAAGCCCCTCCACCTTCTCCCTGGTGCCTCCCCACTGGCTCACTCCTCCCAGGCTCAGCCAGCATTTTCAGGGACTCTCTGAGAGTGGGAGGAAGCCCCTGGTGCAAAGTCTAGGCCGTTGTTTTGCTGCCTGCCCTGAGAGCCCAAGTTCTCACAGCCATTTCCAGTGCTACTTCCCAAGGCAGACTGGAGTTATTAGGTGGCTTAACTGGGACCTAGGTGAAACTTAGTTGTTCCATGTGGACTGTGGATCAGTTTGGTGTTCTAAATGCAAAATGTCTTTTCTTAACTGAACCTTATTCAAAGGCTCTCCTGTGTTCTGAGCCCAGGGTCTCCTGTACTTCGGTTCTCTCTCCAGAAAGGAGAAAGAACAAAAATATGCTTAGAGCCCTTTATAAACCAGGACTCCAAGCATAGGTAGCAGTAAGCCTGGAGGCCCTGGAGACAGGTGCAGGGAAAGAGGGGGCTTGCTGTGGATCTGCACAAGCATCTTTCGCCCCATACTACAAAGAAAAATCCAGACTGGAGTTAAAATTCTCTAATATGCTGCAAACTTTGGGTGCTAAGCCTCTTTGCACAGCCTTATGGGTTAAGCTTATGCTTTTAGAACTGGAAGTAGAGCCTGGGTCTTCCGTAGATGCCCAGTTGGAACCTGTCTTCTATTCTAAGGGATGGCTGCCTGCAGGCTGTGTCTTTTTCAGACTCACTGGATAAACTCTTAAATGAGTGGGAATCTGTGAGAATCTGGCTATGGGACTTTGTGTTGTTCTTTTGTCTGCATGTCTGTCACTCACTGGCTTAGGGTTGAGAATCTGCAGAGGTAGAAACATGCCTGTTTGCAAAAGCACCAGTCTCTCTCCTACCACTTTTTCCCCCTGGCACGTAAGACTCCACGGCCGGAAGGTGGTCTTAAGGGGCAGATGGGCTGGATGTTGTATCCAGGCATGACCGTACTCGTGCTTTCTCCTCCACTGGGTTCTTAGTCACATAGCTCGTCCCCAGAGCTCTGAGCCTTCACCCTCCCAGGTACTCCATCAGCTCTCTTGGGACCTGACACCTCTTTACATCTCTGCACAGAAACCTCAGAGGAAAGCCCTGAAGACCAGAGGGATGCTGACCCAGCAGGAGATCAGGAACATCCATGTGAGTCCCCTGCCCTGGGGGCCCACACCCCTCAGTGTCCCAAGGCTCTTCTTGCACAGCTCCATCCTTTAGGATTCCCAACTGAGGCAAGCTGCTTGTAGGGCATGCTGGAGGTCTTGCTTCTCTCAGGCCACGGAGGGAAGCTGGGTAAAGAGAAACCTTAGCCCATCTGGCCTTGCAGCCTCAGGGAGGAGGAGGGCAGGATGACATGGGCTTGAGACTGAGGAGAACTGGTGCCTGTGGGAGGAACAAGTGGTGTGGAGCTGTTTTGTCACCCTGTTCAAGTACGTGCAGGAGTCCTTTCCTCCTCCCATTCCTCTGTCCTAGACAAACCACAGATAAACCAGTGAGGGCCCAGGAGAAAACTGTCTAGATCCAGAAGCTGCTCGTGGGCAGTTTGTAGAAGCCTAAGGCCAGGATGAGAGGCCCCTCAGTGAGCCCGCTCAGTCTCCAGGCTGACTCCCAGGCTCAGCCCCAGTCCCCATCACCACTGAGGACTTGATGGATTTGGAGGCAGAGGCTGTAAGGGTCAGAGAGTCCAGGCCTCAGCGTGAGCTGTGTCCACCAGTCCTGGTAATGAGCAGGTGGGGCAGGACTCTGGGACTCCAGGGCCTGGGGAACTCTGGGTGTTCTTGGTGAGGACACTGGGCACCTCAGAAGGCAGTCCTTGCAGTGTGTGTTCCCCAGAAGCAGACCTTAAGCAAGGATTTGAGTGCAGGTGGTTTATTTTGGAAATGATTCTAGAAGACACTTAAAAGGAAAGTGGAAAAGTAAGAGAGAAGGGAAGGGTATTGTCATACCAGTACCACTGTAGGCTCCTGGGGCTTAATCACATTAGGAACGCCCAGAGTTCCTCCCTGAGATCTGGGGGAACCTCCATCAGTCATTGCTTGACGGCTGCTGGGGGCAGGTGTTCATTTCCTGGCACGTCTGGTCTTCCCCGGGGCAAAGTGGGCTGTCTGGCGCAGGTGCTAGGCTTGTTTGTTTTTGTTTTTAATCAATGAGTGAATGATTTTAAAAATGGTCAGATAATTCTAACAAGACCCTTTTTCTACAGGTGAAGCGCCACCTGGACCCCCTACCTGCAGGCTACTTCTATAATGGCACCCAATTTGTCAACTTCTTTGGTGACAAGACTGATTTTCACCCACGTATCCTTGGAATCTGGGGCAGAGAGGCTGGGGAGATGTGAAAGCCTGGCTGTAAGAGCCACCACAGCCCAGCCCCTTGTGCAGGCTGGATTCTGGGAATAGACAGCAAGCAACAGAGGCAGACGTTTCATTTTGTCCTCTTAGAGTCATGAAAATTACATTTCTCCTTCATTCAGTGATGGCTGAGGTTATACGGTGGGTTGTGGTTTACATGCAGCTCTGGTGACATCCTGAGTTCTGTGGTCATCAGGGAGTCATAATTTACAAGTTGGAGACTAGGTCTGATTACAGTAGTTAATCTGTGAAAAGATGGATGGGGTGCTGCTGTGTGCTGGTGAGAGCTGAAGGGCTCAGTTCTAAGATCTCGTGAAGGGCCCTGCTCCACCCCCCATCACAGGTGCTGCCAGTATATAAAAAGAGCCTGTCAGGTACTCTACACAGGCTGGGCACTCATTACCTTGGTGTCCCCTACCTTAGCTGCCCACAGATTCCTGTAGGACTGGGCAGCTCTTTTGGCCCCCAGGCTCAGGGCTTTCTTCCTTAATGAGATGCTAGTCATGGACCAGTTCATGAATGACTATGTGGAAGAAGCCAACCGGGAAATTGAGAAATATAACCGCGAGCTGGAGCAGCAGGAGTATCATGACCTCTTTGAGCAGAAGCCCTAGAGGAAGGCTGCAGAGTGTCTACCCTGAGATGGACGTTTAGAAGTGGGATGTCTTAACCTCAGCTTTCCCAGACACCCCTCCCTGGAGAGGCTGTCTTTGTTCTCCTTGGCCTTTGTGTGCTGGCTTGAGTGCATGTTGTCTTTATTCTCTGTTCAGCGCTGAAGAGCATCACCTGCACCACTGATGTGACAGGGGAGGGGGTCCTCATGGAGGAGGAGCGTACCGGGACTGCGCTTTGTGTGCAGCTAGACCGCTAGGTCTCTGATAACAGTGTTTCCTTTGGGCTGTTGCAGCACTGTGTGAGGGTGGGGAGAAGCATTTGGATCACACAGAGGAGCTGCTGGGACACAGAAAGAATCCTGGCTGCCCAAACTGTGGCCATGCCTGGGGGGCCAGGCCACCACAGTCCTCAGGCCTCAGACACTGCCCCAGGAGAGCCCTCCACCCCAGTGGAGCGCCTGCCTCCCTACTTAGGCCCCTTCCATTGAAGGCTCCGGCCTTGCTGGCCCAGGGCCCAGTCCTAGGGGGAACAGTACAAGCCCTGGCCAGTCCCAACCCACAGAGCCAGAAACCTGGGCTGAGATCTTGAATAGCTTGTTATAAAAGAAGTGAATTTCCCTTATAGACTAAACTGAAGGGAGAGACATGTTGCTTTTCAAAAGTGTGTGACTTTTGAATTGACATAAGCAGTTCCTCTTGGGTTTGGTTTTGAGCTCCCCTGATGGCATCACTCATCGCCTAAATCAAGAACAAAACTGCTGCTCAGGTATCCCAGGCGATGCTTTGCCTCACTGTTGAGGGCAGTGTCTTGCAACTGCTTAGTCTTAGGCCCAGGGTTCTGATCGCTTATAGGGGGCATCCTTGAAGGGAGTTCAGTCTGCACCGATCCCTCCCCTAGTCTTACCAGGGAAAGCCTGGTTTTCAGCCACAAACTTCAGGAAACTCATGTCCCTAAGCATTGTGACTAGCCCTGGACTTGTTTGTCTCCTGAGGACCAAGACTGTCAAAGAATTCCAGTATTCAAGTTAGAATTCCCTCTAATAGTCTTTGTTTCCAGCTGGACTAAAAATCAGAGAGGAATTACAAGCACATCCCATGTCTGACCTTCAGAATTAGTGTGGGGGAGGGGGAGGTCACAGGCACTGATACTTGGGTGGTGTCTGTTAGGACTTCAGCGCCTCAGCTGCCTAGATTGTAAATGCTTTCTGAATTTCACTTTTTTTTTTTTTTTTGCATGCCTTAGGAAGAAGCACATAGGCAAAACCAGCAAAGTTTCTAGTATTGTAGAGGGGTTTTTAAGAAAGGCCCCTGGCACAGAGGAGAGACAGAAAAAGGATGGAGCACATGTGGTCTGTCACAGACGCCTGAATGCAAGTAGTAAAGCAGTTATTAAGGGCTTGTCAGTAAAATGTACTTGTATTAGGGAAAAATTGCATTTGAAGTGTAGTGAACAAAACTCCAAACACCATTGAATAAGAAATCTTGCATGAGGAAAGGCTTCTGAAAAAGCCCATGTGCTCCAGTCCCAGCTCCCAAAGCTGGTGACAAGGGCCCAGGTGTGGAGCCCAAGTCTGGGAGCCGCTCACTTCTGGCTGGCCAGAGGCTGGGGTCCACGATGGGCCCGCCTCTGCTTCAGAGTCAATAACATAGATCTTAAGTGCAATTGATGAGATAAGCAATGAGTTACTGTAGCTTCTTTTAGCTCTACCGAGCTCTTTTTAAAAACTCAAACTTGAGCAGCCTTAGAAAAGGGAGAGGTGGGGTGGGTGGGTAGGGTGGGGGGAACCACAGGCCATCTCCTCCAGGTGGGCTGCTGTGAACTTTTAAATGAAAGCTCTCTTTCTAGGAGCTCGAGCCATTTCCTGGCTGCTGCACAAAGAGTTTTTAAAGAGGGGTCGGAGCCCGCCCATAAAAGCGGGTCTTAAACACTGCGTGGGGCTATACCTCGTGGTGGTCTTGGTTTCTGACCATTATCCATAGAAATGCTCTCTCACCAACTTGCCCCACTGTCCCAATTCCTCTCCTGTTAGAGGGGAAACTGTGATTACCTCAACTTGAATATGAAACTGTGATTGAAAAAAGTCAAAACGTTAAGTCTCAAAGCCAAAAAGGCAAAACTGGCTGGGGCCTGCATAGACACTCCTCAGCCTGCTCGGGAGTGTGAAGGGCACACTGGCGAAAGGGCATTCCTTGGGGCACACTTGCTGTGCTCCTGGTGAAGAGGCACACTAGTAGTGCACTGTGTGAGCTCTTTGAGGACTGAGGCCGGGAGGATGCCTCCTCTCCGCACTGCCTCTTCTGGAACCTTCGGGGCCTCTGGGTTCTGACTGTGAAGTTTAATATCCACTTGATTTCTCTGGGTGCTCCAGATGGAAGGGTAAGTCTTGGGCTGTCTCTAGAGGAAGGGCCATGACACTGTGTTTTAGATTTTGACCTTAGAAGTGGATATCAGGGATCCAGCAAAGACACCTGGTTCCTAGGGACAGGCAGAAGTCCTCCAGGGGCATACATGCTTTTTGCCAACTTTTCCTTTTAGCAGCTTCAGTTTTATATCACCCAGAGTGAGTGTGATAATGTTGAAGTCGCTGAAGTTATGGGTTATTTTATGTTTTGATGTGGGATTTTTCGTTTCTTGATTGGAAGGAGGAGGCAGAAATTGGAGAAAAGGGATCACCCTAGGAGGGGGCTGCTGGCAAGGAGTGGAGTCGGCCCCACAGAGTCCTGGGGACTCTGGCCACTAGGTCCTGTGGGTCACAAGAAGTTCCCTCCTAAATTCTGTTAGGATTTCAGAGAATTTTTGCACAGTAATAAGCTCTGGGTTTGCTCTTTGGGCTCCTCAAAAGGGAAAAGTTAACTCAAAGATTGTAAACTATTAAGTATTGCAGCCACGTTGCTGACCTAGATGGATAGTTGTACCTCAAAAAAGTAGGTGAGAAATGGCTTCCTCATTTCCAGGTTGTCAAACACTAATGACAGAAGAGCTCACTTACGTGCCAAAATTCACTTTTATACTAGTTTTTCAGTGCTTTCATATTTGTAACTTAAATTTAAAACTCGTATTTACAAACACTACTGTAACTTCAGTGAAACAATCGTGTGATTGAAGCTTTTTGCTTATTATAGTATTTATTACACTACTTAATTCAGTAAGTATTATAAAAGTAGCCTTCAATTTATTTTTATATTATTTTACATGTTTTTACCTGCAGTTGTGTATGTGAATTTACCTTGTTAACTGAGATGTAACGCAAAGGACCAATAAACTATCACTGAACGAGCTAGGTCTCCTGTAGTTGCCTGTTGCTGTAGACATGGTCCCAAAGTGTCCGTGGGGGTCGAGGAGGTGCCTGCCCCTGGGACGAGGGACCTCCCTTCAGCTTTCCCTTGGACGCCTCTTTGCTGGGGCTGCCGCAGGAGGGGTTCTACTCCCCTCCCCAGACCCCGGAGCAGCCCGTACAGAATACGATTCATATGAGACCACTGTGGCTTGGTGTGGGCACCCTCAGGGAGTCCCAGATCCCAACTAGGGGCTCAGTGAAGCCGGCCGTGGGCACCAGAGTCTCCCAGGGCCCCAGAGAAAAGCTCTCCCATCCTCACCCTCATGGGTCCCTGCATCCGCCATTGCCTGTACCCCCGTCTTGGACAGTGGGGCACCCGCCTGGGCCAGGCTGCCGCAGGAACCGTTGCTTCACAGGCTGGTAACTCAGTTTAATCCCAGCCAAAGCGCCACAAAGTGGCCACTCGGTCTCACTTTGCAAACAGGATGAGCAGGACACTGGGTGGCAGAGTCACTGCCCTCGCCCAGTTAGATCCCAGCACCCCTCCCGGCGCTCCCCAGGTCGAGCGGCCTTGGAACCGCAGGGTCTAAGGGAGAGGTTGGCTGGAGCCCCCAGAGCTCTAGTGGACCCCATGCTGGACCAGCCTGGGGCTGGCTGGCAAGCGTCCCGCCACAGGTGGGGCAGGGCCACAGGCCTCGCTCCTCCCACTGGCCACTCAAATCCCCTAGCCTTGCTGGGACGAGGGGCTTCTGCTATTTCTGGGAAGGGCTGACTAGGAGGGCACCGCAGAGTGGTAGTGCATCTACAGAGACCCCGCCTCCTGTCTACCTTCAATACAGCGGCCTCCAGATGAGGGAAGTGCCCCACCGGGAAGATTTCGGAGCTCGCCAAAGGAGGAGGGTGCAGCCTCCACAGGCAGCCTCCCTCAGATGTTTGGGAAGATGGTCTTGGGTTTGGAGGCTCTGTGTAATGAATCAGTCATGTACAAACCAAATGCAAAACTGCATGCGATGGCTGAGAGAACTGGAGAAGGGGGTTTGGCAGCAGCACTGAATCATTCTCCTTACCACCTCTTTCCCCAACCGCCCTTCTCCGCCCCCTCACAGGGCTTGAACCTTGATGGAGTTCTTGTGCTTGCACTTACCAGAAACCTCCAGGGTCTGGGGATTACCCCCAAAGAATTGTTGAGGTGGGAGAGACCGTAACTGAAGAAAAGTTCCCCGGCTGGATGTTCTTTGAGGGTCAGGAGGACTTAGAGGCCAAGAAGTCTGGGGATCAGAAAGGGGTCCTATCCCCAACTAGGGCCCACAGTAAGGAAGGGAGACTGCTGAACTGAAACCTGAGGGCATGCTTGACAGAGCCAGAGCCCAGAATCAGGGAATCCTGGAGGGACAGACATGTGCAAAGTGATTTGGAGCAGAAGGTGGAGCTGCTGAAAATCACAAGTTTCTCTGAGGAGCACAGAAATGCTGATGTATTCATTTATATCATACAATTGAGGAAACAGTCGTGTGCAAAGAAAACATGACCATAGCCCCACTTCCACCTCATGATGGAAAGGGAATGGCTTGGTTGCTGTAAGAGGAGTCCAGGGTGGCACCAGCTTCAAGTTCAGCTGGACCCAGGTGCTCAGATGTCATTAGAGCCCTCTCTCCATCCTTAGTGGCTTCAATGTCTCCTGGCAGTAAGCCACCAGCAGCCCCAATACCCTAAAGGCAAGACCCAACCTCCCTCTCCAGAGGCAGGCCCCAAGTCTGGGGTCACATTCCCATCCCTGAATCAGGCACAGTGGTCAGGAGTATTCCGATTGGCCAGGCTGAGTGTCACTGAACACTTACGAGGGCCCCTCAACTTCATTTGGGAACTGGGTCCCCCAAAGAAAGGCTTGCTCCCCTGGACAAGCATTGCACACCCCCCTGCAGGCCATTTCTGAGCTTTTGTACTAAAATCAGATACCTACTTGATTTAAAAACTTTGCTTTCTGCTAGTCTTTTCTAGTACAAGTGATAGCAAACACCGTTGTTCTGTTGTGGCGGTGGTGATAGTAATAGTGACTTCTAACCAAAAGAAGAAAATTTTTAAATGAAAATGTTCTAGCCACTAAGGTAATTGTCCCCCTGGGGAGGAGGAAAGACTCCACAGTGCCTAGGTACAGCCAGGGACGCCAGTGTTCCATGGGAGCCCGTCTGATCTTTTTTTTCCCCCTAAAAAAAAGATCATGTAGACTATAGTGTCGCTTCACATCGGTGGGGGTGAGAAGTGGATCAAGTAGAGTGATTCTGAAGGAACAATTGACAAGACAAAATGACTAATCAGTCAAGAGCGAAGCGGATAACTTCAAGGTAGAAGTGGAAAAAGCCAAAGTGGAAAAAAACCCAAGGTTTTGAAACAAGTCCAAAAGTTTTTTGTTTCATTCTCCAAAAATCTGAAGAAAAGTAAATTTGTTTATCCACAAATTATTCCTGTTTTCCCCAGGCCTCTGCATTGCTAAATTGACCAAAATAATTTGGTTAATGAAATTTCATCAGGGTCAACAAATTTTATGTCAAACTAATAAATGATTATAAATCTATTTTTTAAAAGCTAACCAAATAAAGTGTGAATATATTTCCATTTTCTGTTTTTCCCATACCAGTAAAGATGTTTAATTTTTTTTTCCTTCATGGCTTCTAATTTTTAAGAAACCTTACATCTTTACTCTGAAATGTCATGCCTGGATGAATGTACAAATAATAGCAAAATAAGGACAACAGGAAGAGAAAAGATGGTTTGATAACCAAAAATTCATGGAATTTTCTAAAAAAAGACTCAAATTCAACCTTTGTTTTACAGATAAAAATGATCCAAGACCCAAACACTCTGGAGGTCTTGCCCAAGGGTGTTGTCCTGTGCCTTCCCACTAACTTTTCCTCTCAGTTCATCCCATTCCCTTTGAGGAGCTGTTGGAGCAGAGAAGCTGGCGGTCATTTGAAAACAACCTGAAGTGGGGCCGCAGGCAGTGTCAGCCACAAAGGGTAAGCTCAAGGCAGAACCTTGGGTAGCGATCGCCATGGCACAGGGGACTAGTGAAAATGTGAGCCATAGAGGAGGAGGAAGCGGGGTACGCATCAAGTCCGAGGAGGGAGGGGATGGCCAGGAGGGTGACAGGCCACTGAACTCACCAGCTGGAAGTGGCTGCTGAAGATTCCAGTGAAGTGGGGCATGAGGGCAGTAGATGAAGCAGGGAAGTCTGGGGCCAGCTCTGCTGGGAATGCAGATTCTTGGCCCCTCGTAGGGATGCCTCGGAGCAGGATGAGCAAAAGCAGGTCAGCATTTAGTGGTGTCTGTCCACCAGGGGTTTCCTGATGGAGAAGCTGGGCTGTGGAACTGGAACCGAGTTCAGAAGGTAGAGGGGCCTGACCTGAGGGCAATGGGGCAGCTCTGGAACCTTTCTGCTCAAGAGCCTGTTGGTCAGATAAAATCATTGAGCAGAGCCGGTAGACCTGTCGAGCAATAGATTCTGACTGTGAGTATGGGTGGGGTTGCCCACAGAAGGATGTCATCCTGAGGGGAGCAGGTCCTTGCTGGCCCTCCACAGGGCTCCTTGCCCTCCTGGCTGCCCTTACAGGAGCCTGGAGCTTCCTCAGAAGGGGTAGATAGTAACTGGGAGAAGGCTTCATGCTATGTTAGTTGAGCACCAAGGGGTCTTCCTCCCACCAACCCATGGGGACTGGAGGTTTCCTCCAGGAGAGAGGGAAGGCCAGTGGAGGCCCTGTTCGTCCCTCAGTCCCCTCCAGCATCACCGGAGGGCTAGTGCAGGAACGGCATCTTTCCTCCCAGGAAGAGTGAGGCCGCAGTACAACCACAGCTGGAGAAGGGCTGTGAGGGGCTGGGAATGCTGCTCAAGGCTGCCCGCCCTGGGCAGCAAGGAGCCCCAAGAGGCTTGTAAAACCCAGGGGACTCCAGGAAAAGTTAAAGGCTGCAAGGTGAGGGAAACCACGCATGCCAAGTGTCCAAGGATGGCGAGGGCAGTGAGATCAGGCAGACTGGAAGTAGAAATACAAGGACTCGATGAAAAGGAATATATATATACATTTATATGTATAACTGAATCACTATGCTGTACACTCACCAGAAATTAACACAACATTGTAAATCAACTATACTTTAATTTAAAAAAGAAAAGAAATACAAGGACTTGGTGACATCTGAGGAGTCCAGGTGAGAGGAAGGAGGCAGAGGGAATCAGGAATCTGGTTGGAAAACCTAAGCGGGAGTGGAGGCTGGAGGATGAAGAGGTCACCTGGAGGGCCTGACGGCTTGAAAGCCTCCAGGAACTGTACATGGAGGTGTCGGTCATGCATTCAAAATGTCACGGATTTACTGGGCACCTAGTATACCGGTGCTGCACTGGTGAAAAACACAGCCCTGCTCTCAGGGAGATCCCAGTTTAGCCAGGGAGACAGGGCCCAAGCAGTAGAGTATGAAGGATGAAGAAAGCCGTGCTGCAGTTAGGGGCCACGAGGCTCTGTGACGGAAGGAAACAGGAACCCACTTCAGATGGTGTAACGGGGGAAGGCCTCTCTGAGACCTGAAGGATGACCTGAGCCACAGTAAAAGCTGTGGACACACCTTCCATCCACCCAGAATATTGAGGCCTGGAGGCAGGGGAGGGCCGGTTGTGTTGGGGGAACAGCTGGCAGCCACTGTGGCTGCAACAGTGCTCCCCTGGGAGCAGGAGGTCTGGGATAAAATGGGGAAAAGGCAGGCACTGGCTTGTAGAGCACCCTTTACCTCACACCCCTTCTCTCCTAGGCCACAGCAGGGAGTTTGCTTTTATTTATTTATTTAGACCTTAGAGAAGCCATGGGCGGTGGAGAGTGGATGTGGGTGGGGGCAAGCTGGAAGGTCAGATGATGCACCAGACTGCAGGTGCAAGTGGGCAGAACTGTGCTCTTGTGAAGGTAAAGCCAACAGTACTTGCTCATGGATCAGATGTGGGTGAGTTGGGGTGACTCCCAGGTCTGAAGCAGCCAGGTGCATGGTGGTGAATGGTGGACTCAGGAGCCCTCTCTTACCTGCATCTCACTTGAATTCCCTATTAGCCGTCCAGGTTGGGGGGTGGGGGTAAGGAGGCTGTGGCGTGTTGAAGTCATTGGCTTGGTGACAGGTGTCCTGACACCTGGTGGTCAGCAGTGGCTGGTGGAGAGCCCCAGATCCAGGGAAAGCTGGGGCAGCCCAGCACTGAAAGCTGGATGGGAGGAGGTGAGAGGGAAAGAAGGAAATGGTGCCAGAAAAAGGAGGCACTGAATCAGGTGTTGGGTGCTCCTAGGGAGTGGGGGAGGGGGCCGGAAAGAAAGCTGAAGCAGGAGGACCTTAATGAGTTTCAGGGGAATGGCGCAGACAAGATGTGTATAAATGGGTCTAAGAGAGGTAGGAAGAGGGCATGGGGACAGAGGATTAGAGACGACTCTTTGGAGACATTTGCTCTAAAGCAGCTGAGAAACTGCTGGAAGAGGGAGATTAAAGGAGTGTTGTGTTTTTTGTTTTTTAATGAGATACTAGATTTACCTCTCTGGATTCTAAAATCTACAGGCATAGTGGCAAAAGGGGAAAACTCAGCTGAAAGTAGTTCAAAAAGTCATTAAGTGCCCTGTGGAATCCAGAGTTCAAGGTTGTGTCTGAGTAAAGCCTGAGACCCCAAGGGAGGGAACGCATGTGCTGATGCTCAAGTCCCTAAATCCCCTGTGTGTGTAAAGACCCAGTGGGGCATGGGAGTGGAAGGGGAAAAGACCTGGGGCACCTGTATTTGCCCTCAGCCTCTGACCCACAGAGGGCAGCTGGTGGTGTGAGAACTAAAGGAAACAGCTTCTCACCGGGCAGCAGGAGTGCGAGGGTCCGGGGCTTTCTCCAGAACAACCAGGGAAACAGAAGCCGAAGGGGCAGAACACAGGAGGCTACAATGGGGAAGGGGTCAGAAAGGGTCAGTGTCAGTTCCTGTGAGAGTCAGGTCCATAGACCACAGGGAGAGATCTCAGCTGTAGGCTCCTGTTTCCTCAGTGAGCTCAGTGGTGAGGGTCTCAGGAAAGAGAGTAGGCTGCAGTAAGGGGATGAGAGGCTGCCCCTCCATTCCAGGATGGCTTCCTGGAACAGCTGGGTTGGAAGGTCCAGATGTTTGGGACCTCTAGTGACATGGCATTCTGAGATCAGATGGGCAGGGGCAAAATGGGAAGCTTTTCAGGGATCCAACCCTTGCACCTCCCACATCCAGCTTTGCTCCCTCGCAATCGGCCCACCTGTCTTCAGTTTCCCCTCAAATCTCCATCCTCCACTCTGATGACTGCAGAAGTCTGTGCCATGGGTTGGGTGTGTAGCTAAACGGCATCTGGAGAAGGTCCCAAGGTGGAGAGTGAAGGAGGTACCCACGGTGATCCTGTGTCTCCTGCCAGGCCAGGCTCACCCCAACCAGAGACGCATGCACCAGCCCTGAGTCAGTCGCGGTCAGAGTCCCATAGGTCTCTTCTGCAAGGTCTCCCGCAGTAGTAGGGAGCAGGGTGTTCAGGGCTGTCCCGACCCCCAGGTCCTTCATCTACTAAGAGAGGCACCTCATTGCTTCACTCCTCATGTGCTCTTACCTTGCTGGCAGAGGAAACAGGGTCAGCCTCACTCACCCGATCTAGGCATGGGGCTCCCCCAACGCACCAGGAACCCTTGGGGGCCACGGGGCAACTGCTCCCTAGAAGTGGGCTCAACTTCTGCTTGCTTCGCCCACCCTCTTTCATGCCTGAGGGGCAGTGGAGGAGAACTCCATCCCAGCAGGACGTGAGATGGGGAAATCCTCGGGCTGGTGACTAGAGTGTGGAGGGGATGGAGGGTTAACACTGTGGTGGGGAGAGTTCCTGGGTCAATCCGGGGCCCGAGGGCTGTGGAATCATTTGTTTAGAAGCCACCGAGGGTGAGACTAGAGGTTCATCGCATGGGCTGGATTTGCCTGGCCGCGCACACCACTGCCTCCCTACAGGAACACGCGCGTGCACCCCCACACCCCCAACTCCCCGCCTACTTGTAGAAGACGAGGCGCTGGAGAAGGCGCCTCCCCTGGCCGGGCTCCCTCTTGTCCTGGAAGGAAAACCCGGCGGTGAGGCCATCTTGGGAAGAAGCCGCGAGCCAAGACCTTGACCCATGAGAAGGCCGAGGGCGCAACGAGGCCAGGAGAGAAACCGCGAGGCGCGCAGCGCGCAAACCCGACGCCGCCGAGCCGGGAGGTCCGCGGGCGCCGCGGGCCAGGGCGTAGCCCGGGAAACGCGCGCGGGCCCGTGTAGTTAGTCGGGGCGCGCTTCCTGGAGGAGGAGTAGGAGGATTTACCGCCCGAGTAGCCAGGATGAATGGAGGGGGCGGGGCCCCGGAGGGCTGGGCCCTGCGGGGGCCCCCTGCCGAGAAGAGGGGGCGGGGGCCGGCCGCGAGCTTAAAGACAACGCCCGGGAGGCCCTCCCCTGGCCCGCCAGAGTGCTCAGCTCCGGGGGTCTCTGAGCCCACCGCGTTTCGTCTCAGAAGCTTCGCAGTCCCGCTCACCCTCTAACCCGGCGACGCCTGGGCGGGCGCGCGGGTCCTAAAGAGCCCGATCTACGCGTCCTGGCTAAGTTGCCACGGGCTCCAGGGAGCACCCCGTCCGAGGTGAAAAGGAGCGCGGGTTGAGGGCGTGGGGCTTGCAGGCGGGACGCCGGCCGGGCCGGGGTGGGGCGTCGGAGCGGCATTAGGACCCAGGCGCGGCGCAGGGGTGTGTCGCCGCCGGCCCGCGTGAGACGCTGAAGTTGGGGTCCCGCGGCACCGGGTGAAGAGTCCGGGCGTGCCCTCGGGGGTGCGGCCGCCTGACGGCTGATCGCCGGGGCCATGGCCGCGGCCGCAAGACGCTTGGTCCACCTCCAGCCATGCGGTGGGTGCCTGCGGCGGGAAGGCCGTCCGGTCTCCGTCGCAGAGGCGTGCTAGGCAGTGACGCTGAGCCGTCGAGGCGCCGGCGGAACGCGGACGCCGCCGGCATGCTGCACGGGCTCCGGGCGTGGCGGGCAAGAGGGTCGTGGGGGCTTCCCCGCCCTGGCGGGGCGCCCGGGGTGAGTTAGGCCGCGAGGGAGTGGGCGTCCGGTGGGTATGCAGGTGGTGGAGGGAGGCCCAGGACGGCTTTGTGGGCACTGCGTGCTTGACTTAACACTCTGCAATAGCCGTTTAAAATCACTTAACAGGTTTTGAACCTACAAGGTAGCCGGTGGAGGGGTGAGCGGCTTGCAAATGGCTAGGCGGAGTTTGAGGGGTCCCAAACACCTCGAGCGTCGGGCTCTTAGCATCTGGGAACGCCGCTCCTGGGAAAGCCTCATTTTACGTTCTGCCGGACACCTTCCCACCCTCGGCTCTGCGCGGGAGCCTGCACACTCTTGGGGTCCCCGAGGCCCCTGACTGTCCCCTGCGCGGCCGCAGTAGTCTCTCCCTGGCCGCTCTGACACCTGAGGGCCAAACCGGAGTTTGCACGTGCACTTGAAGCGCCTGGCATGGGAGTAGGGTGTGCACCAACCCCACCCTTCTGTACCCTCGTCACCCTCGTCCTCTGTCCATCCCTGAACCCTCCCGTGCTAGCTTTACTGCCCTCGTCCCTCCCTTCCGGAGGCAGCCTGGGCTCCTGCTCTCCTCGCGAGTCGGTCCGCATCCTGCCCCCCACCCCCAGGGTCTCCGAGTCTAGAGACGCCTTCCTCGTGCACGCGGCTCCTCCTGTCGCTTCCTTACTCGCACAGCGCGAACCATCCAGGGTCCCGCGCAAGGAGTACGCACAGCCCCCACCGCCCCATCTACCATGAAGACCAACGGCTCCGCCTCCCAGGAGGCCAGGAAAATGGGTGGCGCTGAGGGAGGAAGGTCATTGCGGGATCAGCCCTGGCGTGATTCTGAGCACATGAGGTTGGGGGTGACTGCACATATGATGGGTGTTGATGATGCCAGGGACCAACTTGAGAATGAGAGCCGAGATGTGCTGGAAGGACAGCCCAGTTACTGGGCTCGGCAGCGAGGAGTTGAGAGAGGGAGGCAGGCTACAGGGAGGGCAGCCAGACGGATCACCCTCGAGACTAATACAACCAGCGAATCCTTCGTTTTTTCACCGGGTACTGTCAATTACTCCTGGAGAAAACATGCTGAGAACATCTCCCAGCCTGGGTCCTTTCCCACTTGGGTAGCCCCTAGCTGATGGGCTGACGAATAACAGGCTTGGCTTCCTCTGGCTCCTCCAGGGGCCCATGTCTAGTACTGTCCCCTGCTCTTTTTTCTCCCAGGGTCTCTGGGAAGGGTAAGAAGGCCTCAGCGGGGTTGGTGTGAGTGGGGCAGCAGATGGGCATAGGCGACTGTCCAGAGCTGGTCCATGGAGCTAGTGACAGTCTTTGGCTTGCCTTGCAGAAAATTCTGTGATGTCTCAGAATGGATGCCTTGAGGATGCAGGTGAGTATCTTTCAGGTGTGGATGTATATATAGAGAAAGCTCCTTGATCAAAAGTCTCTAGGGGACCTGGTCCATCCACCTGGGTACTCCTGATCCTCTGCCAGTGCTGGGATGCCTTTGTGTCCTGCCCTCCAGGAGGTTGTGGTGTGGTCAGAGGGGCAGCTGACACTGCCCTGGATACTGGCAGGTCTCTGGTGGTCCTGTAGTCCTGGGAAGGCAGGCTGCTCCCCATCCTTGGCTATGTGGACCATCTGTTATCCCCCATGGTTTGCTGTTACAATGTCTTGGTTATCTGATCAGCTTTTAGGCTAAGTGTTATATATATGCCCAAATCCCTCAGTTCCAGCCTAGCCCTGTGAGGGAGGGGCTGCCATTGTCCCTCTAAAGAAATGCAACCTCTGTGTACCTCAGCTTTTCCTGCTTGCACCAGCCGAGCTCTCTCCCTCCATGTATCTCTGGGTGGGCTCTGTGCTGCCTCTCCTGTGCCCAGACCTGGGAGCTGGCCTGATCATCAGAGGGGTGTTCAGTGGGGCAATGCTTGGACAGAGTGGTGATGTGCTCTTATCTAGGGTCCCCAGGGCATGGCGACTGAATGTGCCAGGCCGCAGGTGGGCCAGTTAGGTATGTTTGGGGCCTATAGGATGGAGGTGGGGCACCGCATCCCAGGAACCTTGCAAGGACCTGGTAGCATCCACTGGGTAGGTCCTAGGTAGAGCCCAGGGTAGGGGAGGAGTGGGGCAGTGTGAGGGGCAGGCCGGGGAGTAGTGGGTGCTGGCACGGGGGACAGAAGGGAGACTGGGACAGGTTGGGGCTGGGGAACTAAGTAGTCTAAGCAAAGAAGGCCTGGAATTGGGGAGGAAGGCATTTTTCATGGACATGAGCTCTATGACAAATGGGGAAGAACATCTTTTGACTTAATAGTTCTTCTCTGGGCCATGGGTACAGTGCAGACCTGGAGCTAGGGGACACCAGTCCATGAGGGCCTTGAGAGGGGAGGCCTAGCACCTCCTACCTAGAAAGGGCCCAGGCTGAGCACAGGACATTGGGGGAACAGGGCCTGGGATGTGCAGAGGAAACCAGCGGGATGGAGTGGAAGTGAGTCAGTGTGAGTCACTGCCTGGCAGGTGGAGGCATGCTGCTGACCCTTCCCTGTGCCTGTACAGGTGCTTGTCAGGCACTGGTGGGGTCTGGGCTACAGAGGTCCCTTTCCTGGGAGCACCTACAAGTGGTGTACCACAGGAGACCCACAGGAAGGACAGTCAGAAAGAGGTGTCAGCTGGGCAAAGAGTAAGACAAGGAGGGCCCTAGGAGGACTGGCAGAGGAGGAAGAAGGTTCTTTCGAGACCAGGGAGGGAAGTCCTCAGCTTGGAGGAGAGGAGCTGGCACCTGGGGTGCCAGCCACCTGGCCTCAGGAGTGAGAGATTTAGGTGGGGAGTCGAGTTCGGCCCAAGGGGCCAGGATGGGGTAGCAGGGCTGGCTCAGACTGTCATTCCAGGAGAGGCTGTGGGGAGCACCAGCAGGATTCAGAGCAGATTGGAAGTTTGCATGTCACTAGGAAGGCTTCCTATAGGAGGGGCAGTCCCTGCTCTGGGGCAGTTGCAGGGACTGAGAGGCAGGCCAAGAGAAAGGGGCAGGAGGCTCTGTGCTCTGGAGTCCCTCACCACATGGGTGGAGGCCTGACATGAAGCCTCCTTCTGGGGGTCTTGTCCCCTGTCTGTCCCTGGCTCTGTTTCGCTAGCTTTCCTGCTTCCTGGGCCTTATCTGATGTCTGAACTGGGTCTCTCAGCCTTGAGGCTTTGCCCCGCGTGCCCTCCCTGGGAGGAAGAGCTCGAAGACCCTGTGCCTGCATGGTGGGGGGTGGATGGGTCTGGATGCTGCGGGGACTCTGGCTTCCCTTGGGTCACTTCTAAGGGGCCAGCCAGTCCAGGTCCTGTAACCTGGCAATTCTGGGAAGGCAGAAGCCAGTCAGTCAGTCTTAACTATGTCATTGGACCACGTGCCTGGCCCAGAGTTTGTGGAATGAATGTGTTTTTCTCTAGCTAAAGGGTACGCGTGGCACAGAGCAGTGCAGGGCCCTGGTTCCTGCAGCTGAGGACTGGAGCAAGCCGGGGGGCTGGTGGGGGGAGGGGTGGGGGCTCCAGCTGGCCGCCATACTCTGAACGGGGCTGGGCCAGGACTAGATATTCGTTCTCCCTGGGCTGGAGGCTTCCTTCCTGGCCCGCTGCAGGCCTCCCTCACCACTCACCGAGAATGCGCTGAGGGGACAGCCTAGAGGCCCCTGCTCCTTTGGCTTGGAGTTCCTCTCTTTGATGCATAGCACTGACAGCCAGGCCCTCTTGGGGGTGTCTCTCTCGGTGGTGGTTGGGTCTCCAGGCTACCTCAAGTGTGACACGGATGATGCCTCTGAAACCCGTGAGGCGAGCCTGGGGGATGAGGCCTTCGACACGGTCAACTCCTCCATTGTGTCTGGCGACAGCGTGCGTTTTTTTGTCAACGTCAACCTCGAGGTGCAGCCCAGCCAGTCTGGTATGGGGGTTGTAGCAGGGACAGGCCGGGGTCGTGCAGGGGACTGGGGACTGGGCAGGTATGGCCCTACTCTACCAGGAGAGACCTGAAGGGGTGGGGTGGCACCCTGAGCCCTCCCGCTTTCCTCTGGCAGAGAGTGAATTGCCTCGTGGCTCCGGGCTCCTCCACACCTCTCGCAAGGTGAGCACTCCCCCATCCGGATGGCAGACATTTGGTCCTGGCCACTAGTGGAGGGTGGCAGTGGCTGCTTCCCTGAGGTAGCTCACACTGCTCCCTGCAGGGATCTCATGCTAGCCAGGGCCCAGCTGCCAGGACCAGCCATGCTGGGCATCTTTCCTGGAAGGGGTGTGCTGTCCCGGTGGGCACGGGCAGCCAGGGACCACCACAGAGGAGGGGCCCAGTCAGGGACAGCAGGTCACTTTCATGGGCCTATGTGGTTCTGTGTGTGGGGTCCCCACAGTTCCTGAAATTAAAGAACTTTGAGGAAGAGATCCGTGCACACCGGGACCTAGATGGCTTCCTGGCTCGGGCCAGCATCATCCTGAATGAGACGGCCACCTCCCTGGATGATGTGTTGCGGGCCATGCTGTGCCGCTTGGCCCATGACCCCCACAATACCGAGCCTGACTGCAACTTGGATGTGCTCATGGCCATGCTCTTCACTGATGCCGGGGCCCCCATGGAGGGTAAAGGTAAGGGCTGTCCCCTGCCTGGGCGGGAGGTCAGGGAGGTGGGCCACCTGACCCTCCTGTCTCCTCCACTCTGTCAGCAGTTCACCTGCTGTCGGATACCATTCAAGGGGTCACTGCCACAGTCACAGGGGTCCAGTACCAGCAGTCGTGGCTCTGCATTATGTGAGTTGCCAGGCCACCATAATTGGCCTCCCCATACGCCACCTTGGAGCTAGGCAACCTGTTTCCCTCTAGAGGCAGGCGCACTCAGTTACGGGGCAGAGTGAGCACTCCATTCGATTTGGTCTTTCTTTCCTCCCTAGCAGAGGTCACTGGGTTCAAAATTAGGAGCCTGGGGGAGGGGGAGCCCCAGTTCCCAAGGGTGGCAGCTGTGAGTCGTGTTCCCTCCCCGTTCCTGCCAGCTGTACCTACAAGGCCCTGCTGAAGCGGCACGTGTGCATCAGCCGCCTGGTTCGCCCGCAGAACTGGGGGGAGAATTCTTGCGAGGTGCGGTTCGTCATCCTTGTGCTGGCACCACCCAAGATGGTAAGGAGGGGGTCTCAGGTGGCTCTCTTTCCTGGGAAGGAGGGTTCCAGGTGACCCTGCCCTCTTCCTGGGATATCTCTGCCATGTGCTGGAAAGAGAGGAAGCCGTGGGCAGCTCATGGGTCAGAGGGAGTAACAGCTGACAAGGAGGCCAGAACGGTTGGAAGGAGCAGAATCCTGAGAGCTGCATGGCGATACTGGTGCCTTGAGACAGGCCAGCTGTCCTGATGCCTGGCTCCTCGTTGGGAGAACAAGCGTGTTCTAAAACTCACAAAAAAGCACAGTGTGTGCTGTGCCACCCTGGGGCCGGACAGCACGAAGGGGCAGATGCCACTCCCCAGGGACCTAGGCTGGGGAGTGAGACAGGTTGTTGTGGTGGAGGCTGGACACTGAGTTCACAGACCTTGGCCAGGCAAGAGGGAGAAGGCCGGATGGGCCGGGAAGCCCTCTGAAAATCAGATAAACTGGCAGACAGTGCAAGTGCCCCTGGTGAAAAGTAGCTAAGTGAACATTTTTCTCCACCGTCATGATTTCATTATCACGCTTACAGAGATTTGCATTCCTTAGGACAAATCTAATACCTGAGTTTATAAGAAAAATACTAGATTGATGGTAGTTCTGATGATTTGCTAACCTGGAAATCATGGGAGGGTCCACTAGAGCTTGAACTTCGGGGGACTAAATCTGCTGCCAGTTCACGGAAGGGCACCTGCTGCCTGCTTAGGAACACGTGTCCACGAGTGGCCAGGGCTGGGGCAGGACAGGGCCGGCCCGGGGCGCCCTCTGCTCTATAGCACCCGCAGGTGTGATTCTCCCACCCTGTTCCCAGAAAAGCACCAAGACTGCGACGGAGGTGGGACGGACATTTGCCACCATGTTCTTAGACATCACTTTCCGCCAGAAGCTCCTGAAGACCCACACGGAGGAGGAATTCAAGGAGGCCCTGGTACATCAGAGACAGCTGCTCACTGTAACGAGGCAGTGTTCGAGCATCAGCACAGAGAGCACCATCTACACCCACAGATCCTCACAGGTACTGGGCAGAGGTGGTCTGGGCGGGCGGGCATGGGTCACCCGGCTGACAGCTGTGTGTCCTCTTCCCAGCCCCCGCAGCACACAGACTTTCTCCCTGTGGGGAAGGGCATCCGTGAGGACATCGCCCGCAGGTTGTCCGTATACCCGCTGGACTTCACTGACGGTACATGGCCCCGTGGCCCTCCCGGCGCTACGCCCGTAGCTCAGGCCTCAGGATAACATGTGTGCCTGTCCTGTGTCCCTAACACACCTTCCATCCCATCTCCCACTTTTAGGCATTATCGGGAAAAACAAGGCTGTGGGCAAATACATCACCACCACCCTGTTCCTCTACTTTGCCTGCCTCCTGCCCACGATCGCTTTTGGGTCCCTCAACGATGAGAACACGAACGGGGCCATTGGTGAGGGGTTGGAGGCTAGAGGGGCATGCCGGGTGGGATCTGGGGCTGCAGTGCCCCCCTGACCACCCGCTTCCTCAGATGTGCAGAAGACCATGGCTGGGCAGAGCATTGGAGGCCTCTTGTATGCACTTTTCTCCGGGCAGCCGTTGGTGGTGCTTCTCACAACCGCGCCTCTGGCCCTCTACATCCATGGTGCAGTGGGGGTGGCACGGGGAAGTGGTTCCCAAGGTCCCTGGCCCCAGTCCAGTCCTGACTGCTCACTCCTGTCCTGCTGCCTGCAGTGATCCGCGGCATCTGTGACGACTATAACCTGGACTTCAATACCTTCTATGCATGGACAGGCCTGTGGAACAGTTTCTTCCTCACGCTTTATGCCATCTTCAACCTCAGCCTGGTTATGAGTCTCTTCAAGAGGTGACAGGACATTTCCTGGGCCGCTGGAACTCTCAAGCATGAGGGAGACCAGGGCCAGGGATCTGGGGCAGCCTCCATGCCAGCCTCTGCAGCACTGTAACCCTAGAGCAGACGGGGTGCCCCTACCATGTTACTGCCCTAAGGGGAGAGCTAGGACCCTGGTCCTCTTCATGGTAGGAGGCAGGGGCCATGTCAAGGTTCAGGGAAACCTCCCCCGCACCCCCCCACCTGATGAGGGCTCTCTCCCGCTGGCAGGTCAACGGAGGAGATCATTGCCTTGTTCATTTCCATCACGTTCGTGCTGGATGCTGTCAAGGGCATGGTCAAAAGTAAGTGTAAAGCCAGTGGCCATCTGCTGCAGAAGGAGCTGAGTTCAGATGGGGGGCTACAGGCTGTGGTCAGGACAGCCAAGAAGCACGCAAGCCAAGGTTGCTCTCCTGGCCCAGGGTGCTCTAGGAGCCAGGGCTGGCAGAGAGCAGCAGCCTTGTGTGCTGGAAGGTGACAGCTTCCCCAGGCAGGCTCAGAGCACTAGACTGGATGGGATCCACGGTCAAAGACGGAGCCCAGGGACAAGGGCAGGGTGTGGGGTGATAGGCTGACAGGTAGGTCAAGGGGTCCTGGCTGACAGAAGGCCAGCTCTTCCCATCAGCTCCTCCCCTCCTCTGGGCCCCTTCACCCTACATCCTGGAGGAAGCTGTTGGGTCCATATCCCAGAGTCTGGATGGCTGAGTCCTGCTGTCCTGTGTCCACAGTCTTCCAGAAGTACTACTATGGCCACCACCTCAGGAACGAGTATAAAGATAGCGCTGCCCCAGCGAACCTCCTGGGCCTCAGCACCAGCCTCAACACCAGCCTCCACACTGCCCTCAACACCAGCCTCCTGGCTGGCCCACCAGAGCTGACTGCAGTAGGCAACCATGCCCCCGAGCCCCCGGCCCGAGACACCGCCGTGCTCAGCCTCCTCCTCATGCTGGGCACACTCTGGCTGAGCTACACTCTCTACCAGTTCAAGAAGAGGTGAGGATGCCTGCGAGTGGGGGCAGGGAGCACAAGCTCCCAGGCCGCACTGACAGACCCACCTCTCCCCAGCCCCTACCTGCACCCCCGTGTGCGTGAGATCCTGTCCGACTGTGCCCTCCCCATCTCAGTTCTCACCTTCTCCCTGATTGGTTCCTACGGCTTCAAGGAGATTAAGAGTGAGTTGGGGCCAGGTGTAGGGTGGGGTGGGGTGGGTTGCTCTAGGTGTGGAGGACACACAGGCTTGAGCAAGGGCCTGTACCCGGCAACAGTGAGCAAGTTTCGCTACAACCCGAGCGAGGACCTGTTTGGGATGGCAGAGATGCGCTCGCTGTCCCTGACGGCCATCAGCAGCGCCATGGGCCTTGGCTTCCTCCTCTCCATGCTCTTCTTCATCGAGCAGAACCTGGTGGCTGCCTTGGCTAACGCCCCAGAAAACAGGTTCGCAGGGCTGGGTGAGCACGTGCCCCACCCTCCAGGGGCCGACGGGGCTCTGTCCACACCTGCCCCTGTCTGCCGCAGGCTGGTGAAGGGCACCGCCTACCACTGGGACCTCCTGCTCATCGCCATCATCAACAGCGGGCTGTCTCTGTTCGGGCTGCCCTGGATCCATGCTGCCTACCCCCACTCCCCACTGCACGTGCGGGCGCTGGCTTTGGTGGAGGAGCGTGTGGAGCACGGGCACATTCATGATACGTGAGTGTGGGAGCAGCCACTTGAGATGTGAGGCAACTCACACGGACCCTGAGGTGGGGTTGGCCCTGAGCCACATGGGACTGAAGGAGGGCTATAGCTTAGGGGACCAGGGCCCAGAAGTGACACAGCCTGGGAAGCCCACATGGCCCTGTGGAGCAGGGCTGGAGGCGACCCGGGGCACTGGGCCCTTGCAGGATCGTGAACGTGAAGGAGACGCGGCTGACCACCCTGGGCGCCAGCATCCTGGTGGGCTTCTCCCTCCTGCTGCTGCCCTTCCCACTGCAGTGGATCCCCAAGCCTGTGCTCTACGGCCTCTTCCTCTACATCGCCGTCACCTCCATCGACGGCAACCAGCTATTTACGCGCATGGCCCTGCTGCTCAAGGACCAGGTGAGCGGCTGCCCTGAGAGTGACGGGTGGGAGGGGGAATGCGGCTCCTGACCTGCCCACACCTGGTCCCTGCCACCTGTAGACCTCATACCCACCCACCCACTACATCCGGAGGGTGCCGCAGAGGAAGATCCACTACTTCACTGGCCTGCAGGTCCTGCAACTGCTGCTGCTCTGTGCCTTTGGCATGAGCCCCCTGCCCTACATGAAGATGATCTTTCCCCTCATCATGATTGCCATGATCCCCATCCGGTACGAGGGCAGACAGAAGGCAGGAAGGACTCAGCTGAGCAGGAGAGGGGCGGGCTGGGGCGGGTGCCCACTGCCTGCTCCTCTCTGACCCCATGCTCGTCTCCCTGCCCCCCCCCCTCCAGCTACAACCTGCTGCCCCGAATCATTGAAGCCAAGTACTTGGACGCCATGGATGCTGAGCACTGAGGCCCTGGCCACACCCCACTCGTCCATCCCTCTGGCTCTTCCCAGGCTGGCTCTGTGGCTATGTGTGGGGAAATGTGGGTATCTTCTGGGGTGCTGCTCTGGGCTGCACCCCATCACAGCTGCCCCAACCAGCCTAGGGCATCTGGGCATCAGGGAGGCTCTGTGGTGTGTGTCTGCTCCCCTCCCACTAGCCTTTTGCTTTGGGTCCAGAATACTGCTCAGGGCAGCTTCTGCCCAGGGTGGGACTAAGCAGGACGGATTTTCTTTTGATAAAAGAGTCAGATGCCTGAAAGAGAAACCATTTCCTTGATTGTGTAAGGAAATTGCTGTGTGCGCATTAGAGAATAAAGCTCCTGTTTCTATGCTTCTACCTGCCACCTCCATCCCTGCTGCCCTGCCCCAGCCTCTGAAGGCCACCTGAGAGCCCTGAGGTTTGCTGAGCGCCGTCTGAGGGCTCTTACTTCCAACTCCACCAAGTAGATGCTGGCCCAACAGGGAACATGGAAGATCCAGGAGGACTTTGTGCTGCCACATTGCCAGGAACCTGCAGGGGACGTGTTCTCGGAACAGCAGGTGCAAGGGCCCCAAGAGGGCTTGGGGCTAGTGAATAGCCCAGTGACTGGAGATAGATAGATCCGCAGGGCTGATGGTGAAGGGCCCTGACTCCAAGAGGCCTCTGCAGAGCAGCCTGACAGGAGACTGAAAATAGGTGTGTGGGGGCCAGAGCGGCAGTTTTGAACTATCTTGTCTACTATGTGGATTCTAGGTTGTAATGTATGAGACATGGGGTGGGGCTGCTTCCTGCATCAGGGCAATGACTGGGGATGGAGGATTTGACAGAGGGGAGAAGGTGCCATGTTTCTGGCGTGGCCATTGGGTGGTTGGCCAGGGTCCATGACAGTGGCAGCAGGTCTCAGGGAATACGGATCTGAGCTTGAGAGCAGCAGCGGTGGACAGAGCGCCTAGCTCACAGACCCTACCACATCACCTGACAGGATTTGAGCTTGACAGATGCTCTATAGACCAAGGGAGCAGAGGAGAGACATCTGCTACCTCTAAGACTAGAAAAGGACTACCATCTAGAATTTACAAAGAATTCCCACAGCCAAAAGAAAGACACTGATTCCAACAGAAAAGGGGCAAAGGCTGTGAGTGGGGTGTGGGGGTGGGAGGGAAGAGGAAGCCCAAAATGTTAATAGGAATAGCAAGAGATGCTCAAACACCCTGGTCATCTGAGAAATGCAACCCAACAGTGAGACGGCACCTTCCACTTAGGAGACTGGCAAAAATCAGAAGGCTGGCTGGCTGGTGTTAAAGTGGGAGCTATGGGAGCCCTGATGCACTGATGGGGGCATGGAGATGGGGGCACAGTCAAGGCACCTCACCCCCCAGGCAAGCAGTTCTGTTCCTGGGCAGGTAGGGGTGGGGACAAGCACACTCATGGTGCTGCTTGTGGGATGGGTAGCTAAAGTTTAAAAAAGGGGGACAGGACATGTTCTGTGCACACAGGACAGGACTCTGAGGAAGCAGCTGAAGATCAGAGACAGGGTACCCTGCCCCAAGCTCCATGTACCCACTTACCCCCATGGCATGTGATCCTTCTTTGGGGCCCCCTCCACAGTAGCCTGGTTGTTCCCTGCAGCTAGGGCCACATACAGAATCACCAGGCGAGGAGCAGGCAGGCCCCCCAGCACCCCATGTGCCACAGCCCCAGCCAGACATCACCCCCACCAAGGAGAAAACCCTGGAGGCTGGGCATGGCCATCAGCTTCCTGAGGAAACAACCCAGCTGGGCTTCACAAGCAAGAGGGGAGCAAAGGGATGACGTCCTGTCCTCACCCACACGCACTGATGCACTTTACTGGAGGAAACAACTGTTAAATCCAGGCCCTGGGCCATGCTGCCAAGACAGGAACAGTGACTGGAGAGGACGTATCTTAAGACTGGGAGTGACACGCCAGCACCAAGGGTGCCCACCAGCTGCACACAACAGGCTTTTCTGAAGGTCCTTGGGGTTGGACACCTCCTCCTCACCAGAGTAATATATGCAGGAAAGGCAAGAAAGTCACCCCAGGTCCCTGAGATCCCTCCCAGAGAATGGCTTCACCAGGGCACAGTAAGGGTTTGGGATAGTGGAGTCAGTCCTCCCAGAGCCCATGGAGTGTCAACCCAACTGGGGTCAAGGACTCCATTCCCCCTCCCAGCCCTAAAAACGAACGTGGCATTGTAATCATAAACCAGCATTTTAGCTGCTCTAATGTACGCGGAATAAAGCAAAAGCATTCAACATCCTGCACTGCCCCTCCCACAACACAGCAGACACCATAGAGGCCAGCAGAGTGGTGGCGTCACTCAATGGGTCGGTGGACAGCACGGATCTGGCACAGAAAGGGTCAGCCCATGATCTGAGAGTTGAAGGACAAAAGGAAAGAGGTAATAATCCAGCCAGCAAGGACCCAAGAACAGCCTGGATGCAGCACTGCCCTCGTCTGGCCACTCTCTCCCCACCCCCAACCCCGGGCCCCCTTCCCCAACCTGGAAGGTGTCCTGCTCCTGCCAAAGGGGATTCAGAAGACCAACACCTGCCTTAGGCAGGTTTCAAAGCAGATATACCCAGTTTACTTGGAAGCAAGTACCTTCCAGAATTTTTATTTGCTGCATTTAAAAGACATCTAAGGCTGTTTGTGTGGTTCTTCCCTAAACCCTCAATCCTGCCAGGCCAATTTTAACACCCAAGGTCCTTTCAGGACCCCAGGCTGTAGGAGAGACCACTGAATCACCGAGGACAAGACAATGGTGGCCCTTGGCCAAAGTTTCTCCAAACAGAGCCAGCTGCTCCAGACAGCTGGTAATACTCTCCAGAAGTGGCAACTCTGAAGGAAGTACTTAGACAGGTGCCTGCCTGATGGAGGAGGTTTCAGGCTAGCCCTCCCTGGATCCCTGGCCAGAGTGGTCATCACTGGCCCCAGGAGGAATCAGGCTGCCAAAATATTCTTGCAACTCAAGCAGGGCCCGGAAGCGATGGGAGATGATGTTCTTCTCAGCCTTGGGCATCTCTGCATACCTAAAGGGCGACAGCAGTAGCTCAGAGAAGAGGCAGTTCAGATTTAGAGCCCCCCCACCCTAACCTGGAGTCCAAAACTCAAGAGTCCCCAGGAAAGGGTAGCTTCTGGCAGCCTGAGTTAATCTGTAAAATTGGACAGTCTTAAATTCCACTTTAGGTAGAAACCCATATTAATGAATGTGGAAGGATATCAAACTTGTTTTAGTGTGTCTAAAAGTCATTAAAGGGAAGCTGGGGACAGGGGGATGAGCTGCATGTTTGATGAGCTTTGTCATCTGTTGACAGGAAGCAGTGGGCCTGACAGAGCCAAACACAGCAATCTCCTCTAATGCACTCTGGGCCAGGAAGCGGGTAGGGGTGGCCTTGAACAGCCGGCCAGTGGCCTGCCATCCATGTCAGGACTCCAGTGAGGGGAGAATCCCATACTCAAGTCACTTTGAGATCTATGTCACTATGCCACCGGCCACTGTGGCCATTCACATTAAAACCATTTACGATTGAGGCAGGGCAGGGTGTAGCTCAAGTGGTAGAGTGCATGCCTAGCATGCCTGAGGTCCTGGGTTCAATCTCCAGTACCTCCACTGAAACATCAAATAAATAAGCCAAATTACCCCCCTGCAAATAAATAAACAAACAAACAAACAAACCAATTACGATTGAGTAAAGATAAATTCAGTTCCTCAGTTGCCCTAACCACATTTTAAATGCTCCACAGCCACATGGAGCTAGTGACTACTAGACTGCACAGTACAAATATATAACATTTGTGTCACCAAAGAGCATTCTTGGACAGTGCTGCTTCATGGTGTCCTCAGCTCTGTCTGGCTATTGACAGGCCCCGGCCACGCTCCCTAAGGGCCCCTCCAGCCTGGCAAACCTGATTCCAATAATGGCCGACACGTCCTGTATAAATAAGGGGTTAGTATAAAATACTGAGAACACTTGGCACTGTAGGGGTTTAGTGTGGAGCCCACCAAAGGCTAAACAAGTGTTAACATTTTTCCAAACTAAATGGGGGTCAGGAAATCATCCCAGGAAACTGACAAGCCAAGGTCAGAGAGGGGAAGTCGCTGAAGTCACACAGCTGCTCAGTGGAGCTGGAGCCTGAGCCCAGGACTTCCAGCTACGCCCAGCTGCCTCCCCCACTGTGGACTGGGCCACCCAGATTCCTTGCGTCCATCCCAGCGGAGATGCCTTCAGCCAGAATGGCACCTCAGAGCCCGCACCCACCCATGTCTGCATGCCTGCACTTGGGCGAGGCAACGACCCAACCTAGACCAGGCCATCCCGACCCCACACCCCTGGAAGAAATTGGGGCTCCTTACGTCTGCTCGTATCCGTCGGGCTGAAAGCAGGGGTCCCAGCCAAAGTCCCGGCAGCCACGGGGCACTACAATCTGGCCCTGCTGGAGGAAAGGGAGGAAGGGTGTGTCGCTGGGCATGGGGGAGATGCACTCTGAGGAGGGCAATAGCCAGTGTGAGTTTGGTTAGTTTATGATTTCAGCTAAACCCTATTTACTCAAAACATTATTTTAAGGGGTGCAAGGTGCCAAGGAATGTTTGCTGAACACATAAATAAAATGCAGAGCAGAACTACTCTCCCCCCAGGACAGGGAGGAACCACAAGCTTGATCAGTGCACCGATACCCCTGGGACCAGCCACCCTCTCTACAACTTTGACAAACTGAAGAAGAGAGTCAACTCTGAAAAACTGACAGAAAACATTTTCCCCTAGTAGGAAGTTTGAGGGCCCTGAAATTTGCAGATAAGGCCTACACCTGCTACTATTATTACATTTCTCAAAATACAAGGGAGGTGCTAACAATTAAATGAAATAACATAATAAAAATTACTTAGCACAAAGTTCAACAAAAAAATGAACTCAATAAATACTGTTTTTAATAGGCAAGTCCCAAAAGGAAAATGTTACACAGAGAACCAGTGTTATGAGACGTAAGGTTACCTTGAGTTTAAAAAAAAAAAAAAAACCCTTTAAAAATACAAGGTTGGGGGAGGGTATAGCTCAGTGGTAAAATGCACACTTAGCATACACAACATCCTGGGTTCAATCCCCAGTACCTCTATTAAAATAAATAGACAAAACTAGTTACTCCCTCCAAAAGTCATAAACCTAATTACCACCCCCTCAAAAACAAAAGCAGCAAACAAAAAAAAGAGTTGTCTGAAGTCACTAAAATAAATAAATAAATAAAAACACAAGGCAGGTAGCAGAGCATGGGGATTAGCCACATAAATTCCAAGTCATTCAGACCAAAGGCAGATTTCGCCTCTGCCAGTGGGGAGCTGTGTGACCAAGGCCGTTACTGAACCACTCTGAACTCCCACGCAACAGATGTTTTTTTAATACCTACAGTGAGGTAGGCAGGATTCTCAGCAGTAGGATCACAGAAGGTGCAGCCCTGCCTTCAGAGAATGGATCTCTTTAAGCAGAACAGGCATTACAACAGTAAACAAATGACTGGTTACCAACTGCACAGTGCCTTCAAGGGAACAAACTGGGAGCCGGGCTCAAGAACAAGAGGGCGTAGCTTAGATGGGGAGCTCAGGGAAGGCCTCAGTGAGGAGGGGACACTTTGGCCACATAAAGAGGGCTAGGGCAAGAACATTCCAGGTGGAGGACACAACGGTGCCAAGGTCCTGAGAGGGAGAAGGGGCTGGCATATGCGTCGCTGAAAGGACAACGTGCCTGGGGTTTAGAGAGCACAGGTGAGGACAGAACGAGAAGAAACAAGGCTACCTCAGGTAAAGGGGGGGCTGACAAGCAACACAGTGCAAAAAAACAGCCAAAGGAGACAACAGGGAACAGTGGGGGCTGCAGTGACCAGGCCCTGTCGGCGGCGTAGCTGCTGCTCAGTCACAGTGCAGGGAGCTGGGCCTGTTCAAACGGCTGATATTTGAGAGAACGCTTCTGTGAAAATAGCAGATCACTACAACTAATTTTTAAAAATTTAACCAGGTAATATGATCTAGCAATCCCACTTCTGGAAGAACATCCAAAAGTACTGAAAACAGGATCTCGAGACATTTGCATACCCATGTTCAGAGCAGCACTATTCACAAGAGCCAAAATGCGGAAGCCTAATACAGGCACACCTCGGAGATACAGTGGGCTCACTTGCAGACCACTGCAATGAGGTGATTATTGCGATAAAGCAAGTCACATGAACTTTTTGGTTTCCTACTGCATATAAAAGTTATGTTTACACTATACTGTACTCTGTAAGTGTGCCATAGCATTATGTCTAAAAAAAAATGTACATACCTTAATTAAAAAATACTGCTAAAAAATGCTAACCATCATCTGACAATGCAGGGTTGCCACAAACTTTCAATTTGTAAAAAACACAGTATCTGCAAAGCTCAAAAAAATGAGGTATGCCTGTAAATGGATAAAGAAAAAGTATATACATACAATAGAATATCATTCATCCTTAAAAAAAGAAGATCCTGTCACACACCCTAATAACATGGATGAAACCTGAGGACATTATGCTAAGTGAGATAAGCCAGTCACAAAAAGACAAACACCGCAGGATTCCAGTTATATGCTGTGTCTGACGTAGCCAAACTCTCAGAAATAGAAAGTAGAATTGGGGTCGCCAGGTACTGGGGGGAGGGGAGAAAGTGAAGTTGTAATTCAGTGGGCATAGTTTCAATTTTGCAAGATGAGAAAATTCTAGAGATCTGTTGCACAACAGTGCACACTACTATACCCTTAAAAATGGTAATTTCTGTTACCTGTTTTTTTACCACAAAAATACAAAATTTAATCAGGCAGGCCAAAATGAAAGATCTCTGGAACCACTGGTGCAGGGCTACATGGACTACGGTGGGACTTGGGATTTTATCCTGAGCAGAAGGGACAAAGCAGGTAAGTGATGTGCCTGAAGGTACACTCCTGCCACAAGGAGGGAGCAGATGGGCTATGGGGGGAGCAGGCCAGCCCAGAGGCTGGCCGAGACCCTGTGAGGAGCAGCTGAACCTAAGGGTCTGATAGATAAGCACGGGGTGTTGAAGGGCAGCTGTGCAAGGAATGAGTTGGAGGAAGAAGGAAGATTCTACATGAATATGAAAAGTTGGAAAGTCTGTGAGATATTGAAGCGAAGCTGTTGCCTCAGCAGTGGGATAAGGAGATTCAGGCCTGGAGAAGTGAGGGCTGCAGATGTGGCCCTGGGAGTTGCCACCTTCAGTTTCCACATATGCTTCTCAGGATGGCATACAGGGCAGCACTCTGGGTATACCAAGCCTCAACAGCTGTGAGCCATCATGCGTTTCCCCAAAACAGCAGACTCAAGGGTCCGGTAAGTTCTGGGACTGACAGAACTTCTAGCAGCGGTACCCAGGGGCGTGCCTGACTGAGCAAAGCCCTGGTAACTCCTTCTGGCCCTGGGGCGACTTCCCCACCTCCTGCAGTGTCATCGTGAGTCACAGCGCCCTCCGGCGGCATTCGGGAGAAGGAGCATGGGTACGCACCGAGGTCCGGCCCCTGAACAGGCGCACAGGCTCACTTGGATCCCCAGTGCTGAGTGCGAATGTGCAGAGCGCGTATGCTGACTTGTCTTGGAACCCGGCCAAGAGCTGATGGAGACCTGCGGGCAGGTGAAGATAGGGCTCAGCACTCTCTATCCTGCCCAGCCCCAGCTCCAACTCCCCAGAGGGCTGGGATCAGAGAGGGGGTGGTTATACATATCACCGGATAGGCCTTGTGTTGATAACACAGGAAGTTGGGTGATGGGGACATGGGGTTCATTATGCTGTTCTACTACTGTACTTGTTTTAAATGTTCCACAATATAAAGTGTTTTTACAAGTACCTAAACAGGGAACATTCTGGCCTGCAACTGTGGGTTTCAAGGCATGCACTGTTGGGACAGCCCCCACCCCACCCTCCTCCCCCACTGAGGCAAGGACAGGCAAGCAGTCAGTAGGGCCAGTCCCTCTCTGAGACCAGAATCAACTAGAACTCCTCTGTCCCTCAAACTTCACCCCCACCCTCTCCTCCCACATCTCAGTGCTCCCTGGAGCGAGGTGAACCGGGGAAGTGTGAGCAGCAGACTATAGACGACAAAACAGGTAGATGGAGGCTCCGGGTAGGGGATGGAATCTGAGATTCTTGATTACTTGTTGGGGGTCCTCCCCTAGAACCCTGAGATTCCTAATTCCCAACAGATCTAAAGGAAGAGACAAATGGGAATAATACCTTCAGGCTTTAACTTCTCCAGAAACCACTTTCTGTAAGAGAAATAAAAGGTGAATCAGACACCACGAGCAGATGGATATTCCCATCACCTCCTGTCCGGGCTGCGTCCCCCAGGGGTTAAAGCCCTGGGAGAGCCAAAGAGGAAAGATAAATGTCTCAACTCAGAATGAAAATAAATAATCCAACAGGAAAAGGAATGAGAGCAAACAGGCAACGCACAGAAGAATTGATAAACCAACGAAGGCCTCAGCCTCACTGGTAATTAGTGAAATGCAAATTAAAATTGCACGTGATAACATTTCACACTCCCCATGTTGCAAAATATTTCCGTCATAAAATAGTGCTAATAAATAAATAAATAAACCTGATTACCTCCCCCACGGGAGGGTTTAGCTCAGTGGTAGAGCTGCTGTTTAGCAGGCACAAGGTCCTGGGTTCAATTCCCAGTACCTCCATTAATTAATTAATTAACTAATTAATTATAAAACAGTGCTGGTGAGAATACAAAGCAATGTATACTGTAAGTGTACAGGGGTGCTACTCCCTTGGCAAACAGGCAATCCGAAAGTTACACACTTGTCCTTGAACACCATGAGTTTGAACTGCACAGGTTCACATAAAAGCAGGTATTTTTCAATAGCAAATACTACACATAAAAGCAGGTATTTTTCAATAGCAAATACTACAGGGTTTATGGTTGGTTGAATCTGCAGATGCTAACAAACTGCAGACATGGAAGGCTAACTATAAGTTACACGCAGGTTAACCCTCCACCTTGTTCATGAGTCAACTGTATACATACCCAAGACCCAGCAAATTGGGGTTTTGTACCCTGGAAATACACAAAGACATTCTGAGGGGGTTCAGGGTACTGGATAGTTTTAAGGAAATCCATTTGCAGATCTCAACTTCCTCATTTCCTCTTTCCTGAAAGTGATCTGCCCATAAATATACCTCTCCAATGGGTAGGTTCCCTTGCCCATCTCCACTTACACAATCACATTCTCACACTTTACAAAAGAAAGGCATGCCTCTCCTCCAGCCCTAATCCTTCCTCAGGACAATCTGAAATATTGATTTTGATGCCAAGACAGTAAATGACCTGCAATATCAAGTAACCAATCATTTCAAAGTTCATGTGGTTTTGTGGCCAGGGCCCTGCAAAGGGGTGGGAGCACTCACTCACATGTAGGGGCCAGGGAGGCCCCCGAGGGCATTGAAGCACAGACAGGTGTCCTCCACCAGCACAGGGCCCTGCACCTGCAGCACAAGGACATGCAGCCCTGAGACCTTGGCCCAGCAGCAGGCCCCGCCTCTGCCCAGAATTCTTAGGCCACCCAGGCCAGGCCCACAGCTACTTGGTATCTGCAACAGCAGCAGCAGATAGAGGCCTATCTGCTGGGGGAACAGCCCTTGGCTGATCTCTTATCTTCACTTTAATGATAGCAACACCGAAGCCATGGCAGGTTGTAAAGCTTGCTCTGGGCACAATGACAGGAGACCTCGGATTCATTCTCTAAATAGCCTGATTCTTTAGTGTTCTTCTGCAGCTCCACAGAGATGTGTGAGTGCAGGGTGGAAACGTGTGGGGAGAAAGTAGGTGCTGGAATGTATGTACCTGAGAACTGGGAAGAGAGAACTGTGTGTACGTATATGTGCTCATCTTGGGGGATACTATGCAGTCAAGGTTGAAAAAGCAATATTCCAGGGCCAAAACCGACTCTAGCCTAGCTAGGCCTGAGCAGGTCCTTTAAGGCATGACAAACTGTGCCCACCATATTCTCTGCCTGTCCTCAGCAGGCACAGACCCCAGGAGCCACCAGAACAAAAGATGCAGATACACGACACGTGTGGAACAAGCACCTGGCGAGCTGCTTCTTGACACTTCTGAATGGAAATCTCATCAGGCTCTCCTTGGTACTCTGGCACTTATCAGGAAAACAGACACACACAGTCAGGTCAAGGGGAGACAGAGAAGCTGAATCATCTTAAAAAAAAAAAAAAACCAAAACCAATAACAACAACAAAAACTAAGCAGACATACGGTCAATTTTCTGTGCCACCAAAGTGCATGGAAACTTATCTCCTAGAATCTGAGTGACCTGTTCCAAAATGAAAGAACATTTATCACCATTTGTGTAATGATTCCCATTACTACACAAGCTGTCATCCACCTTTCTCCTTTTGGTTCCCTAAAGCTCACCAAGTCAGGCCCATGAGCCTCACCCCAGTATTCAGGGTCCCACCCCAGCAGGTCAGCTTCTCCATCTCCTCACTCTCCTATCCCTTCCTCCTCCTTCATGACTCTGTTCACGATAACCACCTGTCCAGAACACCTTCTTCCTTTCTCAATGCTCCCAGAACCCTTCTCTATCCTCCTAGGCTGGGAATTTTCTCTTGGGGGTCACCCAGGTTTCAGGTCTGTGAACTTGGATGGGAAAAAGAAAAACCTCTTTATTGTCACTAACCACTAGCTGAAATTTAGCATCTTTTTCAACTGTGAATATAGACAACAAATCAAAATAGCACTAGCAATTTCTGTGACATTTAAACCAATTTAAATCACAGAAGTTGTCATATCCCATTACACTTGTAGCAGATATCTCAAAATATCATTCACAATTTTCACTGTTTAAATTATTACACACACTGCTGGATTGAATCCTCTAATGTATTAATAAAGCATATGTAACTAGATCAGAAATATTTATAACATTTTCAGTATTGTACTTCAATAGAATTGATTTCCCTTCTTAGCCTATGTATTTTGTTTTGTACATTGAAAAGTATTTTCCTGAGAAAGGGTCCACAGGTTTCATCATTCTACAAACATGGTACTGTGAGATAAGAATTAAAACTCCCTACTGTGGGGCAACTTCAAGTCCATATTTTCTACTGAGCCTCCTCTGGCCACTCTAATCTCTTCTTTAAATGTGGGAGAGCCACATTCACAACCAGAGGTAGGGATGGGCTTGGAAGCTGGCACCCACCATCTTGCATAGAGCTCTGTTCAGGGTGCCACTGCTTGTGTACTTGACTGGTCTGGCCTCAGGATCCCAAACCTTTTATCAGCACAGGGCTCTGGCTTCTGAGAAGGACACCCTGTAATGGCACAGAACTGCCATTGGTCCCTATGCTGTGGACAAATGAAAGGTTCCCTAGTGACTGCGCCCCACTGGTCTGCCTCAGACGTATCTAGTGGATGTCATCCTGATTCCCCACACATGACCCATCTCTCTGGCCATGGCTGCCTGAGCAAGGACAAATCTTTGACCCAAGCAAGGCCAATCAGAGCTCCCACCCCAGCAGGTCAGCTTCTCCATCTGTCTGGTTGAAGCCTCACTGTCTCCTCCATTAGGAGAGAAAAATGCAGAAAGACCTCAAAAGGAAAAGAAAGGAGCATCCAGAGAGAACTACAGAGTCCCCTCGAAAGGGACTCCTGAGAAAGATTCAAGACCTGTGGGACAGCTTACCACTGTGTTCCCATAATTGTCACAAGATGGTTTACGTGAGCTTCCTGTGTGTCTTTACTATATGCAGCCAAAGCTATTCCATCAACCCTAAGAATCCTCCCAGCTAGCCACAAAGTCCTGGTTGGAACCATTGCTTCCTTCATTCCTTCTCTCCACTGCGCTGTGAAGCAGACCTCCTGCATCATCCTCATTCCACACAAGCGGAAAGAGGCTGAGAACGTTTATGGACCATGGTCAGGGGTGGACGGCTCAGTTTGGATGCTCCACGCCCTGTCCGGCCGCTGACATCCCCAGGCCAGAAGCGAGGTCTGGATCAGCTCTAGAGGGATGTATGAGTTGGGTTTGGGGTCTAGCTTTTCAAAACCCTCCCTCATTCTATCAAGGTCAACCCCGAGTCGTCCCCACTCTGCACACGTGGTGGTCCCACTCCGCGCGGCCCATCCGGTTCCCCATCCAACCCACTCCTCCGGCTCCGGCTCTCCGTTCTCTCCACCCGCGTGCTTCCCTCCGTCGGGAAGCTCCTTCGCCCTATCCCCGTCGGCCTTGCCACCCGCTACCCCTCAACCATCTCTTAGTCGGCTTCCCACACCCTCCCGGCACCTCCTCCAGCTTCTTAGCGTTCCCTGTGACAAACACGATCTTCTTCCCAACCAAGGAGGCAGCCATCGTGAACCCGGTAACCCGCAGATCCACCGGAAGCCCCTCTGCCTCGAGTCGCTGGCACTTCCGGCTGGCGGCGGAAGGGGGCAGCTCAGTTTCCGGCCTGACGTCCTGGAAAGGCAGCCTCTGGATGCAGCTGCGCTCCCTGAGCGGTAGCGGCGGCAGTCTGGACACCTTCCCGGCGGAAAGGCCGAGGTTGGCGCCCAAAAGCCTTGTTCAGACCCTCGAGAGTCTAGCGCTCTTTCCCATATGGGCAGCCTGGGGCGCCGAGCGCGGCTTCCCTGCGTCCAAATTGCTAGGGTCTTCCCCACACTGGAGGTTAAGCCGAGAACAGCCCCTCCCGCCAAATGACGCTCTCTAGGCCAGAGGAGACCATTCCAACCACCCGCCCCACCCCTGCTTTCGCCCCTCTCTAGGGCAGGGGCATCAAGGGAAGCAAAGAACCCCTCGTCCCTACCCCGAGGCCGATGATGAACTGAAAGCCTAGGCTCTATGCGATTCGCCTTTACCGCGGGCACTTCTGAAGGTGTCTCTGAGAACGATTTCTTACCAAGGGCTAACAGCAAGGGCAGATTCAGGGCCAGCACTACTAGTGAGGCAACTCCTGTCAGAGGAGTATCATTGTAAGTCTGGAGGGCTCTCAGTGCCTGGATGACTTATTTTGCTTAATGTTATAGACTGCTGATAATCCCAATGAATTTTTTTAGACCTCAGAATTGGTCCTCAGGGAATATCCAAAAAATCCTTTGTTCAATGACTTTACCATAGTGAGAGTACTGCATAGGTCAAAAGGAATTACTGTGCCATAAGGCAGGTCCTGAAGTTTCCTGTTCAGTGCCCTTTCTACCATATGATCTGTGAGGCTTCTTGGAGTAGACCTGGTTGCCCTCCCTCTGTGTCAGCTGTCTTCCTTCTTCACGAAGTCGTGGTGAATCCTCAGGGAGGTGGAGGCGCAGAGGAGTTTCCCCTCAGCAAAGCTGACATCCTGACTGTTGAAAGCTTCAGCTACAGCCATAGGCTAGGAGGAGCTTGCCAGGGACTGAGGATAGGCACTTGGGGTACCACAAACAAGTACCATGTGCTATGATTAGCACGATGACCCTTGGGAGCACTGGGTGCTGGGAGAACCATCTAGACTGGGGAGGCACATCAGTCACTTAGCAAGCTATGGGAGCCTACAAAGGGTTATTAAAAGCAGGCAGTATTGTGAATTGATATTCACTTTAAATAGACCTCATTCTAAATCTGAAGGTCTTGGAGCCCAAGAGGTTGAGGGGACGGAGGAAATAAGTGATTACCCAAAACTATGCAGAAGTTTGTGTGATCTTTGGTCAGATTTCTTGATTTCAAGTGACGGAAATCCTCTAAGCAACAATAAAACAAAACAAAACAAGACAAATGTATTGATTGCTTCTCTTAACTGATGGGCCAATGCATAGAGATAGTTTCCCAGTTGTTCTGAACAGAAAGGAAAGGGATTACATTATTCAGTCATTAAATAGACTACGCTAGAATTAAAATTCTTACCTCCTTTAGCAAGGAACATGACAGGAAATCTCTTTGGAATTGCATTCCCCTCAATTGTGGGGGAAACCCATTTAAGCAACGGACAATTCTTGCCCTCTAAGGAGATTGTCAGGTTCTATCACTTCTACCTCTGAAATAGTTCTTGAATCAGTTCCCTCCTCACCAGTTCACTGCTACTGTCATTAATCCAGCCCTCTTCTGTTCTTGCTTGGACCAGGGCAGCAGCTGTCTCACGTTGTTCTTCCTGCCATCTTCCACCCCATCCAGTCCGTCCATAAACCTTAAGCAATGTGGTTGGGGTCCAGGACCCTAAGAATCTGAGAATTCCAAATGAAAACCATTAAAGTGATATATAATCTGTTTGAGGCAGCAGGAAGTGTTATTTCTCTGTTGACATTTTGTTGTTTTACCCTTTCAAACAACTTTCAGTGCACATACAAATTATACACAAAAATGTATAAAGTCAAGAAGTTTTATTAAAAAGTAAAAATTACTATATATAAAATAGACAACAAATTTCTTCTATATAGCACAGGGAACTATATTCAATATCTTGTAGTAATCTATAATGAAAAAGAATATGAAAAGGAATATATGTATGTATATGTATGACAAACATTATGCTGTACACCAGAAGTTGACACATTGTAGCTGATGATACTTCAATAATAATCATAATAATTTTATTACGGCAAATTTCAAACTTGCACAAAAATGTCAAACCTAGAAAAAAAGAGAGAAAAGAGCAATACAATGAGTCCCTATAAACCCATTAACCAGCTTTAATGATTATCAACATTTATGTATATTTTAGAAGCGTTATTCTGCTCTTTTTGCTTGTTTATAAATTATGAAATATTACAGAAAATAGTAAGTGCTCAAATTCACACCATTCCAAATTGAACATGTTAAGGTGTTAATGTGTGTCCATATTTTTTCAAATCTTCCCTCCACAGATACCATGGGTCTTGGGATCTTTATTTATTATGTTATCACACACAAAAAGCTTCATACTCCTGTAATAGCAGATTCCCAGTAGTTATTTGCTTTTTTAAAAATTTTGAGTTTACATTCTATCCCTAGTATTTAAAAAAAAACCAAAACTTTATTGAGGTATAATTTGTCCCCAGTTTTTTGTTTTGGGGTTTTGTTTTTACACAGATTCTTAAGAACTAAAGGGAAAAATTTAAATTCCTCTTGGTATTTAATTTCCAAATGCTTACTTTGGAAAACTGAATACTAATTCTTGTACAACCAATTAAAGTTATTTGTAAGTGGTATAAAATTGCAGGTCTGAATGTAAGAGTATATCACAATTTATGCATATAGCTTTGGTCTCTTTCCCTCTTCTTTTAAGCAAATCAGGTGTCACAGATATAGGCAAAGCTCTGCCCTTAATGCCATCCAACTTCTTCCCTCCCCCGAAGTAATCGCAATCCTGAAGTTGGTATGTTATCATTCAGAAGATTTTTTTACTTTTTATGAATATGTAAGTTTCTATAAACACTATATGGCATTGTTTAGCGATCTTATGTATTTATTTTTTTGTCTGTTTTTGGGTTGGGGGAGGTAATTAGGTTTCTTTCTTTGTAGAGGAACTGCGGATTGAACCTAGGACCTCATGCATGCTAAGCATGCTCTCTACCAGTTGAGCTATACCCTCCCCCCTAGCGCTTTTAAAACTTACATAAATGTTGTCACACTGCACATAACCGTTTGCAATAATTTCCACTTTATTTATTTTTTTTACAGCTCCAGAATTCATTTTAAAGTTAAAAACTAGGGACTTTAAGTTAAGCGTGAGGCCTGGGCGGGGCCCCGAGCGGTGGGCGGAGTCTAGAACGGGAAACGGGAAGAGCTACACAGGCGTTGGGCGGGGCTTGGGGGATCCCGGGCATCAGGGTGGACGCACTTGTTTCGCCTGGAAGCTTTCGTCATGGTGGCCCCCGTGGTGTACTTGGTGGCTGCGGCTCTGCTTGTCGGCCTTATCTTCTTCCTGACTCGCAGCCGGGGCCGGGCGGCAGCAGGTAGTAGGAGATGCCGCCGCGCCAGGGTCGGTGGGGGTGCGCGTTCTCTGGCCTCCGGGGCCTGTAGGCCGTCGTGTCGAGGCTCTTGCGCATGCGCTAGCTTGCTTGTCTGGGCTGAGGAGAACTCGGCGCCGGGCGGCGCTCACTGCACGTGAGACAGGCCGGGCGCTTGCGTATAGGTGCGCGATGGCGTCCTGGCAGGGAGCCGCGGTGCAAGAATCCAGCTCTCCGACCAGGCAGAGTGGCGGGGTGCCTACAACTTTCTCATGACCCCCAAAGAGATGAGCCCAATGAGGGCTCCACAGGGGTTTATAGTCCCTCCCAGGCTGGGTCCAGAGCGGGTGACAACAAGGGGGCACCTGAGTTTACTGCTTACCAACGAGCTGAAGAGAGCATGAGGTGGCTCCAGAAAGCTCTCTCCTTCCGCCTCAAGGAGAGCGCCCTTGCGCCCATGCACCCTCTCCTCGTTCCGCACCCTGCCCAGGAGGCCATGTCATCTGCTAGGGCACAGAACAGATCCTGCCCCCTTCCCCGTCATTTCTCTTACGGGTTTGTGTATATGTCTCTCCCCTTACTTGGGCCCACAAGCTACTTCAGAGCACCTGCCAGCGGCAAGGGAGAGGGAAGCTGAGGCAAAGCAGATAGCCCACAAATCTTCTGGGTGAAGAGACTCAGTCCCCGGGTGTGCTCTCCCATTGGGGTGTCGGATAAAAACATGGATGGTGGTGTCAGGCAAGAAATAAATGCAGTCCTGTAGTGGGCGTTCAAATGAGGTCTGAAGAGGTCAGAGTGGGCTTCCTAGAGGAGGTTGAGTTTCAGCTCCATCTTGCAGGATGGTAGGTAGTATCCTGACAGGCCAGCTGGTAAGGTCAGGCCTTGAGAGGAAAATGGTATCAACACAGGTGGAAGGGAAGGGATGAACTCGCTGGGTAGGACCAAGATCTGGGTTTGAATTACGAAAGCCTCCATAGTCAGACGGAGAAGCTGGGACTTTGTGTTATGGGCAGTGGGAGCCTGGAGGAAGTTTAGCAGAGGAGGGTGAGGCTTCCAGGGTGCTGCTTCCTCTGCCATCAGCCTCATGATTCTTCTCTTCCCTACAGCCGGCCAAGAGCCATTGTACAATGACGAGGAGCCAGTAGTAGCAGGCCGAGTGGCCCAGCCCCAGCCCCTGGAGCCCGAGGAGCAGAGACCTGGGGGCAGGCCCCGGCGCCGACGAGACTTGGGCAGCCGCCTGCAGGCTCAACGTCGAGCCCATCGGGTGGCCTGGGCGGAAGTGGATGAGAATGAGGATGAGGCCATCATTCCAGGTGAGAGGGGCCCAGCCTCGTGGAGAAGACTGGGTTAGAGGGTGAGAGGACTCCCAGACCTGGGTGAAAGAGTGGGGTGTGAAGCCACAGTGTGGGAGGGATGTCTGGGAGTCAAAGGATGTGGTTGGGGAAGACTTAGGGCCCAGCCTCTGGACCCTGATCCCTGTTTCATTGAGCCAACCCCCTCTTCCTTCATTTTTGTCTCTCAGTGTCCATACAAGAGGGCAAGGGTGTTTAGATTGACCTAGAGAGTTCCTCAGTCCACTCTGTGTCTCAGCCCTCTTCCTGATGTGGACACACTCAATCCTTGAGGGCCTCACCTAGCTGTCCAAGAGCTTCTGCAGTTTCTGGGGTAGTGTCACCCATAACCCTAGAAGAAGCGTTTGAAGACCGAGGCATTTTGTTGACAGAGGCCTCTATGTCCCTGATGCTGTTAGGATTGTGGGAACGAATATCTCTTCTCCAGTATTCAACAGCTGGCTTGAGCCTGAGGAGGAGGCATTTGGGGCTTTTGCCCTTGTGCTCTTGGGAACTGGACCTTTTGGCTCAAAAAAGAGGCCATCCCTCCTGTCTCAGAATTGGAGTCAGACATCCCTGCTGCTCAGCCATCAGCGGGTCTTTAACTTTTAGCTGGCCCTGAAGTAGTCCTGGGCTTTGGGCTATCTTTTTGCCCTGGGCCCAGTGGGACCAATGGCTAACCCTGGCCAGGGACTGAGCCCAGAACCCTCAGCAGTTCCTCATCACAGTGAGAATGATTTCAGATTTGAGGTGGGGATAAATTTCCCTATGGGGCATCCTTCTCTGAAGGTTTGGCTCAGAGACAGAACCCAGAGAACTCTGAAAGCCCAAATAGTCCTGTCTGTGATTTTCAGACACTCAGACAGTGGAACCTGGAACCTCCCTCTTTATGGCTATGCAGCATCTAAAGTTATCTGTTTTCTTGCTCCATGGGTTCCCCCTCCCCTACACCTAACATACATCCCCCAGATGAGTTTCTATGTGGCAGGTGCCTGTAGAAGGCAGAGCTGGGCTAGTGATATTTGCAAGTGGGTGGTGGGGATCCCCCATGAGGAGAGAGACAAGGGGTAGGGGGGATCCATCATCATCTGGCCTCTCTAGCCAGGACCTAAGGTGTCTTTCTCTGACCATCTTCAGCCCAGGAGGAAGAAGGCATCGAGAAGCCAGTGGAAACTCACCTGTCAGGGAAAATTGGAGCCAAGAAACTACGGAAGCTGGAGGAGAAACAAGCACGAAAAGCCCAGCGTGAGGCAAGCGGGAGGGTTGGGGTGCAGCTCTGAGAAGGGGGAAAGGGCCCTGCCTTCCCTGTGATGGACACTGCCCTTGATGCTCTTTGTGTGCTGGGTTAGTGTTTGCTGCTTGCCTAGCTCTGTATCCTGCATCCTTTGTGGCCTGGCCTGGCCTGTTTGGGAGGCGGGCAAGCTCTAACTATGGGTGGAGATAGCCCCCTATGAAGGCCTTTCTTCAGGCAGAGGAGGCTGAGCGCGAGGAGCGGAAACGCCTTGAGTCCCAGCGTGAGGCAGAGTGGAAGAAGGAGGAGGAGCGGCTTCGCCTGGAGGAGGAACAGAAGGTGAGCCAGACCCCCGATTCTGACTTCTGATACCTGACCAGGCAGCCTTGCTTCCCATGCAGCTTCCAGCACCTCCAGCCTAAAGATAGACCAGGGACCATGTGCAGGGGCAGACTCTGGTTTAGTGGTCCCTGTTCTCCAGGCACAGCCTGTGTAAAGCTGCTGCTGAAAAGTTAGCCTGAGGCTGGATTTTTGTGCATGTGATTTATCGAACATACCTGAAGCATTTGAAGGACTTTGAGATGGTCAGAGTGGCTAGAGCAGGGAAAGCAAGAAGGAATAGGGCCAGAGAGGTAAGGTGGTTGGTGTCTGGATCCTGAGGGCCTTGAGGCTTTTAAAGGACATTGTAAGAGAAGGTGGATCATACCTGTATCAGGTTCACTTTGGGGTCTGGCCTAGAGGAGATGTTCAGGGAATGAAAGCCACTGCAAAAAAAAGGTAGTGAATCAGCCTTTGTTTTCCAGGTGCTTCCTTCCTTCTGAAAACCAGGTGTCCACGAAAAGGAACATCACAAAGATGTCGGGTATATAGAGTGAGAGCCAGGGCTGCCCAGCTGGGAAGACCCTGTAGCCTGGTGCCTTTGGCCTCTGACTGGCCCTGTTATCCAGGGACACTGGATGGCAGAAAACCTGGCTGTGAGTGTTGCAACCAATGAGCCAGAACACAGCAGAGGGGAGGCATTAGTCAAGAGAATTTCTCACCTTTCTGAATATTGATCCTAATAATGCACCTCAAATATTCTGAGGCTCTTCTCTGTACCCAGATTCATCCATTATTAACATTGTACCTTACTGTGCTGGATTTCTCACAACTAATACTGATACATTATTATTATTATTAAGTGAACTTGGCACATTATTCCAATTTCATTAGTTTTCCCCAAATACCCTCCTTTTCCAGAGTCCCATCCAGGATGTTACTTTACACTTAATTGTCACGTCTCCTTAGATTCCTCTGGGTTGTGACAGTTTTTCAGACTTTCCTTGAGTTCGATGATTTTGACAGTTTTGAGAACTGTTGGGCAAGTATTTTGTAGATTGTCTCTCAATTTGCATTCGGCTGGTGTTTTTCTCATGGTTAGACGGGGATTACGGATTTCTGGAAGGAAGACCACAGGCGAAGTGCCATCCTCAACACGACATATCAAGGGTTCATGTTCTCAACTTGACTCCTCACTAGTGATGTTCACCTTGATCCCCTGGCTAAGGTTATGTTTGCCAGATTTCTTCGCTGTGATATTACTCTTCCCTTCCCATCCTTCTTGGAAACAAGTCACTTAGCCCACACTGAAGGGGGGAACAAGCGCAGCCCACACTGAAGGGGTGGGGAGTTATGTCCACCTCCTCAAGAGGTATTTACGTAAGATATGTGGTGTTCTTCTGTGCAGATTTATCTTTTCTTCTATATTTACTTACTCATTTATTTATATCCATATGGACTTAAAGATATTTATTTTGAATTTTGCATTATAATCTAATGCTGTCTGACTTGGTTTTTTGCTTAGATTGTTCCAAGTTTGACCATTGGGAGCTCTTCGAGTTGGCTCCTGTGTACCTCTGACATACCGTCATTGTTTTGGTTTTTTTGAGTACTTTCTTACTTTTTGACACCACAAAATGCTCCAGGCTCATCTTGTTTATTTCCTGTCCCAGGAAAATTTAGTTTCGTGTTGAAAACAGATCGTTCTGTGAGTTCTGGGAAATGGGCTGGGTTGGGGGGAGGCTGTTGCACTGGATGGTGGTGGTGATGGAGCAACATGGATGGACTGAGTTTTCCAGAAGTTAAAGAAAGGAGTGGTAGATGGGCTTCATTTCTGATGAGGGCAGCTGACCAGGTGGCTGTGTGACTCACTGGGCCAGGGACTCAGGAAGAGTATTAGACATGTGGGGAGTAGATCACAGGGTCTTTCTGGGACACAGTCAACTTGAGGTGCCTGTGTGTGTGTCATGTGGGCCGTCGTATGTTTGGGAGGAGACATTTGGGCAGGGATACAACTGTGGCAGTCACTGGGAAGGATATAATTGTTGATGCTATGGGCATGGCAAGATGGCCCAAGAGAGTGGAGGAGAGAGAAGAGACAGGGCTGGGTGATGGAGAAAGCAGGAAGAATGGCCCAAGGAGCAGGAGGAAATCCAGGAGAGGGTAGGGTCTGGAGGCCAAGGGAGGGAGGAGGGGATGGTTGGCTCTGCGCAACACCACTGAGGGGACAGGGATATGAGGACTAATGGTTGTCCCTTGGCTCTGGTGGGGTGGAGGGCGTGAGTGAGACCGTGGCAGGAGTTGTTTTGCGGGAACTGAGTACTCAGAAGCCAGATTGGAGTGGGCTGGAGGGATGGATGGTTGGTGAGAAGTTTGGACTGACAGGGCAAGAAATGGGAGGGGAGGGTGACTAGAGGGTATTATGGGGTGGGGTCACTGCAGGATTTTCAAGGAAGGAGCTGAGCAGTGTTTGGGAGGTGGAACTGATGAGAAGAGAAGAGGGATCCTACTGTTCGGCTTGGGGGCCAGAGGGATCAAGGTCTTGAAGGAGCTCTGTGAGAAAGGGCGGGGCTAGACACCCTGCTGCCCTGCTGGGCCAGCAGAGACCAGAACAGGGATAGGGTGGGCACCCACCCGAAAATGTCTGACTCTTGCTTCCTCTGTGTCCACAGGAGGAGGAGGAGAGGAAGGCTCGGGAAGAGCAGGCCCAGCGGGAGCATGAAGAGTACCTGAAACTGAAGGAGGCCTTCGTGGTGGAGGAGGAGGGCGAGGCCGAGACCATGACTGAGGAGCAGGTGGGCCCACCACCCCTGGGAAACCCCTCCCGGTGCCCACTGAGGCTGGCCACCCCATCCCACACACCCCTCTGCTCCTCGCCTGCTTCTGCGTCAGGCGTTGAGAGGTGGATGGATGTCAGGACCAGCAGGCTCTAGCAGCCGGAGACCTGGTCTTTAGAAGAGGTGGTGCCTCAATCCCCTCACCGTGGGAGGCCTTGCTGCTCACACAGATGGTTAGAGGGGCACACAGGCAGGGCAGACAGGTGCCACTCGGGTGGGCAGGTGGGTAGGCATAGACCCTTGTGGCCCCTGCAAGAAGGACACTCACCTTGATTTCTCTGCTCCTCTAGTCCCACAGCTTCCTGACCGAGTTTATCAACTACATTAAGGTAAGAAGCTGCAGAGCAGAGCTTGGCTGTCAGCTGCCTGCTTCTTACGTGCGTGTCGTGTGCATCCTCAGGGCCTAGAGGGAGTAGGCCCGAGTCGGGGCTGCAGGCAGTTCAGTCAGGCTCGTGCAGGAGGGGGCAGAGGGACCAAGAGAGGCTGAGCTGCTGGGGTCCTGACCAGGAGAGTCCCTTCTCCTCAGAAGGATGTGGTCTGTGTGGGAGGTGCAAGCCTTTGATCGCTTCCTCACACTCAGGGCTTGACAGGTTCCCTGCTCTTCAGACCCCACGCTCAGTGAGTCACTGTGTTTTCAAGTTTTTTCACATGTGTTTTCTGTCAGTTCTGTCATTTGGAGGTTCCACTGAGGTGAAACAGGTGTCCCCTGCCATGTGTCCCTGACCGGGAACTTGGGTCTTCCGGGGTATGCAGGATGTTTCCTTTGGGATCTAGGGCAGAGCAGCAGGTGTACCCTCTTCCATCTGCAGCTGCAGCGCAGGGCTCCCGGATGCTGCTCCGGGTTGCATAAGAACGTCCTGTTCTGCTTTGCTGCTAAGCAACTTCTCTCCCACGAAGGATGCGACGAGGGGAGAGGTTTTCCAGTGCAGCTCAGGGGTGCAGAGGCGGCTGAGGGAAGGAGTGCAGAGGGAGTGGAGGCGGCAGTGGGGGTGGCACTAGGGGTGCCAAGGAGCCAGGGCTTGCATAATCCTCCCCCCCACCTCTCCCAGAAGAGAGCAGGGTTTAGACACCTCCCAGCAGCAAGGGGCTAGGCTCACAGCCTGGGGGCCGGGGTTGCTGAGAGCAAGAATGCTCTCTCAGACTGGGACCATTCCCCTCTGATGGGGCCCATTCCCACCCTGGCACAGTTGATTGAGGCTGCAGCCCTGGACAGGACATCTCATACCTTCCTGGTGTTGTTTGGAACTCACTGTCCCCACCCAGCCAATGGGCAGCACCATAGTCCTGAGTCCCTCCTGCAGGAAGCCCTGCTGCATCAGCTTCAGGTCCCTCTCTCTGCAGAGCCCTGAGAAGAGGCCCCCAGGGCAGTCCTGGCCCTCGCTTTCAGCAGCTCTCTGGAGGAGCCATTTTCTGGGGGGTTTTCCAAACTCTTCTGGAGCTTAGAAGTCTTTCCAGGCTGTGCTAGCTGATACTCCCAGAGCCGTTGTCCTGAAACTCAGCCCACCCTCCTTACTCCTGGCTCCAAGGGAGTGGGCTCTTTCATCTTAGGGTTTCAGACCTGGAGGCCCATTTCCAGTGGAGTTCACGTGAGGCATAGGCATAGGCATAGCTTGCTCTTGTCGGTCCACTGTCCTTTCTCACTGGGGTTGGGTGGTTTGTTTTTCCAGACAGAGTTTTGGCCCCAGCAACGCCTTAGGCCGTGTTTTCAGGGACCACCTAGGGTTACTGCATATTCCGCCTCTGAGCTGTCCCAGAGAGCCCAGTGCCCTCTCCCTGCTTTGTCGGTAGAGGCCCGCTGGCCAGGTCACCTTGCACTTGCCCACCCCCTGGCCCAACTGCCACTCCCTTGCCTTCTTGCTCACACGTTAGGTTTGGCATTTCCAACAGTCACATGCCATCTGCAGCTGGGGAGGTGTCATCATGTCATTCCTCCCCCAGCTCATTTGCTATGGAAGATTCACAGAAATGCAAAAGACCGCCTTCTCTCAAGTCACATGCTGTCTGTTTGTGGGGGAGGCGGGGCAGATGCATTTTCTAGGATCCAGCAGCGGACCCTCGGCTGCATCCCTGGGAACTAAAGTTTCTCCTCAAGGTGTGAACTTGGCTGTGTGTGGAAAGCACTGAGCAGTGCTGGTGACAGTTATTTTAAGGGAGAGCTCCGTGCCTCGTAGGGTGTGAAGAGGATGGGTGAAAAGAAGTCTGGGTGTGTCAGGCCAGGGGGCGGTGAGCAAAGGGGAGACCAGACTGAGCTGTACTGCTTCTGCCCAGGCCCCGTGGGGGCCTTTACCTGCTCTGTTCTTCTCCAGGTTCTTGCCGTTTCCTTGGCAGGGCTGTGAGCTATGTCTTATTCCACATCGCCTCCCCCACACCTTCTCAGCGCCTTGTCCTGGCAGCTTCTCAGCAAACACAAGCCCTGGAAAAAGTTTTTTTAAATAGCTTTTGGTGACTGTCACCTCTTTCCCTCATCTCTGTCTTGCTTCCCCTTCCATCGTGTCCATGATATTAAAAAGCTGCGGCTGGTGGCAGAGGAGAAAGTGACAGCTGTGCGTGGCTCTCCACGTGTGTGTCTGTCTCAGGGTGGTCCTCAGTCCGGGGTCCTGTGAGGCAGGTGGCAGTTTGGGGCAGATCTCTGCCCACAAGCAGGGGGATGTGAGAGTTTATGAATGTGTGTGTCTCTGTCCTCAGGTGGTTGGAGAGTGTGTGAATAGCATGTGAGGAAAGCAGGAATCTGCACCCAGAGCGGAGCGGAGCAGAATGCCTGCCTCAGAGGGTTCCAATGCTGAGAGGGATTTGCCCAAGCTCAGCCTCACTCCCTTTCCTCCCTTTCTTTGTAGCAGTCCAAGGTCGTGCTCTTGGAAGACCTGGCTTCCCAAATGGGCCTGCGGACTCAGGTAAGCCCTGGAAGGTGGCTTGTTATGTGGAATGTGGCCATGGGGTCTGTGTGGCTGTCAGAGAGGGCCCGCCCTAAAGATGGAGAGTCTTGGTGCCCCTTCCACCCTGTCCCCAACCAAGAGTGAGTAAAGTGTAGGAATCTCTTGGCACCCCAGGAATTCCACCTTTCTAACTCGATGGAATACAGACAGGGAGAAAAAAGAAAAAAGTCCAAATCCCATCACTCCAGCAACCCCTGTACCTCAAGCAGCCCAAATCTAGTTACTTTGACAACTCTTTTGCAAACAGGCTGCACCAGCCTTCTTAGCCAAACAACACAACCGATTCTGTCCTGATTGGAAGAGAATCTCTCTCCCGGTCCTGCGGGGCCCCAGCGCCAGAGCCCCTTTCCCCTGGGCCACTCCACGGGAGAAGCACGGAGTCATGCTGCAGGGTGGCCACGAGAAGGAGAGGAGATTTGGCTGTGGTGGGAGGGAGGTTGCAGCTGCCTTTTGGGGGAGGGCAGCACCCATCTCTGCTCTGAGAATCATTCTCCTCATAGGACGCCATAAACCGTATCCAGGACCTGCTGGCTGAGGGGACTCTGACAGGTGAGAGGATGAGACTTGTCATTGCAGGCCTGGCCTTGGGGAGTGTCCGCCACATGGAGCTGCAGGGAGTTATCACAGAGGCAGGATGACCACCTCGGGTCAGGGCAGCGGTGTACAATGCCGGGTGCTGAGGAGGGGGACACAGTTACAAAGAGGACATGCGAGGGCCTGGGGATGGCTTTGGGTGACAAAGACAGTCAAGGAAGCCTGATTTGACTCACCTAGCTAGGAAGGGCTAGGCTGGCAGGCAGGAGGGGTGGCTGGGTGGGTAGGCATCCTTGGGCCAGATGAGGAAGGCTCAGCCCTGCAACCTGCATGTCCCCACAGGTGTGATTGACGACCGGGGCAAGTTCATCTACATAACCCCGGAGGAACTGGCTGCCGTGGCTAACTTCATCCGACAGCGGGGCCGAGTATCCATCGCCGAGCTTGCCCAGGCCAGCAACTCCCTCATCGCCTGGGGCCGGGAGCCCCCTGCCCAGGCCCCAGCCTGACCTAGCCTTTCCCCCTTGGACTCAGAGCTGGCATGGCCTTCCTAGCCATGTATCTTTATCCGCCCCAACTCCTTGCCCCCAGCATCTTGGGGCAGTGATGGAGTTTGGGCAAGCAGTTATAGATTAAAGGCCTGTGAGGACTGGTGAGCTTGGTGTGGCTTGGTGTGGCAGAAGGCCTGGCCTGGGATACTAGATGAGCAGGTGAAAATCTAGGCCTCTGAATATATCTTGAGGGTGGGGATGGGATCCTTTGGAGGCAGATGGAAGTTCTGTTCTAATTCTGTGTCCATACATTCAAAAAAAACGCAAACAAACATTGAACATTTACTGTGTTCCTTTGTGCCCTGCAAGCCCAGCCCACAAGGCCTGGATGAGATCATACTCCCCTTCTCCTTCCTTCCCAGAGCAAAAGTCCTCTTGGGCCACATCTCCCCAAACTAGGGAAGGATTTATCACCATGAGAGCCCTTAGGGAAAAGGGTTAACAAGAAGTGCCCAAGATAGAATTCGAGGGAACATCAGCCTTAAGAGGATGGGAAGGGAGGTCAGGGAGGAGAGGGGCTGGGCCAGCTGCTGGTGGGACAGGGAGAAGGGAGGGGAGGACCTGCTTGAGTTGCATAGAATTGTGCAGTGCAGGGACATCGCTTCATACAGTGTATCACACGAATTCAGCTCCACATCCTTAACAAACGTTTAAATGGTGTGGGTGATTCCACCTACTGGTAGATGTAAGGGCCATATGCTCAGGAGTGGGTGTGAGATGGAAGATGTGTGTCTCCTGTAGGGTCAGTCACTCTGGTTCCTGTGGGCTGTTCATGGCATGAGCTTCCTGCTGTGCTGAGGGTGAGGCATGTGTTTAAATGTGTATTTTTTATGCAAAGTGGCCCCTAAACACAACCACCTACTTCCTCTGGTGCCTGGTAGAGGAGGAGGCGGCTTTCTGTTCCGGCCCAGGAGGAAACTATGTGGATGGTGATGGGGAGACAGGACATCAGGCTCCCAGAGCAGAGCCTTCCTCAGGGATTGTCAAGGGTGGCTCATTTGATGCCATAAGCATGGACTATAGAACCTAAATTCAAGTAAGGCATGACTCTGCTACTTCTGTCAGCGATGGAGTCACCTGGAGCTGGGAAGGGACACATGCATTGTTTGGAAGGCCACCTGGGAGCCCACAATCTAGGAGGAAGGAAGAAAGTAACATAGATAACCACAGTATGAGATAGAAACATACGATTCCAAATGGAAAAGAACAACTGGCCTACAGTTAAAGCAGTGGTTTTTTGCGCTGGTTGCGCTTCAGAATCACCTGGGGAGTTTCGCCACTCTCATTCCAGGCTGGACCCCAGACCAGTTCAGTCAGGATCTCTGGGGATGGGGTCCAAGGAGGATCAGTAGGAGATTGCAACATGCAGCCAAAGATGAAAGCCAGTGAAGGAGGTGGGGGTGGGGTTGGAAGGTAGGCCATATAGTAGCAAGTAATTAAAATCCCAGTGGACAGGGCTTCCCTGGAAGAGTAAGACAGTAGCTCCAGGTCTCTTCCATCCTTTCCCTCAACCATCCTCAGCCACTGCCATGCACGTAGCACGATGGCTGTGGCAGCCACAGCCCCCCACATTCCACCCTCAGGACATTGCCTACAGGCCTGGAGTTAGAAAAAGTCCCAACCCTTCCTCACATCCAGGAAGTCTTCTAAGATTCTTTGTGTCACAAGGACTTAGCATGGAGGGGAAAGAACCTATGACCCTATGTGCATTATTTAGTGATCAATCTAAACACTAATTATTACATAAGTACTTCTAGGCATTTGGAATCCCCAAATTTAGTACAGTTGACCCTTGAACAACCTGGGGGTTGAGGGCGCTGGCCCTCTACACAGGCAAATATCCCTGTATAACTTATGTCCGGCTTTTTATCCGAGGTTCTTCCATATCTGAGGTTCCTCATCTGTAGATTAACCCAACCACAGATTGTGCTGTACTGTAATTTACTATTGAAAAAAATGCACGTATAAGTGGATCTGAGTGGTTCAAACCCATGTTGTTCAAGGGTCAGCTGTATATGAAATTGTTTTACATACTTTTACGCCTTAAAAAGTAGACCAGACACACATAGTATTATAATGATTGCATTACTGATCTGTATGTGCAACGCTAAACATTTCAATACCATAGGTTTATGTTTCCTTATTTGCTAGCTCTGTTTATAGTTATTTTTTCCTGAGGGTACAGTTTTCACTTATCCTGGAGCACCAGGGTGATTATTTTAGATGGCTGAGCATATAAATATGACTGAGGGATGGTGATTCAGAACCAGGGACCCAGGACTTCATTGTGGCCCCTTCTGAGTCCTTGGCTGGTTGTGTGGCCCCTCTTTCCTAGATTTTCTCCCTCCATCTGAAACTCTAGACTAATAGCTCCAAGCAATCAGACAAGTTTGGATTTTTGTAACTCCTAAGTTACACAATGCGTGTTCTGGGTGCCTTATCTTCACAGCCCAGCCCAATTGGACTATTTTGAAAGCACTTGCTCCCGGTAGAGTCCAGTCTGGTTCAGTTTGGTTTTGCCACCACTTCTGTTTTTTAATGCACCCTCAAGGTATATCAACAAGCCAGTGGTTGGAGAGCCATTTACTACAACTTGTCTTTTCAAAATGGTTGTTTACAAAATTGGCCAAGAGTTGAAAAATTATTAAATACCGAGTACAAGGCAGGATGTGAAGCACCCGAGGGAAACACAGTAAACAAAACATGGTCCCATCCACAAATGGGGGTGGGGCAGTGCTGTTAGAACAGGGAGACCATCAGTCACCCAGCCAGCAGGTACACGGCCTGTCATCACAGGGTGAGCCCTGAGGGGAGGCCAGGTGTGCAGAATTTAAGGTTTGTGTTTCACTGAGGGGCAAGGAGTGTTGAGGGTGGAGGAAAGGGAAAGGCGAGGGCAAAGGTGAGAGAGGATGGAAGGGGAGCGTGGGACTCAGCTGGGAAGGGTGGCGAATGCTGAACCTAGAGATTTAGGCTACATTTGGTCAAGGATCAAGGGGATGCTTAATTTGTTTTAAATCAGTAACTCTTTTCTTAAGCCTTCTTTGCAATCATTATACCCCACAAATCTTTATTACTCCATCACCTCCTCCTTCCACACCTCTGATTACTGTTTGAGGGCACCACAGCAAGCCTTCACAAGTGCATACCCTAGATACCTCCAGTGCTAAGCCATGGCCCCAAGATTGGAGGTGACTATTCCATCAAGGCTGTGTTTCTCAAACTTTTTAGACAGCATCTCTTACTAAGAAATCTATTTTATATTAAGGACTCAGTGTGTACATGTACATAGATAATGAAGAAGCAAAAGTTTCACATTAATCCTTTGCTTATCATAGTTTTAATTTTTTTTGTTTTTATTTGGGGGGGTGGGGGTAGGTAATTAGGTTTTTGTATTTATTTTTTAATGGAGGTACTGGGGATTGAACCCAGTACCTCATGCATGCTAAGCACGCACTCTACCACTAAGCTATACCCTCCCTCCCCTTTTTTCAATTTTTGTTTTTGTTTTGAGGGGGTAATTAGGTTTATTTATTTATTACTTACCACGGTTTGATGTGTGTTGATACTTGTTTCTTTATTCTGTGTCAATGCTGATGGTGACTAAACTGATTTTATAAACCACTCACAGATCTCAACCTACAGTTTGAAAAACAGAGTTCTAAGGAGCCTATTCCTTTTTATATTGCAGAGAGGGCCAAGGAGCAGTATCTGAATGAGGAGTTGTGTATCATAGATTACTTTTAGTAGTCACAGAGTTGTGCCAAGAGCAATGTAGACTACAGTAAGGACCTTGAAAAAATAGTTTTACTTGTGTTATTCTGACACCATACATAATCTTTGACTGCTTAATGCATTGTTTGATTGCTCATTACAGCTACATGTGTAAAGGAACCTGCTAAGAGAACCTACCGAATACTAACATTGTAACACTAAACGTGTTTAAATATAAACTTTTGCATATAACCTCCTAGATTTGCTCTGACCAGTTTTAGTCATTTTAGCTTTCTTATATGATTTTACAATTTGACTTTAATTTCTAACATATGATACAGAAACCTCAATAATAGTAGTAGTAGTAGTAGTAGTAATAATAATAATAATAATAATAATAATACCAAAACTAAAACCAGTAATGTTCCAACTGTATTATAACTGAGTAACTGAGATAAATACCTCTGTTATTTTATTTTCCTTTAACTCTTTCTCATCAATGAGGTAAGTCAAGTCAGGTTGTTGTTGAGCTAAACCCCATAGTAGTTGCGTGGACACATATTTGACGTCTAGTTTGGTATTTGTCTTGGTGCCTTTTTAGTTTGTACATCTTGCCTCATATCAAAATAGACCATAGTGACAAATATGAATAGATGAGAAATTATTGAACATATAATCCATCATCACTGGGAAATTGTCATTTTTCTGAATCTCAGCTTCTGTCCCTGCGGAGTGGTAGCATCTCAGGAGATGAAAAGTTGGCAAATGGTAAGTGAAGGACACGTGGGAAATTTGGGCCCCAAAGGCAGGTAATAAAAAGTTTCATTTAGCCACCACCTTATTTATCTGCAGTGGTAATGTACAAAGTTTACCAAGAAAAGCTTTCTGCTGGACAAATTTACCCCAGCTTTTAAAAAATTAAATCTGGTAACATTTTTGGAGTCTGCATATTTCCATAAAATTCATTAGAAATTTGGTCATGATCATAATTTCCATGATGAAATAATCATTTAAAAAGTTAATTTGCTTGGGGCTTTAAGAAGGACCAACATGCTTCAGAAATAGATGTAAGTACATAAAATTCAGTTGGGATGGTAGGTAGTGTGGTGATTTGTATTCCTTTTTACTTTGTTTCTAAATATCTTGCAATGAGGTACAGATACGGTATACCATATAAAGGTAGAGATAAGTCTCTTTGTTAGTATTATATAAACAAAGCATCAATTATGTAAAAACAAAAAAGAAAAATGTTACAGAGGGACCCTGGGGAACACAAAATCATAAACCATCTTCTGTCTTTGGTAAAATGTGCAATTAGTAAAGAACAGTGGTAAAAAGGAGATACAGTCTAATAATATTTTTTATGTTTTTCCTTTAACTTTCTTTTTCAATGAGCCGTGCATGTGTGTGTGTGTGTGTGTGTGTGTGTTTAAACATCAGCTAATCAGCTTATAAAACAGCTTTTAAAAATCTCCAGCATTCTTGGATCATAAACATTTCAGTTACAGTTTTATATTGGGCTAGATAACCCCCAAGACTTTTACTGGTCATCCCCAGGAATTTTTGGACTGATTCCAAAGTTCTTTATTTCCTTTACTTATTTATAGACAAGCACAGCTGAAAAAAAGCTGTAGTATGAACATCCAAACTTTAGCATGGATTTAAGTGCCTTGTCTGCTCCCCAGTTTGGCATTTGTCAATAACTGCCCAGTCACTCGAGAGAAGCCCCTAGCTCCCTTCTGGGTAACCACCAAAGGATTGCAACAGTCTACCAATTTGATAGGTTTTCGTTTGTATCTCTTCAATATCACCTGAAGATGTTTACAACTGCTTATTGACCATCTGTATTCTATGAATGATATACTTCTATCTTTTACTCATTTATCTATAGACCTAGGTTTTTGTGGTTTCAATTCATCATTCAACAAATGAATCTTGAGTGTCATTACACGTTTGCATTAGTTTTATAGTGCTGCTGTAACAAATTACCACAAACTTCATGGTGTAAAACAACACAAAATAGGATAATCTCCCTATTTTAAGATTATTAGAAAACATAATTCTATCTACAACCTTAATTCTCCTTTGCCGTGTAACCTAACACAGTCACTGGTTCTGGGGATTAGGACTTGGACATCCTTGGGAGGCCATTCTGCTTACCAGAGTATTAAGATGGAGAATTTTAAAAAAAGATCCTGTCTAAAGCATCTCTAGATGCTACAAGCAAATGGGGAAGACAGGTGATTAATCAATCACACAGTTTTCTTCTTTTGTCTCACTTGTCAGATTTTGGCATTAAGATGATTCTACCTTTATGAAATGAATTAGGGAGTTTTTCATCCTTTCCTATGGTTTAGAATGATCTGTCTGTAGATTAGTAGAATTTAGCCGTAGAACTCAGCCATGAAACAGTCTAGGGATACTGCCGTTTAAAAGGGTAGATCTTTAACAATGTTAATTCCTTTTGTAGTTACTCATCTTACTGAAAACTATAATTAAAATAATGTTTAGCCATTTTTCAATCTAGAAGCTTTAGTTAGTGCAATAAAACAAGAAAATATTGAAAAAGAAAAGCTTGTTTTATTATAGGTAAAATGATTGTATCCTAGAAACCTCCTTTACACTTGCTCCCTCCCCTCCTGGTCTGTGACTTAAGTGTCACCTCTACAGCAAGGCCTTCTACCTTATCCAGAATTGGGATCCCCTGCAATCTCAACTTCTCTTTAGTACTCACCACTTTCTAATTCACTATATATTTTATTTATTGTCTCCTCCCACTAGAATGCAATCTCCACTGGGGTAAGGATTTTTGACCAAATGTTTATTATGTTAATAGCCTGCTGTGTCTAAACTTTCAGAGCTTACTCACCTGTTTATTTTTTTTTAACATTTTTTTATTGAGTTATAGTCAGTTTACAATGTAATGTCTCACCTGTTTATTCTTCCAAGCAAACCTCTTTTAATTTTTTTTTACAAAAAGTAATCTATGCTTGTTGTAAAAAGTGCAAAATATATTACCAAAGTGTCTAGAGTCCTCTCTTCTGCCATACCCCCTGCAATCCCACCATCTCAAGGTAGCCACTGTTAATAGTTTGGTGTGTATCTTTCCAGACTTTTCCTAGCATGTACTTATATATTCTTTTAAAAATAGTAGGAAAATTAGCATATGGTGTGTATACATATGATTCTGCCACTTGCTTTTTTCACTTGCATTGCGCTGGTTGCATTATTATTCATTTAATCAATCTTCTATTAATAGGTTGATGTATTTAGGTTAAAAAATGTTTTTGCTGTTACATTAATGACTGTCTTTCTAAGTCTATCATACTATTTGTGATGGTATTTCTTCCCAGAAATGGGATTCCTGGGTCTGAGGATATACATATTTCTCATTTTAATAAATTACGCAATTGTCCTCCCAAAAGGTTTTACCAATTTATACTCTCAAAAATACTTTGTGAGTTCCTCCTTCCCTACAGCCTCACCAACATGGATTAATTTTTGTTAGTCTGATATACTCTTGTTTTAATCGCCTCCTCTTCACCCTGTTGGTGAGGCAGAGACTGGGGATGGCCAAACACAAACCTGACACTGAGCAGGTGAGATTGGCAGCACATATACTCACAGCCCAGGGGAGGAGGACACCAGAAGCCACACAGGACCACACAGGTGTTGCACTCAGGAATACAGTGAACAAGCAGGGGCTGTGGTGGGCAGGGAGCTGATTGGCTTGTTTGAATAATTCTGAGGGCTGGCTGACACCTGAAACCCACTACTCGGAGATAAGCAGAAACTGCACCTGGTCCATTTGATAGGGAGGATTGTTTGGCTAGGGCAACTTTTGATTAGGCTGTTTGAGGCCTTCCTGATTTTACCAAATGGCAAGGTAGCACGAAATAGTGAATCTTAATTTCATCCATTCCTGGTCAGTTGTGAGGGTTCTTTTGAGTATTGATTTTTGAATGACTTTTTGGCATCTATTGTGATTATTGTTTTTGCTCATTTAACACACTCATAGATTATTAATTTCATATGTAATAATACTTTATTTCCTTGAGTTGTATTTAGGAATTTTTCTCCTCCCTGAGCTGATAAGTATGATTGGTTTGCAGTTTTCCTTTTTATGCTACCTTTATTGGGAATTGATGTAAAGGGAATTGTGGCTTCATAAAATGAAAGAGCATTTTAACTTTTCTAGACTCTGATACATATTTACAGGGTGAGGAATTAGATGTTCACTGAAAGTTTGAGAGAAATTCTTCCATTAAACCTTCTGGGCCTAGAACCTTTTTTGGACATATTTCTTGGATAATATTTTCAACATCTTTCTTATTTTTGTAGTTTTATTTCCCAGAAAATAGTCCACAGTATCAAGGTTTTCATATGCATTAGAACAGAGTCAGATATGCTATTCTCCTCTTATTTTCCTGATGTTCTTAAGGTGCAAAACCACATTGAACTATAAAAAGAGATTAAGTTGAGATCAAGACGAGGTGGGGTGGAAATTGCTAAAATGAAAGGAAAATAAAACAAACAGGATTAAATATCTTATTAGAGAAAACAGAATACCTCTGAGTCTGAAGAAAATTAAGTCCATGATAATTTAAAAAAAAAAAAGCAAACTTGAGTAAGGATGCAGAGAAAAGGGACAAAGAGATTTTAATTGACAGTGGTTGTCCAGTGTGATCATTCCAGGGGAGGGAAACAAAAAACAAAAAAAACCCACCAACTCAAACAAATCTGTTCACAGAACAGACAGGAACATATTAGAAGAAAACTTCTTAGCTGAAAAGAAGACCTTTTTTAATTTCTGGAAAATTAATAGAAAAATGCCCATACTGAGATTTATACTAGTAAAATGACTTTTGAAGGTAAAGAAAAATCCCAACAAGCACCAAGCAAATTGCTTGCCTAAATCAGACCAGCCCACTTTGCTACCTTTTTTGTGTGTGTGATATAATTGACATATAACATTAGATTAGTTTCAGGTATACTTGCAACCATTTTAAGATTCAAAAGACAATGGGATAAGAGCAAAAGAGTCTTGAAGGGAAGATTTTGAGACTCAAGAATTCTACAAATAGTCAGGCCACCATTTGTGTAAAGACAGTAGAAAGGCATTACCTAGGGCAAAGACTTAGAGAAACATATCATTCGGAGTCCTCCCTGAAATCACAGATGCGTCTGAATGAGGAATAGGAAAAATCAGAACATAAAAAACTGGCAGCGACACTGTTACCAGTTAAACAAAGGGTTGGCAAAAGTAAAAAACACTGATTGAAAAAGAGGATTTTGTGGCTTAAAAAAAGTGTAAATAAAAGCTGGGTCTATCATTCTGGATTAAGTGGACAAATATAAGTATGTGTGAGGGCAGCAGATCAAGAGATGGAAAGGCACATTAAATTTCTCATTACATAAGGAGGAACATAAAAATGAATGATTTGTCATTGACTTGAATTATTTGTAAAATATAAACTGCATTTTTATTTGATAAACATAAAGGCAACAACCAGGAGAATTAAAAACAGGCTCTCTGCCTTCCAAATAGAAGATAAAAGCAAATATATAGAACAATTCAGAAAACGAATTAGCCAGAAATAAAAACTATAAAATAGGATAACAGATGACCAAACAATGGGTTAAACAACAGCTGGAGTGTAGACGCTGCAGTTTTTAGGACAGACCCTTTGTGCCTCCAGGCTTTTGCTAATGCTGAACCCTAGGCCTGGCTTGTTTGCCTGCCCTATTCAAGGCTAAGGCCTCAGTTCTAGCCAGACTTTTTCCTCCGGGCAGTCCTCCTGGACTACCTGGGGCAGAATGAGCACTCCTCTCACAGACTCCGCGAGCACGTGCGAAGAGGTGATCCGAGACGAACCACCTCGCTCCCTCCCACCCCGAGGGGTCGGGCATCGTGCCAGGTTCGGGCCACAGGGTGAAGCACTCAAACCCTGATCGATTGTAATGTATGTCTTTCCCCTCGTCTCTCGCCCATTCCCTCGGACGGTGACCCTCCGCGAGAAGCAAGTTTCAAACTGGCACCGACTGCTGACGGATGCAGTGAAGGACCCTCGAAGCCTCCCACACGCCCGCCTGCTTGTCCCCGCGCCCTGAGTAGGGGGTCTTTCCTCCGCGGTGCCGGATCAACCTGAGGTTTGCCCCGCCCCTGCAGTTGCAGATTTGCAGGGTCTCAAGGCGTCCGCTGGGAGGCCGCGTCCGGAAGAGCAAGAGCAGGAGAGGAATGGGGCTCGGGGTTCCGCGTCTAAAGTCCCTTCCCCAAGCCAGAGGGGCTCCTCCCTGTCGCCAAAGATGTGGGGTTCAAGGAGGGCTCTGTCCCACTGGATTTGTCGAAGAGAGACTGGGGGCTGAGCCCAAAGGTCTTGGGGGTTAAAAGGCAGGCGATGAGCAGAAGGGCTCAGGGTAGACTGGTGGCGCCCTGGGAGGGGTGAAGTAGAAGTGTCCCACACGCCAGCCGCAACGCAGCGAAGGGGTTAAGGCACTGCGCCCCGCCCCAGCCCCGGGATTGGTGGCCCCGGGGGGCGTGGCCGGAGGGCGGGCCCGCGTTTGCCGCAGCCGCGGGTGGGCGGGGCCCTGGCGGGGAGCGGGAGGGGCGGGAAGAGGAGCCGGGCCCGCGCCTAGCGCCCCGCCGGGCGGGCTTCGGGCTGCGCCAACGAGCCGGGCCGGTGGCGCCCGCGCCGAAGACCCCGCACCGGACCCTGAGGCAGCGAGTAAGTGAGGCAGGCCCACTGCGGCGCCCCTCCCGGCTCCAACCTGTCTCCGTGCCCGCTGCACCGCGAGGCTCGTGCAGCTGGACCCGGAGCTGGGGAGGGGGCGCGTCCCGCTGCTGGGGTCCCGGGGGTGAGGGGAGTGGAGATGAGGCCGATGATGTCATGGATGCTTCGCAGGGCCTCGGGGAAGGTGGAGGCCGGAGGGGGTGCGGCCCGGATTATGTCACCTCTTCCCTCTGCGCCCCGCCCCCCCGGGCCACACGCGTTGCTGGGGAGCGCTGGGAGGTGCGGGAGGGATTTCTCCCACCGCAGAGACCCCCCCGACCCCCACCCCGGGCACCTCCTCGCAATGACCTGTGGCCAGGGTCTCTATCTGTTGGCGCTGCGGGCCGTGGGCTGCTGGTGATGGCGAACACCCGCCCTCCCCTCAATCCCCCGTGCGGAGGCTCGTGTGTGCGCGCGTGTGTGTGCTCGGGGTGTGTGTGGGGGCCCTGTCAGCCCCCTCAGTCCTGAAACACGGGCTTCATCAGAGCCAGGATCTAGGGGATGGGCCCCTTCCCCTTTGTCGCCGAGGGAAGATGAATCTCCCCTCACACATCCCACCAAGAAGTTCTGGAGACCTCTGCACCCCCAAAAGCCCTACAGTGACCCCAATACCTTTTCTCAATCCTTCCCGAAAGTCCTTCCTGATTTTCCTGGCCGGATTCGTTACCTCTTTGCATTGGTCATAACTACCATTCCCACACGCATTCTCTCTGCATCTCCTCAGTGCCAGGGCCCAGAGACCCCCAATACTGCCGTCTGTTCCCCCTAGTCCCAGGGAAGCCTCAAAATGAAATCTCTCTGGAGTAGCCTGAGCTAAGTGCTCCCAAACCCCTTCCCCTCAGGGGAGATCAGGGATGCTGTCCTGGGAGGCAGCATTTGGATTGGTCCTTGAAGGATGCAGGATGGCACAGAGAGCTGAGAAGAGATTTTGTGTGTGAAGTGGAGAGGGGCTCAGGTCAGGGGAAATAGGATGAGCAGCAAGAGATACCTTTAGGGCCCTGCTGCAAGCTCTGCTCTGGTTCTGAGGGCTGAGAGGAATGTTAGGCATTTACCCATAATACATTCACTTCTTAAAATTCCTGTAAGGTAGGTGTGAGAACCCGAGTTGGAATAACCTGCATGCAGTTCCACCCTTAATCAGTTGAGCTGGGATTTACACTTGGAGCTGATGCCTCCATAACTCTGCCTACTGCACTTGGCACTGCTCATGGAAGAATTTGAGCAAAGCAGGACAAGATTGGCTTTGCCCTTTATAGAGTCCATGGCAGCTGAATGGGGGAGGGAATGGAGGGCAAAAAAGGCCAGTGAGGCGCGCTCAGCAAGGATGTTGGCAGGAGGGGCTGCTGAGATCTTCAAGGGATAAATGGGCTGAGCTTGGGGCCTCTGAGACCCCCAAGAGAACGGTGGAGCATTACTAGCTTTGGGAGGGACATAAGTAGGGAGGGGCTGGGTGGTCACTGTGGGTTAGAGGGACCTGCCCATGTAACCCCCAGGTTTTGTCTAGTTAGCCACTTTGTTAATACTCATTAATACTGTTTGTAATGTCCCAGGCACTGAGGGTTGATAGTACAGAGATAGAGATAGAATAGGGCAACAGGCTGACATCCCAGGTTGCTGACCTGATGCCATGAGGCTGTCTTTGCAGACCATACTCAGCTACCTGGCCTAGTTCAGGACCCTGACTCACAGATGAAGCTCAAACCCTTCCCCTGGGCTCAGTTTCTGTCCATCTGGGAAACATGTGCTCCTCCTTATCTTGCCAGCTCCTGGCTGGGGTTTTGAGGAATGAAGCTGTAGCAGCCCAAACTTGGGAGAGGCAAGGGGCAGGCAACGCTTGCATGCGGTTGACCATAACAGGTTAGAATTATGGCAAGAAGCTCTTTGGGGAGCAAGGCTCCAGGGAGAACTGCAGTGTGTTGGTAGTCAAGGTGTTCCCAGGTGTATCACAGGGATAGGAGGGTCAGAAAACAGTTCTGGGACCTCATTTCCATCCATCCAGGACTCAGGCATCCAGGCCTGGCTGGGGACCACACACACTCCAGGGAAACAGTGGGTCAGAGTGGCATATGATCAGCCCCAACCTATGGTCAGATTCTCCTTTCCTAGATCTCCAAAAAGGTAGTACTGCATGTTTGTACTGCACTTTACAGTTTACAAAGCACCTTCCCAAACATTGTCACTCTCGCAATCATTATGATCACTTCTAGGTTTGCTCCTGCCCACACTCAGGCTTCTGGCACAGCCCCCTTGCCAGATCTCTAATCTCAATATTGACGCCTTCCTTCAGCATTTCAACATACTCAGGTTTCTACCATGTTTAATTCTAAAATTAGAAAAGAGCCCCTGGATCCCAAAACACCTTAAATTACTGCCCTCTCTGGCCTTCTCTTTTAGCAGGGAACTCTCTCATCTTTCCCGCCAGACCCTCCCTACTACTCCTGTAGTCTGGCTCTGCCTTGCACCACTTTTCTGAAATCATTCTGTCATAGATACCAGTGATGTTTCCACTTGTCAAATTCAGGGAATCCTCTCTAATCGCAGTTTTACCTGGCCCCCTTTTTAACAACAGGAGCTATCTCCCATCATAGTCTTCTTGAAGCCCACCTCATCTTAGTCTTCAGGGCCTACCTTCTCCTGGCTTCTTCCTGCTCCCACACTGCCACCCAGGCTTCTGGGGCTCTGCCACCCTAGCTACATGTGGGGCCCCACCCATACCACCCTTGAATGCTCATGATTCCAGTCTCTTTCCATCCAGTATGTGAAAGATATCTTTCTCTAGTCTTCCTCAGAGCATCTGTTTCTCCCAAACATTCTCCTCCTGTCATGCTAAGGGTGTCACACACACCCTGGTGCCCTGGTCCAGATCCTCCCTTGCCCCACCCTGGAACCCCATCTATGTGAAGTTTTGTCAGTTCTTCCTCCCAAACCCTTCCCAGATCTTCCCACTGGTTTTAAGCCTCAGGCCACTTACCTCCTTCCTCCCAGTCCCCAGTGGCTCCCTACACTGCATCCAGAGATGGCAAGAGAAAGGGGTCATGCTTAGGGTGGGAGGGTGATATCTGGGCTGGAGTATGAGGGGAGTGGAGACAGATCAGGGCCAGGGTGAGTCACTACAGGCACCTAGGCCATCAGACGTAAGGAGGCACTCACTCACAGGGTCCTGCACTTAAGTTGCACCCTAGGTGCCTCTCTTGCCTCATCTTAAGTCTCAGCCTTATGGGACACATGGGACAGATTGGCTTAAGGAAGGAAGGTAGTAAAGTACTGTTCTCCACACCTGGGGGCCAGATGCTGAGAGAATGGAATTTACAAAGGCAGTGTGGACTGGTTTCGTGGTGAGTTACCTAGGGCTGTAATTCTAGGTGTGGTGGCCAGAAGACTCCTGAAGGGCAAGAGTTTTGTCAGGCTTCCCTGGCCTGGAACCTGACAGGACAAACACAGCATTAGAATTGGGTAGAAGACAGTGTGAGCAGTGCACAAGGGGCCAAGAGCTGCCACCTGTACCCCTTCACCTTGGTAGAGAAGGAGGGCTCCCTGTCTGGTTTCTGGTGGGAGCAGGGGTTAAAGGCCTGAAGGGCGCCCCCTGCCATCTCTGGCACACGTATTTGAGCATCTCCACTCACGGCCGGCACTGCCTGCTGCCCCTGCCCGGTTGGATTATGAGGATCTCTGGGGCAGGTGTTCCCAGGTGCGGACTTGAAACAAAGGAACCAGGAAGCAGGGCCTTCCTGAGCACAGGTAACCCAAGGCCCTGCTCCCCCTGCTCCTGTGGGCCTGCCTTGGGGGAGGGGGGACGCACGTCCACAGAAGTACTCAGAGGAATTCACGGTGAACTGAGCAGGATCAAGGTCCACAAGGAGCGGGGGAGGGAAGTAATCCAGGAAGTCTTCCTGGCGGCAGTGAATTCTTTGAGGGGTTCTGCCTGCGCGGAATCCTCCAGGGCGCTGCTGGACGCGGAGGCCCCGCCCCTGCCCCGCCCACCTGTCGGAACCGCAGGCCCGGAGGGAGGCACGGCAGGCGCTCGCAGCGGGCGGCGCTGCGTCCTCTACCCTGGGCTCAGCCAGACCCCGGGCCTCTACCGAGGTACTGACCATGGGGAGGGGGCTCTCTCGTGCCAGGCTCCCGTGCGGCCGTGTTGGGAAGACCTCCGGGAGGGCCCCCTTGCCACGCGCTGCAGCCGCGGTCCCCGGCTCTCCGCGGGGGGGCGGGGCGTGCCTGTGGTGGCCCAGATGCGCGCGGCAGCCGCAGCGCCCGCTCACCTTACCCACTAAACCCGCGTACCCTTCCGCGCCCGCCGCCTTGGGGGGTGCCTGGCACGCGACAGCTCTGCGAGGTAGGTCCTTCATTCCTCCCATTTCGCAGAGGAGAAAACTGCAGTCCGGGATGGCTCAGTCGGCCCGTCCAAAGTCGCGCAGCTGGTTCGGGCCGAGCCCCGACAGCGAGAGTGAGGCACATGGCCCCTGCAGACCGGGCCTCGGAGGGTCCCAGGCTTGAGGACCTGTCGGCCCCCCACTCCCTTGGAAAGGCAAGGAGAGGATCCTGCGCTGGTAGTGAGCCTCCACTTCTGCCCTTGACTGCAACACCCTAGGTTAGGGAGCCGGGAAGGACTCCCATCCACAATTTTTGGATAGGGGTGGGTTTCTCTCCCTCCCTTAACTTCTGAGATTCCCTGTTGGGTTCAGATACTGCTGTCCCTTTCCAGCTCCATTTCCCCAGCCCATGAGGTTGGGATCTAGGGGCCCAGACACAGAGTAAAGAACCCCTAAGTTCTGGGGGTTGCAGTGAAGAGTTGAGGAGGGGTCACTGAGTCTGGGAGGTTCATTGAGGGGGTGGGTTTGAGGTGGGAGCTGAAGAGTGGAATACTGAGCTGAGCAAAGTTAGGAGGGTAGGTGCATGGCCCCTAGGAGTTGGCCTTTGTCGGTTGTGCGACAGGCGTCCCCTATTACCAAGCTATCACTACTTCCCCAGCCCCGTTCCTTCACCTTGAATGTTTGGGAACTCTTGTACCCACCGTAAAGAAGGGGACACTGAGGGGCAGGATGCAGATGGTGCCGAGTCTGACTTGGCTGGGGTGGTGTGAGTGGGGTTGGGGCTGATCTATCTCTGCCTTCCCACCTGTGCCCACAGTGCCCCCCTGGCTTAGTCATGGCGAAGCTGGAGACACTGCCTGTGCGCGCTGACCCAGGGCGGGATCCCCTCCTGGCCTTTGCCCCTCGGCCCTCTGAGCTCGGACCCCCAGACCCTCGCCTGGCCATGGGCAGTGTGGGCAGTGGGGTGGCCCACACCCAGGAGTTCGCCATGAAGAGTGTGGGCACCCGCACAGGGGGTGGGGGCAGCCAAGGCAGTTTCCCTGGCCCCCGTGGCAGTGGGGCCAGCAGGGAGAGGCCGGGCCGCTACCCCTCAGAGGACAAGGCCCTCGCCAACTCACTCTACCTCAACGGCGAGCTGCGGGGCAGTGACCACACAGATGTGTGCGGCAATGTGGTGGGCAGCAGTGGTGGCAGCAGCAGCAGCGGCGGCAGCGACAAGGCCCCACCACAGTATCGTGAGCCTAGCCATCCGCCCAAGCTCCTGGCCACCTCTGGCAAGCTAGACCAGGTCAGTCCCCAGGGCCTTTTTCTGGGGACGGGAGGCAGCCCAGAGAGGAGGTTGAAGCGAGCCTTTTTGGAGGTTAGGTTGTAGGGGCTGGGATAGCAGCTGGGCTGGGGAGCCTTGGGGGCCAAGTCCAGTTGGTGGGTCTAGGGCAGAGACCCAGCTGTAGGGAGGCGGGTGGTGGGTGTAAGGTGAAGACCCAACCAGGAGGGACACCCAGGATGGAGATGGGGGCAGGGGGAGGTGGAAGGTGGGGCCCAACAAGCTTAGGCCCAAGGGAAGAGACTGGGGCCAAGGCTAAAGCCCCATCCCAATGCCCACTTCCCCTTCCTTGCTTTTATGCAGTGCTCGGAGCCACTAGTTCGGCCTTCGGCCTTCAAGCCCGTTGTACCCAAGAACTTCCACTCCATGCAGAACTTGTGTCCCCCGCAGACCAACGGGACCCCTGAGGGACGACAGGGCCCTGGTGGCCTCAAGGGTGGACTGGACAAGTCTCGGACCATGACCCCAGCGGGCGGGGGTGGGGGCGGCCTCTCAGACTCAGGCCGGAACTCACTCACAAGCCTGCCCACCTACAGTTCCAGCTATAGCCAGCACCTGGCGCCCCTCAGTGCCTCCACCAGCCATATCAACCGCATCGGCACTGCCAGCTATGGTAGTAGCAGTGGTGGTGGTAGCAGCGGCGGTGGGTCAGGCTACCAGGATCTGGCGACCTCCGACAGTGGGCGGGCCTCCAGCAAAAGCGGGTCATCCTCATCCATGGGGCGGCCAGGCCACCTGGGATCGGGGGAGGGCGGAGGTGGAGGCCTGCCATTTGCAGCCTGCTCACCACCCTCGCCCAGTGCTCTGATCCAGGAGCTAGAGGAGCGGCTGTGGGAGAAGGAGCAGGAGGTGGCAGCTCTGCGGCGTAGCCTGGAGCAGAGTGAGGCGGCGGTGGCCCAGGTGCTAGAGGAGCGTCAGAAGGCCTGGGAGCGCGAGCTGGCTGAGCTGCGGCAGGGCTGCAGCGGGAAGCTGCAGCAGGTGGCCCGGCGTGCCCAGCGTGCCCAGCAAGGCCTACAGCTGCAGGTGCTGCGGCTGCAGCAGGACAAGAAGCAGCTGCAGGAGGAGGCAGCCCGGCTGATGCGGCAACGGGAAGAGCTGGAGGACAAGGTGGCCGCCTGCCAGAAGGAACAGGCCGACTTCCTGCCCCGGATGGAAGAAACTAAGTGGGAGGTGCGGGCTGGGGGCTTGGCTGTCATTTGTGTTCCCTTCCTTCTGTCGCTGGAGAAACCGGAGCAGCAGCTCACAGCTGTCACAAAGGGAGTGAAGGGAGTGGTGGGACCAACTAGGAGTGTCTTTGAGGACCAGAGCTGTCCCTGGGCTGTGTGAGATTAGCCATGCCTGTCCCGAGCCTGAGGAGGGGGCCCATGTGTCATTTCTGTCCTAATGAGGAGCTGAGCCTGAGCCCTGGGGCAGCTTGGTGCCACTGGGGCTGGATATGGGGGCTGGGTTGGGGGTGAGCAGAGCTCTGCCTCATCCTGACTTCTCTTCTCACTGGACCCTGCCCAGGTATGCCAGAAGGCTGGGGAGATATCCCTACTGAAGCAGCAGCTGAAGGACTCGCAGGCGGACGTGTCCCAGAAGCTGAGTGAAATTGTGGGGTTGCGCTCGCAGCTGCGGGAGGGCCGGGCCTCGCTGCGGGAGAAGGAGGAGCAGCTGCTCAGCCTGAGGGACTCCTTCAGCAGCAAACAGGCTAGTTTGGAGCTGGGTGAGGGCGAGCTGCCCTCTGCCTGCCTCAAGCCGGCGCTGACCCCAGTGGACCCGGCCGAGCCACAGGATGCACTGGCCACCTGCGAAAGCGACGAGGCCAAGATGCGACGTCAGGCCGGGGTGGCTGCTGCCACCTCCTTGGCTTCCTTGGACGGGGAGGCTGATGCTGGGGGGGAGAGTGGGACACGGGCCCTGCGGCGGGAGGTGGGGCGGCTGCAGGCTGAGCTGGCAGCTGAGCGGCGAGCCCGGGAGCGCCAGGGTGCCAGCTTCGCAGAGGAGCGCCGCGTGTGGCTGGAGGAGAAGGAGAAGGTCATCGAGTACCAGAAGCAGCTGCAGCTGAGTTATGTGGAGATGTACCAGCGCAACCAGCAGCTGGAGCGGCGGCTGCGAGAGCGTGGGGCCGCAGGAGGTGCCAGCACGCCTACACCCCAACATGGGGAGGAGAAAAAAGCCTGGACCCCCTCCCGCCTTGAGCGCATTGAGTCCACAGAAATCTGATCCCCTACCTGGGTGTGTGGCCTTTTGACCAATACTCTGTCAAAGGCCAGAGTCCCCAATATCCCCTCCCTGCCATCTCTTTTCCCCATGTGCCCTGTTTCCCCAGACCAAAGAGGTTCTCAAAGCAGCTGTGACCAGGACCCCCCCCCCACTGGGTGCCTCCCAGCTCTACCACTGCCCCTCTGGGCAGCCCGCTCCACCCTCCTCCCAAGGAGGAGATGGGACAAGGCAGAGTGAGTGGGAATGAGGGGCCCAGGCAGCAGGGGAGACCATGCTCCCTTTCTTGGCCCTCACTTGTTGGAGAGGTAGCAGGCCTAGGTTCCCAGCCCCTTGGTGGCTCTGGGCTGCTACTGGTGGCCACCCCGTGTCCAGAGGTGTTCTCTGTGCCCATCTCCTAGGCCATGTAGCCTGAAGGGGCTTGCGTGGGGTCTGCTGAAGGTGACAGACCTTGGGCTCCTGGCCTCTCCCCTTTCTGCACTTTTCTCCCGCCTTTGGGCAGATTGGCAGGACAAGTGGGAGCAGATGGCCTGCCTGTGGTTGAGAGGGCTACCTGCCCAGCCCCTCCCTCCCCAAGGTCTCTTGGGCTCAGGCCTCAGAGCCTGGCCTGGTCCTGAGTGTGTGTCCATGTGTGTGTGTTGGAGGGGAGGGCTGGGGCTGCAGGCTCAGTGCCCAGGGAAGATCTGCCCTCCTGTTCTTGGGAAGGGTCACCTGGAGGCTTCTTAGCTCTACCCTCACCCCTCTGGCCAGGACCCACAAGACGACAGCCCCATCTGCTTGGCTGACCCCACACCCAGGGCCACTGTCTGGCTCTAACTACAGCTATTAAGTGCTACCTGCCTCTCAGGCACTCCCCTCACCCAGTTTCTGAGGTCATATGAGTGTCTGTGATGTCTTCCTGTGTCTTCCCCAACTTGATTCCCTCAGCCTCCTCCTGCTTTCATGCTCAGCCTACTGCTTTCATGCTCAGAACATCATTGTCCTAGGCCACCTCTTCCCCCAATCCTCACCTTTTCTTCCAGTAGAAAATTTTGCTTGATCTTTGGTGCATTGCCCACTTCCAAGCTCCACTGGGCCCAGGCCTGAGCCTGAGGCCCTTGTTTTGGGGGGTGGGGAGATGGCTATGATTGCTCTTGAAGAGCACGGCTGAATGGAGAGGAACAGTGACTCCTGGGTGTCAGAAGCCTAAGGTAGCCCAGTGTTTGACCAGGGCAGGCCTGGCATGGCCACCAGTGGGGATTGGGACAGCCAGTGTCACTTCCTCCTCTTGCAGCCCTCTCAGAGTCCATCTCCCCAAGATAAGAAGGGAAAGGCAAATTTCTAACACACCAGCAATAAAAATCGGAGGAGGCTTGGCCTTCAGCCCTTGTATTTCTGTCTTTTGACTCTCTCCCTCCCACCCCTATTCTGGGTTTGTGGGGCAGGGTGGAGGGAGCTGGCAACTACTGTGAGCAATCCCCCGACCACTGACCAGCCTCCTCACATGACTGGTGACTGTTTCACGAGCTGTGCATCCCCCACAAAAACAGGAGTGCCCCTCTGTGTGGCCTCTGTCCTTCTGCACAGCCCCTTCTGGTGGCCCTCACCAGATCTCTGAACTGGGTTGGGGGCTGACCTGGCAATCACTGCCCATTCCACTCACCCTTCACAGCACCTGCCCCAGAACCTGGGCCTGGGCCAGAGGGGCAGGGGGAAGAGAAGGCATTAGTAGGAAAAAAAATAGAAAAAAATATGAAAAGACTCAGCTTTGGGACTTCCAACGACAAAAGAAATTATATATAAATATATATAAATATATATCTCTACCATATGTGATGGAAAGACTTCGTTTTCTTTTCCCAAAGAAATAAAATGGAGAAAGCCTCTTGAGTGGCATCCTTTTGGTCTGCTTGTGTCTTTGCACGTGTGGGAGGTGAGGCCTGGGTAAGGGGGGTGTGGAGGGCAAAGCTGGAGTAAACATTTCCCAGAGGAGGCATGAAACGGGAGGTGCTCACTGGGCCGTGCCAGGAGGTTGGCCCAAAGCCCAGGCTCCTCCACGTTGCCCAGGAGGAGTAGTGGTTCCACTTTTCTGCCCAATAGGACTTTCTCTTCAGCTCAGACAGTCACCAAAAGGATTTCAACTTAGTTCCAGCTTAGAATCTGGACACCAGACTTACCCAGAAGGCAAGTGATACGGACAACTAGAAACAGCCTGCAGTGTCCTGAGCCACTGTACAGCGATTAGCTGATGTCTGAGGGCAGAACACGTAGACGTGAAGGCTGAGAACCAACTTGTAATTAGTGGTGCGCCCCCAAAGGCAGAAGGGACGCAGGTGTGCTTCATGCAGTTAGCTGTCCTTTATGATAATTCCATTGGCCATCCTAACAGCCCCCCAATGAAGAAAACCTGATTTACAGGAACTCAAGAGAGTAGTTTATTTTTCCTAACCTGACAAAAAGTCTGGACATAGGCATCATAAGTGTAATAGAGGTTGGATCATCAAGGACCTAGACTTTTCATCCTTCTGCTCTCCCATCCTTAGCATCTTGTCTTCGCCATGCCACAAGGTGGCTGCCACAGCTCCCTGAAGTGATTGAGGCAGCAGCACCATGAAGGTAAAAGCTTTCCCAGAAACTTCATGGTTCCCTTTAAATTTTATTGGCCAGAATTGAGTCACATGTTCTTCCCACTTCAAGGAAGGCTGGGAAATGGAGTATTTGGCAAAGAGGAATGGGATTGTTATGGCTGCCTAGAAGCAATTCTAGTTCATTTCCTGGACTCTCTCTGGCTTCTGCTGGAAAGGGCAGAGTCATAATTAGGCACTAACAGTACTTGCCCTGGAATGGCCTGAGTGAGAGAATTCTGAGAAGCGGTGTCAGTGGTCTAGGGCCTCGAATGCTCACCCCCAGGCAAACAGTGCCCTCCACAGAGAGCAGGAGATGGGATGCCAGGCTTGCCCCTCCTTGCAGTGAAGTGTCCTCCCTACATTGGTTTTGTCTCACCGACAAGATGATGCCCTGGAGGGAGCACCATTTCTCAGGTCCCCCTCAAAGCCCTTAGGATGGGTGGAACAGCAGCCGAGGCACGGACAAAGAATGACGACCCTGATCAGCAGCCTACAATGCCCCCAGGAACAGTCTGGAGCCAAGTCCTCCTGGAAAGTCTCAAGAGCCTCCTCCTTGCCTAGTTGCCCATACCTACTCAGTGGGATCCCCTCTACTTGAGAAGGTGCAGGATCACCCTGGCTCACCTGCCGTAGCTCTGGCCTCCTCACCAGCTCCTCGGATCCATTCCTCCTAACAGCCTCGTCTTTCCATCACTAATTCTCCTCCTGAGAGCACTTTGTAGACACATCTCTATTGTAAATGCATGATTACTTCATTGAACAAATGAGGAATTAGGCTTAGAGAATTTCTTCCGCAAGACCATAAAACCCTGAGTGGCAGTCTAAGGTTCGAACCTGTGTCTAGGCAATTCAGTGATTTCCAGAGCGGTCCATCCACGGCGGTGTTTCCCCTCTGCAGGTCCTAGACTCCTCCCAACTCCTCAGCAACGTCCTCTTGTGGAAAACGTCCTTGGAAAACGCTGATAGCGGTTTTTGAACCTCGGCCGCACCCGTCACTCGCGCAGCAGCCGGAAGTAGCGAGCAGTTGGCCGGAAGTGAGGCTGTGAGGCCGGGGGTGTAGCCGGAGAAGTCCCGGTAGCTCTCGGGAGTGGGGTCTGGTGTTGCGGCGCCCGCGCTCGCCAGGCTCAGGTGAGTGGCGGCGGCCGGGGAGGGGGTTGCGGCAGCCGCTCCCTGCGATCCTGGGCCTTGGCCCGCGCCTCCCGCCCTCTTGGCCTGCCCCGGGCCGGCGCGAGCCGAGGCCGGGCTCCGCGCTTCCGGGCCTGGGCTGTGGGCGGCTTTCTCGGTTACCCGGCCCTAGGAAGAACCTCGGCGACCCGGAGTTTTGTGACCTTGGGCAAGCGGCTTACCTGAACATTGATTTTTTCGTCTGTGAGATGAAGATAATAACTATTTGCCTCACAGTGCTGTGGGTGAGAAGGTAGTGAGATATTATGCCGCTCCTCTGATCACACTTCAGTATGCATGCGAATCACTTAGGGGTCTGGAGATTCTGTACGTCTGGCTTGGGGCCTGAGATTCTGCGTTCACACTAGCTTCCAGTGAGGCTGATGCCGCTGCTCCGCAGGCTACACTGTGAGCAGCAGGGTCCTGCGGTGTTTTGCTTAGTACCTGGGACAGGTTGAGTCTTCAGTAAACATCAGTACAATATGTATGTACCCTTTCCCAATTTTTTTTTTTACAGTGTCTGGTTGCACAAGCCTAAATGTCCTATTGATGTCCCTCCCCCTTTTTTCTCTCCAGGGATAAGAAAGATAATTGCTCTTTCTTTTTCCGTGCAAATCATGACACAGCTCTTCTGTCTCAGGGAGCTTTGGGCCCTCTTCATACCAGTTAACGTTCATTGGCCTCCTCAGGTGATGCTTCATTGCCCACTCACTGTAGACCCTTGGACAGTGCTCTGTCCTGTGGAGCTGAAGCCAAGGGCTAATGTTTTGTGCTGTAGTCATTTATTGTTGCTGGAATCTGAATTTATGTTTTCTGCACTGTGCTCACACTTTGTGAGTAGTAAAAACAGTCGCCTTTCCAGAACTAGATTGTAGGGCTCTCTGCTCTAAGTGGTCTTGGGCAAGCTCTGGCATGAATTTGCTGCTGCCTGGTAGACCAGGATAAAATCTAAAGACTCTGTGCTGCATGATACAGCTGAGAAAGTGAGGCCTTTGGTAGTGACATAGGTCTAATTTATCAGTGTGGTTTTCTTCCCCATTCATTGGTTTAGTTTTTTTCTGGTTTCCAACAAGGCCGTGTCATTCATCATGCAAATAAGTCAAATTTGATATCAAAGAATTTTGAGATTCCCCCTTCACTTGTCTGAAATACTATACTGTGTGGCCTTGTGAATCTAGGAAAGCAAATAAAACCAAATGTTTGGTTGTGCTAACAGTGATATATACATGGACTGTTTATTTGGAAATTTTTTCACATGACTGTGGGTGCAGATACTTCTCTTTACCTGTCTGGATTTTGTCAGCCCTCCAGTAGTCCCATTTAGGTGGGCTGAGAGGACATGAGTGTCTATTCTCTTATACCCAGAGGAAACCCTCTAAGAGGAGTGGCTCTAACAGAATCATCTGTGGGGCCTTCTCAGACTGTATCTACCCAGGCCCTTCTTGCTGTTCTGATAGAGGAATAGCAGAGTTAGAAGAAGAAGAGAGAGCTATATAAGCTAAAAAAAAGCAAACAAACAAACTTTTACAGATGATTGTGATGTGCTCTTTTCTCTCCCTAAGTGTGGAAAGTAAAAGGAAGTGGATGAGATAGGCTGTTAGACTTGATTTTGGTTTGACTTAGCTCTGTGTGTGATACTTATCTTGACCTAAACACCTTTGCACTAGTGCTTTACCTTCAAGTACCTCTCTTGCAGGTTGTGCTTCTTTGTGGAAACAGAAGCACAGAAGAGGAGAGTCTAGCCCAGTTAGCATCCACGTTAATGGCTAAAGGTTCTTACTGTCAGTCTCTAAGCCTTCACCAGGGGCTTTAAAGCTTTGTAGACTCTAAGCAGGAGACTCCATCCAGGGCCTGGAGAAAGTTAGTTTTTTGCTTTCTTAACTCTCAGGGCTGTTCAACACATTATTTGCTAAGCAAAAATTGGGTTTGAAGAATCCATTTGTGGCAATTTTATCAGGACATAAGCGAGTTAAATTTTTCCAGCAAAAGAATCAAATCAGAATTAAGGGATGAGATCTGTTAACTGTAAATTAAATATGCTGAGAGTGTCATATACTTGGTCTACAGTTAGCATGGCTGCCTCCTCCGCCTGGCTCCCCTCTTCTAACTTCTGGACTGTAGTTTAAAACAAAGCTGTTCTGCCTTGTTCAGACCTGTACCTGGAAGGTGGAAAGGTAAGATTCCTCGCTTTTGCTAAGCCACATCATTCAAGGGTTGTTTGGCCAATGCCTTTCAGAATAGCCATGGTCTAGTGGTCTTTGAGGCTCCACTTTGGTTCTTGAGGACCCCTAAAGAGGAAATGGGAAGGAGGGTGTACTTGGAGCCTTAAACTAGGAAAGGAGCTTTATGAAATGATGTTCACATGTCTTTGAACCTTTAGAGAGGGCATCAGGAGTTGTCAACTGGGCATCTCATAGTGTTCTTTCCATCTTTCTCATGGATTCTATGGGAGTCATTAAGTAAGGAAGAACTAACTCTCAGCTGTGTTTCTCTCCATCTGGGCAAAACACCCCGATCCCCTCGTTTGTAGTGCCTTTTTCCCCAATCTTCTGCTTTATTGGTTCTGTATTTACCTTGTGTTTCTTCCCTTTCCTCTGCACAGTACTCAAGACCCAGCTTCTGAAGTGGTTATATTTCAGACCTATATATGTAAGATCTGGTGCCTATACAGTTATTCTAAAAGTTGCATGGTGAAAAAGTGAGTAGCTACTGTTTGCCATTTGCAGTTTGGCTCTGCATGGCTCTAAGATTCTTTGTTTTGTCATCATTTCTGTTACTGGGCATCCATGAAGTAGTTCTACAGACAGTAGGAAGTACTTGCACTAGGAATAACTTTTCAACATTTTCCTTGAGTATTTATTAATTTTTAATATTTTATTTATTTTTCTTTGCCAGGAAAGATAATTAAATTTAGTTAGTTAGTTTTTCGATGGAGGTACTGGGGATTGAACCCAGGACCTCATGCATGCTAAGCTCCTGCTCTGCCACTGAACTCTTCCCCACCCTTCTATCCTTGACTATTTAGGTTGCTTTCTCTGTTCACTTATTGTCTTCTTGAAGAATATCTTAATTTCCTGTTAGAATATGCATTTTGTAAATTTTTTTTAAGTTACACAAGTACATGGTTTACATAGTTAAATAGTTTGACAGATCTTATAACACTGAATTTAATTCCCTTTCTTTTCTCCCTCCATTTTTGTTACACAGAGGCACTTTTCAGCTATTTGTCTGTTCCTTTTGGCAGTCATTGGTGTATTTGTAAATAGCATGTTTGTGTTGCTGTTTCTTGATTTCTAGAGTATATCTATGTCTGTGAAATCTTTTGGTTTCTTTGTTATGAGCTTTGATGCTCTAGGTCTCTTGTATCATTACTGTGTCTCCCCCTACCCCACTGCCCCTCCCTTCATCCTCCCAATATAGTTTGCTTATAGTTTTTGGATAGGCTGATATTCAAAGTTTATATTGATAAGATTATGTAAGTATTATTTATAGCTGAACAGAAAGTGTAAAATGATGACATTTTCTCTCTTGTACAACTTTTTTGTTTTCTCTGGAGTTAATAATTTTTGTTACTGTTGTTATTGGCTTGGTTTTCTGTCTCTATTACTTGTTCGTCCTCAGATTAAGCATCAGAAATGTAAATCTTCTCTGCTAGGTAATATCCATCCCTTCCAACATGAGCTAGTTGCTCTTTACATCTGCTCACAGCTGTAGTCCTGGCATCTTCCTTCATCATTATCGTGGGATTTCCTTTTACTTCTCTTCTATGTTGAACTAAATTTCAGATCACGTATCTCTTCTGCTAACCTTCAATTATGATAGTTCTCTTTACCTAAATACGATGGCATCTTGTAACCTCATTCCTTCATGTAGGTAAACGTTGGTCTTTGAGGTCTTCCTTTGATTCTTCTCGTAAGTAGTATGTACTAACCATAGTGATAGCTAGGATTCTACACTGTCAGAGGTATGAGGGGCTTTTGAGCTCACCTGTTTTAACCCTCCAGCCTTCCTGGCACCTAGAAACCCTATAGATTGTTCAGGGTCCTCCCCATCCCCCTGTCTGGAATCTGACTCTTTTTTGTCTCTCCAGTACACTAGCAATGTGGGTTTTGGAATCAGATAATCTTTGATGTCAAACACCATTCTGTCCCTTGGCTGTGTAATCTTCAGCGGGTTTCTTAATCTTGTAAAGTCTCTTTTTCCTTGTTAACAATTTGGAGATAATAAAGCCTACCTTACAAAAAGGTTGTAAGGATTGGAACTGATGCAGATAAAACAGCTCATTCAAGGCTTGGCACAGAGGAGGCCCTAAGACAGTTGTAGCTCCTGTTATTTCCATCTTGAGACTTAGTGTGTATTTTTTGTTTGTTTGTTTGTTTTTCTTTGTGAGGGGGAGGTAATTAGGTTTATTCATTTATTTACTTATTTTAAGGGAAGTACTGAGAATTGAACCCAGGACTTTGTGTGTGCTAAGCACACACTCTACCACTGAGCTATCCCCTCCCCCTGGGACTTAGACTGTATTTTTGCAAATCAAAAAGAGCCACATCAATTCAAAACACTGGATATACGCCAGTCAAACTTTGATGTTCCAGGAAATGGTTCTGTTTTTCATTTTTGGACCATTTACAGTAATCTCATTAAGTACTCTTAGGTAGTATTAATTGAAGTAATTTAAATTATTTAGTATGCTTTTAAAATTATTTATAAAAGTTTTTGTTAAATTAATCCATACACTCTTCTGTTTAACAGTTTTAACCCCAATAAAAAGGAGAAAAAAGTTAATTTATCAGAGGTTTAGCAGGAAGTCTCCCAACAAGGAAGCTGTATAGTTATTTTCTTTTTATGTAAGTGTATTTTAAGTGATGGCACTTGTGCTCTGTTTGTTCCACTGAGTATTTGTATGTGCTTTCCATGTGTTGATGCCTGACACACACTTATTCTGTAAACCAGCCTCCTCCCTCTAGATGGACATTTGGTTATTTTCAATTTTTTGCTATTGTAAAAAAGTATTTTGTCTTTTTTTTTTAAGTTATTTTTTCCGATCTAGTTCCCAAGATGAGATGAAGGACTTTAAACAATTGCTTTAGTTGTATATTGTGGGGGACTAAATTTAGATTCCAGGTTCCAATTCCGGGTTCCAGCTTGGTACCCTTAAAAGCCCTGTTCTGTCAGCTGAAGAGTTCCATTACTTGCTCTCTCCTTGGTTCCCACCATGCCTGTGCTGCAATATTAATTGAGATCCCTCATGACTGTTTTCAGGCATAAATCTTTGATTATCATCTAAATATTAAAGAAAAAATAATTACAGTATTGTTTTCCTGATGTTTTCTAATTTTTAAAAAGCTGACCATCTGCATTCATAGAAGTAAGCTAATAGTCTATAGCAGACTTACTCTTTAAAGGGCCAGATAGTAAATATTTTATGCTTTGAAGGCCATATATTCTCAGCCAATTACTCAGTTCTGCTCTAGTAACAAGAAAGTAGCCATAGACAGTATTTAACTAATGGCCTGGCTATGTTCCGATAAAACTTAGGTTTAGGCTCTGGGCCATAGTTTGCAGACACCTAATCTATAGCATCTGGACCCACAGGTTGAAACTTGGTAGGCAGAATGGTCCACAGGCCACAGTAAAGAATCAAATGTATAAAGATTTGGTATGAAAGAATTCTACTCTGGTTCACAGAGAAATTAGAACATATATTCCTGCCATCCACAGAAACCTGTGTAGCTGGGCTGCCCGAAAAATGCCACTGGCCTGCCCTATAGTCCCCTACTTCTTATGCTGTGGGCTTGGAAGGAAGAGATTGATAGGGGAGTTGGTTAGGCATTTCACAAAGTCATCCTGGTACCCTCAGAGTCCTCATGGGCTTTTCTCCAGCAGGAGCCCTGTCTAGTCCATGTCTTGGAAGCTTAGGGCTCCCTGGGTTTTGCTTGTCAGGCTTTGCCATTTCTTTGTTTGGACAGTTTTTATTAAAAAAACATGCAACATTTCGCACATTTGCATGTCATCCTTGCACAGAGGCCATGCTAATCTTCTCTGTGTTGTTCCAATTTTAGTATATGTGCTGCCAAAGCGAGCACAGTCTTTGGCATTTCTCAAGGAGAAGGAAAGACAGTAAACATTTGGAGAAAGCAGGAGTACAGCAGAGTCATTTCCATAGCCTCTCATGGTTTCTACCGTGGGACAAAAATGGGACTTGTGCTGCTCACAGGCAGGATAGTCAACACCTGATTGATTGACTGGACGCATTGCTAATCCGCCTCCTCCAGAGGAAAGCTATGCTGCTGTACCCTTGTTTGCCAGCAGGGCAGTCGCATGAATTGGTACTCCCTGAGCTTAGTTTTTGAGGTGCTCTTTGATTCCCACCAGTGAATTGACAGTGAACAGGTCCTATGCCTTCTGCCCTCCGCTACCAAAATGAGTGAGTTTTTGAGTTAACTTCCGAAGTGCATGACTACTCTGCAGTAGTGATTCGGACTCTTAGAGGCCTGGAGAGGAGAAAAGGCATCTTCTGAAAGGTACAGGAGCAGCATTAGAACAACAAAACTCTGTAATCACAAGTTTTGTATTTTAGGAATAGGGAGGGCTATTGTGGGTATAATTAGTTAAACTTTACACCAAATCCCACTTTTTACTTTGGCTGTTAGCACGGAGCTTTTACCAACTTTCTTATTCTCCAAGTGTGTTCTTTATGTGTTGATTTCAAAGAGATGGAATAGGTTGCTCACTTTTGTTTGCAGCTTTCTTTTTGGAAACCTGCTTTCCTCCTTCTTGTTAGATGTTAGTGGAGCAACTGTCTCTTTTCTAACCATAAAGGAAGTCTCCAGAGGACAGAGGAAATTCAGACTGAGGACCAGTCCAAAGAACTGCCCGGTAGTACCCCAGGTTTGAGGTTTTCTGTGCCTTTATGCAAGGCAGATGGGGTTTATCCTTGATGTATGCTATCTTGTGGTTTGCACATTCACTGGCATTGAACTTACTTAAGTGGACAGCAGTGTAGTTTTAATCCATTCTTAATGTGTAAATTTTGGTATTGTAATAGGTGGAAGCCACTTATTCTTCGTCTACCCTTTTTTCAGTATCTGGCACCAATTCTGGCCCAGTCATTTGTGATCCATGGCTCTTGTGATATGCCGAAGATTTCCAGGGAGTTTCTGTGGAATGCCTTCCTGTCCAGCTCTAATCAAGCACCATATAAACAAGAAATTGCTTGATCAAACCTGTGAGGACTGTGTTCTAACTGCTAAAATGATCAATACTGACACCAGAATGGCAGCCAATCTCAAGCTATTAAAACCTTTAGGATATCAAGCATTTTGCAGACCTTTTGCCTGCAGTGCGACCCGAAGTGTGGCATGTTGGAGTATGGGAAGCTGCACATGGCACAAGAGACAGGACCTTCCAGAAAAGAGCCTCTGCCATCCTGCCAAAAAAGTTAATATTTATAACACCTCCACTTCTTGGAGGATCCTGGCGACTAGGAGTACCTTCCTGGGTTTGGAATTCAGCAGGGCTTCTGCCTCTAAGGTCAGCACATTGAAGCCAGGATTACCCAGGGCCATGAGAGTTAATGAAGAGGATGTGGAAGCTTTTGATTCCTTTGAAGATCCCCGAGTTTTTCTACAGCTAAGACCAGAATACCAGCTTCACAGCTATAATAGATCTGAGACTTGCCAGCCCCTGTCTGTTTCAGAAGGTGAATTAATTTTGCACAAAGTTACAGTTTATCAAGATAATCTTCAGCCTCAAACTATTGTTGATTATTTCTGTAAGCTGAGTTCTTTGCCTGCAGAGCAGCATCCTGTTTTGCTGTCCAGTGTCAGCTTTGCTCTGCTCTGCCAGCTGAGTGTGAAAAACATACAGCTCTTTGATGCCCCAGATCTGATCAGTATTTTGAAAGCCTTTGTCAGTTTACGAATCCCTCATTCCCATTCAATGCTAGATGTGTTTGAAACCAAATTTTGCCATAAGGTGTGGGAGATGAGTCTGGATCAACTTCTCTTGGTGGCTGACCTCTGGCGGTGCTTGGGCCGCAGAGTACCTCGTTTTTTAAAAATCTTTTTCAGTTATCTGAACTTGCACTGGAAAGATCTATCCTTGTCCCAGCTGATTCACTTAATTTACATTATAGGTGAAAGTCGTCAGGTACCCCAGGACCTAATGCAAAAACTAGAATCATTGATCCTCAAGTATATAGATTTGATCAATATAGAGGAGTTTGGTACAATTTGTTTGGGATTTTTTAAATCAAGTAGTGGTCTTTCTGAATTTGTCATGCGGAAAATTGGAGACTTGGCTTGTGCTGACATGCATGATCTGAGTAGTTATGCCTTAGTGAATATTCTTAAAATGTTCCGTTTCACTCATGTGGATCACGTAAATTTCATGAAGCAATTTGGACAGATTGCTCCTCAGCGAATTCCTTCCCTGGGAGTTCAGGGTGTCATGCACCTGACTCTTGCCTGCTCGGCCTTACACATCCTGGATGAAGGCATAATGAATGCTGTGGCTGCGTCTTTGCCTCCTAGGGTAGCATACTGTCGAAGTAAAGATGTTGCCAAGATTCTGTGGTCATTTGGAACTCTGAATTACAAGCCACCCAATACAGAAGAGTTTTATTCTAGCCTGATAAATGAGATTCACAGAAAGATGCCTGAGTTCAATCGATACCCAGAACACCTGCTCACATGCCTGCTGGGCCTGGCATTTTCTGAGTACTTTCCAGCAGACCTCATAGATTTTGCTTTGAGTCCAGAGTTTGTCAAGTTGGCTCAGGAGAAAAGTAAGTTTGAAGTCACTAAGGAGCTATATACTCTTGATGGTACAGTTGGCATTGAATGTCCAGATTACAGAGGCAATCGTCTTAGCTCTCATCTTCAGCAAGAGGGGTTGGAAATGGTGTGGAATTTAGCAAGGAAGGATATGGACTCAAAGCCTGAATTCCTAGAGGCTCTCTTTTTACTTGAGACCATGTTGGGTGGGCCCCAGTACGTCAAACACCATATGATTTTGCCTCATACTCGATCTTCTGATTTAGAGGTTCAGCTTGATGTTAATATGAAGCCATTACCATTTAACAGAGAAGCTACATCTGTTGAAGATGAGACCAAATTAAGGCTTAAGCATGTGGGAGTCAGCCTTACAGATGATTTGATGAATCAGCTACTAAAAGGGAAATCAAGAGGACATTTCCAGGGGGAAACTGTGTCAGACACTGGGCGGCAGCCCATGAAATCAGAGGAGAAGATGGCCATACCTGTGGCGGACCCCCTTTGCAATGTGGCACACAGATTGGGGGCCATGGAGATGGCTGATCTGTGCCCCCCAGCTTGCATGCAGGCCCCACAAGTGAAGCTGGCTATTCAGTTGACAAACAAGAACCAGTATTGCTATGGTTCCAGGAATCTGCTTGGGCTGCACAATATGAAGAGGCGACAGCTGAATCAGCTTGGGTACCGTGTGGTGGAGTTATCCCACTGGGAATGGCTACCACTACTGAAACGGACTCGCTTTGAAAAGCTGGCGTTCCTTCATGAGAAAGTGTTCACCTCTGCTCTCTGAAGAGCCTTCAGGTCCAGTTCTACTCATAAGTGCTGTGGATGTGCACTGTGCCAGGTGCTGCGAAACAGTTATAAAAGCCAGAATGTAGGTTTGCTAATAAAATCATCTGTTGAGGAGACTTAGTTGTGTTCTTGTCTGTGGCAGATGGAAGCTAGTGTATGTTACTGTGAATTAATTATAACCTAGTCCAGTTGTATAAGGTGCTGCTAATTTGTGCAGATAAATAATAAACATCTTAAAATGTCTTATGATCAAGTAATTCCAGTCTCATTTTTCTCTCTCTTTACTGGCCTTGCCTCATAGTTATTTTGAATTTTTAGGATAAAAGTGTAGTCAGGAATTGTCTAAAGTCCATTTTTAAAAAATGGTTTTCATATACTTTGTTTTAAGATAAGAATCTTTACAACTTCACTTATATTTCAGTTTTTCCCCCCTGCATGTTTTTTTCATACTCTTTGAAATTAAGTCCTTCTCATTGTCTCTTAGATTTGATTGGTTATCCTTAGTTGCTGGTTCTTCCTTTTTTAAAGAGCCATTTGAGAATTAGCGTAATATATTCCTCTTAGCCCCCTCTTCTGCATTTCTACTTCTCTTTCATAACTTACCCTCGCCCCTCCCCCTGACCAAAGCCCCAAGAATATTTTCTTCCTAAAGTGGACCTAGAAGAGTAGAATTATATGAGTACCTTTTGGGCCAGTGGTTCCCAAATTTGATGATCAGGCAGAATGGTTTTCATGGCTAGTAGCTCAGATGAGAAGGAGGTGTATTACTTCCCATAATAGGAAGTCTAGTGGGCTTCAGCTTTGGTTGTATTAGAGCCACAAGCATAAGAAGACTGAATATATGTAAGTAAGTTAATACAGGTAACTTTTTCAAACACTTGGGGTCTATGAGGTCTTGGGGTCGTGGGGTCAAATGAGAATTTGTTTTAAAACCAGTCCCTTCCATCATTAAACTCACTTCCCCATCTATGCTAAGTAAAACAGTATCCAATTGGCCTTTGATCGTGCTCTGTCAGCTTTAGCTTCATTTTCCTCACTTTCCTCAGCAGTATCAGAAATTATTCTTTACTTACTGGTTTCCCTGTTGGAAGATAGCCCTTTGAAATAACTTTGTCTAGAATTTATCTCCAGTGTCCAGAATGGGTCCTGGGACATAGATAATGTTTAGTGAGTGTGGTCTGGAAATTTAGAATGGTTAGGCATTGCTAGAGAGAGTTAAGAGTGGAAGGAAGGCAGAGGGTGTGGGGCCAGAGACAGAGAGAGTATCTGGGTCACGGAAGCCTTACGGCCTTGCCAAAGAGCCCCAGTTTACAGAAGCTAGAGTGCTTCTAAAGTGTTCTAAGTCAGGGAGTAATTGGACAGATTTATGTTTTAGAAATTTTAAATAAAAAGGATAGAACTAGGTTGAGGTATAGGCTTGTATGAGATAATTCAGAGAGAATATTTCACAGATGTGTGCAAGAGCTTATGTGAGAGACAGTGAGGGCCAAAACTAGGGGAATGGAAAGTTTAAATTCTGAAGGTGTTTGGAAGGGGGAAAAGAGACAAGACGAATCTGCCCTGGTCATGCTGATACGGGCTTCTAGGGAGAAAGCTCCAGGCTGGGGTCTCAAGTGGGCGTGAGGTCAGGTGGCAGAACCGTAAGTGTGAAGTTTCCTGGGACAGGTGGAAAGGAGGTCATTGCAGGTAGGGAGGGGAGACGATGACCAAGAGTAGAATACCAGCATTTATAGGGAGGGCAGAGCAAAGGGATTCAGTGATAAAGACTGAAAAAGAACAGATAATCTGACTTAGGAAAATATAGTGGCATAGAAGTTCGTCTGGTCTCCCTAAGACCCCTTTCACTAGAAGGATTCGCAGAAGCTGTACTCCTAGTTATGGTTTATTATAGTGAAACAATATGTGCTAAAATCAGCAGAAGAAAAAGGCACATAGTGTAGAATCTAGGAGAGACCAGACACAAGCTTTTAGTTGTCCTTTTCCAGTGGAGTTACGTGGACAGCTCTTAATTCATCCCAGCAGTGCTGTTTGCCAACATGTACAGATACTGACAGTCAGAGAAGCTCCCCTGAGCCTGATGTGCAGGATTTTTATTCGGGGTCAGTCACATAGGCGTGAAATGCCCACATGGCTGACCTTAGTTAACTCAGTCCCCAGCCCCTCCAGAGGCCCAACTGATGCAGCGTGGCCCAGGGCTCCCACTATAAATCACATTGTTAGTGTGAACTGTCTGGTGTGGCCCACGATCCTAGGTGTATATGAAACAATCTTATCAGGCAGAATGTTCCAAAGGCTTAGAGGTTATCTCCCGGGAACTGGTGAAGGGCCAGTTTCTTTGGAATGTGCAGGACTTTAACACCGCAAACCTGCTAAGAGAAACTTTCACTGCACAGAAGCCAAAGGGAAAGAGTATTTCAAAAAGGAGAGGGTTTGTATAGTCAGTTGCTAGGGAGAGGACAATTAAGGCAAGAACTGAAAAATCTGTCAGTTTAGCAACTTGGATATCATTGATGACCTTAATAGCAGTTTGAATCAATTTGTCAGAGCAAAAGCCACATTGCACATGTGTTCGATAAATGAAAGTTAAGGAATGGATTGCAAATACTGAGACAATTCCTCAAGAACCTTTGAAGGGAAGGGGAAATGAGCAGGATTAAAATGGGACTAGGATTGCCAGATAAAACATAGTATGCCCAGTTAAATTTGAATTTCAAACAAGTAATGAATAATGTTTTGTGGTAAAATACACATGAAATTGGCCATTTTAAACCAAGTGTACAATTCCTTAATACTTAGTATATTGATAGTTTTGTGTAACCAATCATCACTGTCTAGTTCCAGAACATTTTCTTCACCCACCCCAGAAGGAAACTCCATACCCATGAAGCCATCACTCTGTATTTCCCCCTTCCCACACCCTGGCAGCCACTAATCTGCTTTCTTTCTCTATGGATTTGCATATATGGATGTTTCATATAAATGGAATTGTACAATTTGTGGCTTTCTGTGTCTGGCTTCTTTTACTTAGCATAACGTTTTCAAGGTTCATCCATGTTATATCATGTTCTAGTATTTCATTCCTTTTTATGGCTGAAGGAATATTCCTTTGCATGGGTATGCTGTATCTCGTTTATCCATTCATCAGTTGAGGGACATTGGGGCCTTTTGGCTATTGTGAATAGCACTGTTGGGGATACTCATATATAAATTTTTATTTGAACAGCTGTTTTCAGTACTTCTGGGGTGTATCTAGAAATGAAATTGCTGGGTCATTTGTTAATTCTGTGTAACTTATTGAGGAACCACCAGACTTTTGCACAGTGTCTGTACCATTTTACATTCCTACCAACAATGTACTAGGGTTACAGTTTCTCCATGGCTTTACTGACACTTATTATTTTCATTTTTTTTAAAAAAAATAGCCATCCTGGTGGGTGTGCAGTGGAATTTCATTGTGGTTTTGATTTGTATTTCCCTAGTGGCTAATGATGTTTGGTATCTTTTCAATCTTAATATCAAGTTTTCTAATGTGTGAACACACAATGTCTTTCCACATTTCTTTAGATCTTCTTTAATTTTTTTTGGCAACATTTTGTAGTTTTCAGTGTACAAGTCTTGTACCTCCTCAGTTAAATTTATTCCTAAGAGTTGTATTTTTTTGATGCTATTGTAAATGGAATTTTCTTAATTTCCTTTTTGAATTGCTCATTTCTAGTGTATAGAAATACAACTGATTTACCCTACACCTCTGCTTAATTCTTTTATTAGCTCTTTTAATTTGTGTGTATGTTTGTATTCTTCAGGATTTTCTGTATATAGAATCATGTCGTCTGTGTATAGAGATAGTTTATTTCTTCCTTTCCACTTTGGATACCTTTTAATTTTATTTTGTTGCCTAATTGCTCTGGCTAGAACTTGCAGTACAAAACTGAATAGAAGTGGTGAAAGCAGGCATCCTTATCTTGTTCCTGATCTTAGGGGGAATGCTTTCAGTCTTTCACCATTGAGTATGATATTAACTGGGATTTTCATAAACATCCTTTATCGTGTTGAGGAAGATCCTTTCTGAATATTTTTTTAGTGTAAGTATGTCCAATATAGTACATGGAACATTCTTATAACTAAACAAATAAAAAATCCATTGTTTATCCAAATTTCAGATTTAAGTGGGCATTTTTAATTTTTATTTGCTAAGTTGACAACCCTAAGAAAATACAGCACCAAGGCAGGGGTTTTTTTGAGGGCAGAAGAGACTTGAATGTTGTTTACATGTTGAGGAAAAGGTCCAAGAGTCTGAGATAAATTGAAGATTTAAGAAAGAGTTAAGAACAGATGGAAGAAGGCCCGGGCGTAGAGGGACACAGTTGGGGTCAGATTTGTATATGGAGAGCCTGACTGCCTTTCCTGGGTTCCCATACAATTTTTCTGACACTGCTATTAAGGCACTGATTAAATAGTATTTGAACCCTTTGCCCATCCATTCCTTGTTTTGATCCTATGAGTTTCTTAAGAGTAAAAACTGTGTCCATTTGTGCCTAGCAGAGTGCCTTGCACATATTGAGCCCTTGAAGGGTGAACGAGTTCCCAAGTGTATAACATTGCAAGCTTCTTTGGTCCTCCTGGGCCCCTCTCACTGGTGGGTGACTGTGTGGGATAGGCTGGGACAGCTGTCTTTCATTTTAACCAGCTATAAGAAAAATGCGCACAAGTCAGATTTTTTACTTGGATGGACAAGTAACTCAATTTAGAAATTATTAGAAGTATTGTACTTCTTTAAAAGCTGAAGTGCCCAATTTATAAAATTGCTCAGTGCATTGGTATTCCACCCACTCTTTTGAGGTTAAATGCTTTTCTCTTATTTGACAGGTAATCTTTTCTTTTTTTTCCCCTCTGTAACCTGTTTGAGCCTAGTCTTTAAAATATGTCTATCTGCCAGAATTACTTACCATTACATTTTCGTGAGACTCAAAAATCAGCTTGTATAATTCAGCTATGGCAACTTCTTTGTAGGCCAAAGGAAGATGGGTGCACAGGTGTTCAGAAAGTGTCATGGTCACCTTATTATCTTTTAAATTATCCCTCCACACTTCCCCACCCCTCAGTTCTGAGTCTTCAACAACAAAAAGTTTTGCTTGGCTGCCTTAAGGTCCAAGGAAGGACAGACAGAAACCTTCCAGATAAGATGACCAATTTGTCCCCATTTGCTTAGGACTTTTCTGGTTTTAGCACTGAAAATTCCTTGTTCAGAAAAACCCCTCTGTCCTGAATAGTCCACATGGTTTGTCACCCTGCCTCTGGATCCCTTCCCAGCCCTTCCCTTGCACTTTCCCTTCCTCAGCCTGAGTACAGGGAAGCGAAGGAGAAGGGTCTGCCTCCATCTGGATATCCAGTCCTCTACGGGCTGGACACTGCAGGAAATACTCTGTGTATCTGGAGCCTCATTCTTCTTTATATCATCCTGAAACCTCAGGAACCCAGACCAATTTTTTAACTACTTACAACTTTAAACATACGAAAAGAAAAAAACAGCTTATCCCACCACTCTAATACATTGCATATTTTAAATTTCTGCATGTCCACCATTACCTCCCAAACTAGGTGTATATAATCCTAGATACAGATTTTTTTAAAATGTGTGATCATAATATTTCTAACATTTAAAGTTCCTTTTCTTTTTTTTTATATTTACTTTTGTATTTTTCTACACATATTTTTCATTTAAGTGACAGGTACACCAAGAAAAAACATGTTGCTCAGATGTGTTTCTGACAGTGTGTGTGGATAGCAGGATTACATGGAATCATCAGTTGAGGAGCTTAGATCTGGGTGAGGAACTTTAAGACTTCTGTAGTAATAGAGCATTTGGACTTAGAAAATAAAAGAACAGCACAAGGAATCCAAACTGTTCTGTATCTTAACTTTGGTACACAAAAAATGATCACACAGTCTGTGCATAGAATAAAATTGTGTAGTACTAAACACACAGGCACACACAAGTAAGTGCATGGAAAGCTGGTGAAATCTGAGTAAGATCAGCGGCCTGCATCAATAGTTTCCTGGTTGTCATGTGCTGTAACTGCAAGATGTTACCATTGAGGGAGTGGTTAAGAGGTATGTGAGATCTCTTTGTATTATTTCTTACCATGCACATGAATTTACAGTGACCTTAAAATTTTAAAGTTTAATTAAAATTAAAAGATTTCTTAGAAGGTAGCTTTGAAATCCTTGTAGATACTCAGTAATATGTTATACATAGTTCATTTTCCTCCTTCATCCTCTTAAAGAATCCCTTCCCTTAAAAAAAAATTTAGAGGAAGAAAATGTCAAGGGAAGAACTGAGACTGCTAGTTTATTTCTAAGTAGTTGGTACTTTGATATTCATCCTTGATCTCTTCAGAAAGCCATTTGGAAAGACAGCCCCTCACATAGTATAAAAAAGAAAGTGCGAACACATCAGCCAGAGGAAAGGGAAACCCCTTGAAGGGTGAATTGCCTCTAAGTGGTTTAGAATTGCTGTTGTCACCTAGGAGGTTAATGGCAGACTTTTCATTAGTGTCATTTCTCTCTCTGGTTATAAGCCATCTGTGACTTCCCTTTGACCAGTAGCTTTCAAATTCTTTTATTACAACCTTAGTACAACTCTTAGTAAGAAATAATATTTTATATCAAAATTCAGGATAACTAGATAGATAGGTATACAGTTTCATACATATATATATATCTCAAACTAAAGTTTCACAGAACAGTGCTCACCCTCGTGTATGATGCACTCTGACATTTTCTTTCTATTCTACTTATTTTTTTTTAAATGAGGGTTATGGCTCAGTAATTTGAGTTCTTGATTCTTGATCTGCAGTTTGGAAAAATACTGCCTCAGCCCTGCAGGTAAAGTAGTCTAACACCCCTTGGCATGACATTCAAGGTCCTCCCCATCACCTCCATCTGCCCTCCCAACCCTGCCTCCTCCAGCTGAATGGCATAGTCAGCATTTCCTAGATTTGCCTCACAACGTCCCATTTCTGTGCCTTGACTCTTACTGGTCCCTGTCCCTAGTGCCCTTCCCCTTTTGTTTTTCTTCTTGCCTCTTGGCTCCTACAGTCAAGCACATATTGTCCGATTTACCACTAGTATGTTGTATCTGTCCTTCAGAGTTGCCCATGAGGTCTGGCATGTGTCTTAGTTGTTTCTAGTTTAAACTTGACTCCTATGAATTCTTCCCTGACTTCTCAGTATACTTTTGGCCAGTGTTTTCAATCTTTTTCATCAAAGGCCACAATAAGAAATACATTTTATGTTGAGCCTGTATATACGTTTGTTATATGTATTTGTATAAAACTGAAACAAAAGTTTCACGAAATAGTGTACTATGTGCACTTTGGTATTTTGTACTTTTAGTTTATGTTTTTCTTCAACCTATAACTTGATTTCAAAACACAAATTGAAAAACATTGCTTTAGGCCATGTGTCCCTACTCTCAATGTCATCTGCAGAAGACTGGTACAAACTTCTGTATGCCATAATCACTGTTGGAAGGAGGTCTGGAATGCCTCAAGACTTGAGGACAGGACCATTTTATTTAATTTTGGGTTTTTTTCCCCCATAAAAAGACAGAGAATATTTATTGCAGCTTTTTATAGTAAAAGAAATTAAAAATGTGAGCATTAGGGCAATGGAGAAATAAACTGTGTTTTAGTCATACAATTGAATATTGTGAAGCAGTTAAAATGAATAAACTAGATATACAAACTTCAACATGGAAAACCTTAATAATGTTTAATAGAAAAGCAAGTTACAAGATAATACACGTAGTAAATTATCATTAAGGTACATTAATGGGACACAAACATGGCAAAATGTTAGCATGTGCTAGATCTAGGTGGTGGGTATAAGCATGTCTACTGTATTCTATACTTTACCTTTTTACCTAAAATATTTCATGATAAAAAAAGCCTTTGTAGTGAAAGCTGACATGTTATCTGCTTATAAACCTTTATTATCTTGCTATCTTACAATGCCATATTATTAAGCCATTATTATTATTTGGTTCCAAGCTGCTTTTCTGAAACGCAGGACATTTTAGCCATGATCTGTGGTCCCCAATTTATACTCAGGCTTAGCCTCTCTTGTACTTAGATGCTAAATTTGGATAAGGAGCCTATAATTTGTAAGTACTTACTGGACAATATTTGCAGTGAGTTCATGTAACATGGCCATTTTCTAGGCAGGGCTGAGGAGGTGGTCTTCCTGGTTGAGGCTGTTTGTATTTTCATGTGGTGAGCCATTCTTTTTTTTGTGGGTTAAGCAGTAAGGAGGAGATACTTACCTTAAAAGATCAGAGCTGTTGGTACCAGAGAGGAAAAGATCACATGAAGACCTGAATGGCAGCCAGAGTCCTGTAGAATCCTACAGTGTTTGGGCATCACTGTTTCCCAAAGAAACGGATACCATGATTTGTAAGATTTTTTTTAAAGGGTCTGTTACTCTAGTCCTGTAATGGCACAGTCACTTCTTTCAATTTGATCTCTAGTCCTAATTTGTTTCCAGTCACTTTTCCCCCAGTCAGTCTTTATTATTATCATTAGATTATTTCTTAAGAGCAGTTTTAGGCTTACAGAAAAATTGAGCAGATAATGCAGAGAGTTCCTATATACGTCATCTCCCTTTCATACAGTTTCCCTATTATTAACCTATTTCATTAGTGAGGTATATTTGCTATAACTGATGAGCCAGTATTGATATATTATTGTTAATTTTAGTCCATAGTTTACATTAAGGTTTATTCTTTGTATTGTACAGTTCTGTGGATTTTGGCAAAGGCATAAGGCCACATATTATAGTGTCATACAGAATAGTTTCACCACCTGACCATTTCATTTTTATCTCTACTCCTGTGCCTAGCGTAGGACTTGTGAATGTTCCTTGTATGTACAATGGTATCTCATCTAAAATTAAATATGAGCAACCAAATTTGGTACAGTTTGAAAAACATTTAAAGAACCATCTGCCACAACCAAACAGAGCCTATCTTAGGGTTAAAAAGGATGATTTAAAATTGGAAAATGTGTTACATCTCATTAATCTGTCAAATAAAAAATAATAAAACTCAATATATAGAGAAAATCAGAATTCAAAGCATATCCCTGATTTTCAAAAAACTATGAAAATTAGAGTGCTTTATTAACATAAAAAGAATATTTCAATCTAACAATCAGCATTATGTTCAAAGATGAAACACTAGAGGCATTTTCTAATGGGGACAAAACAAGCATGACAACTTTAGTATTATTCCATGTAATTCTAGCAGTTCCAGCTAATACAGTAAGATGAGAGACAGAAATGAGTGACTGTTTTAAGAAAGAAGGTCTCATTATTATTGAGATTGTAGCACTTCCCCCCAAAAAACCCTGAAAATTTGTTAAAATCGATGAGTTCAGTAAGACAACTGGGCACATAATAAAGATACCAAAATGAAAAGCATCCTTAACATAGGAGTAACTGGATAGAAAAAGTAACAGGATAAAAGGATCCTGTTCATAAATGGTAACCTTAACAAGAAACATGTGGGACTCCTTAAGGAAAAAGTGTCAAACTGTACTAAGACAAAAAAAAAAAGAGAGACACAGAAATCTACTTAAGATTTTTATCTTAATATTAGTAAAAAGTTGCAAACAACCTAAATGTTCACCAAAAAGAGGATGGTTTATTATTTCTACCCCATCCTGTTCCAAAATGATTTTAAGGTAGCTTTCACAACGTACACTATGACAAAAATAAGTAAAGAATTCAGACAAAGAGAAATTTGAGGGATGGGCCACAGATTTCATTCTGAACTTTCTAGCAGCCAAAGACCACGATCAGTTATATGATTCATATTCACACCTCAAAACATTGAGTTGATTGGAAAAAGCAACTGTTCCTAGTACTGAGACCAAGGAGAGAATTTTCTCATGGGTCTCAAAGAAAGGCTACCACGCAGAATAGAGAATGGTCATTTTGACAACCTCATAAAACAGCACCCGACTTTTTAGAGCGGTTTTTTTTTTTTTAACATTTCTTGCTAATAGGCCACACAGAACCAGTGAATCATTTGGTAAAGTGTATCTGCAATGGAGCAGGGAATGTGGTAATGGTTATGGCTGGGATGAACATGAGGATAGCCCAGTACATTGCTCTGAGGGGCAGCTCAATGGGGTAATACATTTTAGAGACTGAGGTTATGGTTGTCAGTTGGTGTCTGGTGCCACCCTGGTGTCCCTGTGAACCTTCACAGATTGGCCACTGAGTTTTTATAAATGTATTACATTTACCTACCTACCTATCTATCTATCTATGAAGGAAAGTGCCCTATTTATTTCAGGGTGCTAAGCAAGGAGTCCAAGGCAGCTAGTGCTCAAAACACCTGAACTCTAATTTTTTTGCTGCAGATGAGGATCCACACTGCTAAGAAGTTTGTCAGATAGTGTTGTGGGATGTAATTGCAACAGCCACCAGAGGTACCAGGCAGGAGGCGAGAAGTAACACTTAGGCTGGCACTAAAAAGAATTTAATTTGGATGGACTGAGCAGTCTCTGTACATAATTTCTCAAATTAGAGTTTGGTTAAGTGCTGTAGAGAACAAGTCGGCTGTGTCTGGTCAGTTACAGGTCCATGTACTTTAATAGCTGACTAATGGAATTAACAACCTCTGCTGAAGGTTGAGACACCTCATGAGATGAGATGCTTGAATAGAAGGCTAGCTTACCTAAAGATTTTTCTTAAGAGAAAACAATTTGAGGCTTGATCCAACATACGTTGGAAAGGGCTGTCAAGGTTTCTAAACTTCCACATCACAGAGCCTAGCCACATTAACTCTAAGTTTGGAAGAATTGATTTTTTTTTAATGAATAATACCAAACCTTGACCTAAGTAACAGAGGGAAGAAAAGTTGTAAGGTGTCTGTAGAACATCTGACTTTAAGCTGTATAACTTCCTGGTAAATCCTTCAAAAGGTAAATTGTGTCCAAGTAGGCAATAACCAGAGTGGTTTAGGAAGGTTTGGAATCTGAGTCCCAGCTTAATCTTTGAGCCTCAGTTTCTTCACCTATGAAATAAGGATATTAGTACACACTTTAGGGCTAACCAGTCAGTAAGATTTAAATAAAATAAAATGTCTGGTGGCCTCCTCTAAGCCATTTTGTGTCTGTGCTTCCCTGGCCAGAGTTGTGTTTTTGCTGCTGGATGGTCCTTGTCTAATGACTCCCTGGAAGAGTGAGCCCAGGGTTTGCTGAGTGCAGATACAGTGCAGATAAACCTTTTAAATTACTGCGTTGATTGGAAGGGCAGTCGGATTTCGCACTTTCAGGTATCTGAGGTGGAATTTTTTAAAGTGATAAGATAGCAAAAGTTTGAAAACCCTTGGATCAGTCTTGCCCTTTTCATCCTGGTCGTCTCTCAAGTCCAACCGCAGGAACAGGTATCTGGTGATCAGCTGAACCAGGGGTTAAAGGCAAAGGGCCGTTGTCCTAAGGGTGGTCACGCCTGGGCAACTCCGCTACCGTTTACTGTTGAGTTGGGTACTCAGATTAAGTTTTGAAGATTTTTCCGTTTGGCTTCGTACTCCTGAGCTCTTCATCATGGCTCCAAGAAGCCCTTGCCCAGCTTGCTCTGGTCTTGGCATTTACATTCTCAGATAAATGAATATCATGATATGTAGAATAAATCCAAGCTAAAAGGCCACAGTGTAAAACGTTCAAGAAGATAACAGGAGATACGAAGAATGTAAATGTCAGTGAAGTCAGTGCCTCCAACTGGGAAATCTAATCAGTACTTCAAGGGATTGGCATTGTTATCTCTGCCAGAGTTTGTTTTGTCTTTGAAAGTCAGAAAAAAAGTCCTAGGATGTGGACTGTGGGGATAGAGATGATTGCGTATCTTTCTAATATGAACCACCTCTCAGTATTTTGATATTATAACAGTTTCTTTCTCTGTTTCGTCTTAGCAAAGCCCTCTCCCATCAGGGCACGAGGGGAGGAGAAAACTTCCTGTGGCAGTGAAAAGGAAACCCTTGCAAACCCCAGAGCTGGCTAACTTTACTGGTTAACCTAGGGCCAGCTTAGTTCTGTACTTGCAGATGTGTTATGTCAAAGTCATATTGTGTCAAAGTCATATTGGCTATTCTTTGGCAAATCTTAGGCTTACTTTTTCAGGAGAAATGTTTTGTTTCCTTGGTCTGGGCTATATGTTAATTTTAATACTTCCATATTAAATTAAACTCAATGGCTTGATTTTATATTGAAACAAAACAAAAACTTAATGAAAAGCCACTGCCCTAGTTGGGCAGGAGAATTGAAGGAAGGGCTGCTCTAAATGAGTTCTGGTTTCCTGACCAAAATGGGGTACACACAAGGGCCCTGAGAATATTTGCAGATGTAATTCCTCAGATGCTTACTTTTGAGTTATTTTGGAGAGCAAGAAGGTGTTAGAAGCCTGGAGATATTAATACAGTCTTCCAAAAAAGGAATTCTATCAACTAGTCCATGTTGATTCCAGGCCAGATTCTAGAAGGCTCTGGCAAAGGGACAGCATGTACACCTCAAAAAGTAAGAAGCACGAGGCGTCTTAGCGCAGCTTCTGAACAAAGGAGACTTGAGGCCAGGGATTCGCTACCCCATCAGATTTATCTCCCTCTTTCAATAATACGTATTTTGTAATGTTCCTTCCACTGTCCTGAACTTAAAATGAAAGATAATACAATCTTCCTATATAGTTACAAAACAAACATACTTGTGTATACAAATGCCTTAACAGTAAGTAAACGAGACATTTTAAATTGTGAATAAAATTTATTCTCATGTGTGACTGTTTGGGTATGACCATACTGTAAGGTATTAAGAAGTAATCAAAAACTTTTTTTTACCAATATGTAGAATCACCTAGAATGCAGACAAATGCAGACTGTCAGTTGTATTAGCATTTCTTCCAGTGATGTGGTTTTCAGAAATGGTGAACACCTCTTGATAAAGATCGGAAGTAAGCAAAGTATGATCTTCCTGTGATTTACCTGGAAGCTCCCTTCCTAGAAAATTCAGATATATTAAAACCATATTAAAAAAGACTGTGTTTATAATGTGAAACTGACATAGGGGCTAGGCTAAGACAATAAACATTTAAAGGTCTCATGGTAGATCTTCACCGTGCAGAAACTGCCCACTAAGATGCTGCAAGATGCCCAGTGTGCCTGGCCTCTGCAAGCGGTACCTACTGAGCATGACAGCAAAAAGACTCCAGAGGGTGGCCCTGTCTCTGTTGGGAGTTTTTCATGGCCTTGTCTGCCAGATGGAAAAACACAGAATGGCTGACTGGCCTCATCCAAGGAGTTCGGATCTGTTGGAGAGGCTTACCTCTAGGGAAGGATGTTTCTAGTGACTTCTCTGCTGTTCTCCCCAGAGAGTAACAAAGGCTGTTGGACATTGGTCATTTTTTTTCTTCCAGTATTACTGCGCTGTAATTGATGTATAACATTGTACAAGTTTAAGATATACAACATAATGATTTGATATATGTATATATTGTGAAATGATTGCCATAATAAGCTTAGTTAATATCTGTCACCTCACTTAGTTACTTTTTTTTCCCTCGTGATGAGAACTTTTAAGATCTGCTCTCTTAGGAGCTTTCAAATATATAATACAGTGTTGTTAACTGTAGTCACCATGTGATATATTAGATCCCTAGAATTTACTTATAACTAGAAGTTTGTACCTTTTGACCACCTGCATCCATTTCCCTTACCCTGGATATTGGTCATCAAAATGACTACAGTTGACCCTTGAATAGCACAGGTTTGACCTGCACAGGTCTACTTATATGTGGATTTTTTTTTTCACTAAATACACACTGCAGTACCACACAAGATTGGTTGAAATCACTTATGCGGAACCACTGACATAGAGGGCATGTGGATTTTCCACCATGTAGAGGGTCGGCACCCTTAACACTCGCGTTGTTCAAGGGTCAGCCATATTTGGATTAGATGTTCTTTTAAGGTGCTTTCTAACTCTAAGATTTTCTGTTTCTCAATAATGGTATTTTTGACTCTTCTAATTGTTTTTGTTCTAATGAAAAAACATAATTGCATTAACAAGTATTCAATGTCAAAGATGCCTAGCACCACTGTGATTCTCTTCTGTGACCCTTTTCATTCTAAACCTTCAGGTTTTAAGTAGTCCTGTTCATTCTCTGAGCTCAGCCACTTTTGACCCTCCCTCCCCTGTGGAAGCCCCCGCTGCAGAGCTGACAGTCCCTTGCTTCCATTGGGTCTTTAGAACAGCTGTCAGCCAGAGAACGAACCTACACAGTCTGCAAAAGAAATCTCTGCAGTTTTTCAGTGATTCAGTTTCCAGATCACATGTCGTATACAGAGAGGGTGAGTGTAGACGCTGAGAGTGTGTGTGTTAAGGTTTTTGTTGGTATCCTGTTCGATTCTTATCTCTTAGGAATCAACTCCTAAAAGTTTAGATTTGAATTTTAACTTGTCTAATACCAAGTTTTTGTTTTTGTTTTTTTTTTTGTTTAAGGCTATTTCTGATGCTTGGAAGCTATCCTTACAGCCATAAAGATGGTAATAAATCTTTGCCTCCCACAGTTCAAACCAAGAATTTACTGCAACAAGGTAAACAAAACAAGTATATATACATAGGTAAATACATGACATCAACTTTTCTTGTTTTTCCCCATTTCCAGCCTTGTGTATGTAGACTTAATTCAGGCTTACTGTGCTTTCACCCTCATTCTGTTAGATTCTACCAGATGATATTTAGGTGAGCATGGGTCAGGCTGCACCTTTAGACTCAGTACCGTTACAAGCTGAGCTGTGACTCATTTTGTGGAGGGTGCTCTTCCCTTTGATGATAAATTTTAATTTCACTCAAAGTCATAGTGAAGGTAGAAATTCTCTCTCTCTCCTGCTGCTGTTCTTGCTAACTTCTCATGCTAGAAATAATGGCTTATAGTTGTTACTTGGATTCCTCGTTCTTTATTACTTGAGTTAAGCTGCCTCCCATTTTGTGCAAAGGAGGATATCTTTCCACAGTCCTGAGCAGGGAGTCAGGAAACTCCAAGGGGAGGGTTGAACTCCTCCCCTAATTTGGAATTTGCACACAGTGTGCTATTTCAGGTTCCCAGATTATTAAGCTGGCTCCTTCAGACAACGATAGTGTAAAATTCCCATTGATTATAACAAGTATTGGAAGTATTAAAAGAGGAAGAGACTACTCACAGTCCCACCCTAGCATACTCACTGTTTTAAATTTCCCATACTCTTTTTGTGGCCTTTGTCCCTGTGTACACATTTTTTCCCCCAAGTTTCATCATTCATACATTTACAAAAAGCTTGTTTGTTAAACTTTCCTAAGGAAATTGTTACAGTTGGTAGAGTCCAAGTATAAAATTGAGAGCTTTAGTGAACATCTTTGTTTTCCCCTAAATCTGCAGGTTTTCATCCTCTGAAATTAAAAAAAACCACTTGTATATTTGCCCCCTTTTCACAGAAATACTATTTTGAAGGGATTTTTGGTTGGCTAGGCAGAGTTTTATTGGTTAGATTTTTAAGGATGGCCAGTTGGCGGGGACACAGTTGCCTTCAGTCTTTGACCTGATCTTGGATGCCTGCAAAAAACAAAAACAAACAAACAAACAAAACCCCCAAGAAAATTCAATGTAATAGAGGAAATTTAAAGTGAGGAACTTTAGACTTTCTTTAGAGTTTTCTTAGAAGTGACAAGTTCTTGAAAACTAGTTGTCTTCATGTGGACCTCATCAAATTAGTGTGTCTCATTTTTGTCATTAAATCTAGATATCAGCTGATGGTTATGAAGTAGAAAATCTCATCTCTGAAGACCTCACAAAGAGAAGTCATGGTTTTAGGACAGAGTATTTCATTAAGCCACCAGTCTATGTGACAGTTTCTTTTCCCTTCAATGTGGAAATCTGTAGGGTTAACATAGACCTCACAGCTGGAGGAGGCCAGAATGTCACTGGCCTGGAAATGTACACATCTGCCGTATCCAGCAGAGCATCTTGGAATACCCCTGAGAGCCGGACCCTGGGCCCAGCTGAGCCATCCGTCCCGGACAAGGAAGCATTCACCTTGGTGGGCAAAGTCTTGTTGAAAAACCAGAGCCAAGTAGTGTTTAGCCACAGGGGCTTCAAGGCCAGGCCACCTTTTGGCCCGATGGATGCCACACTCCCCTCTCCTGCTGTTGTGGCCCAGGAACTCTGGAATAAAGGGGCTCTTTCTCTTAGTCATGTGGCCCATCTCAAGATCTGTATCACCCATGTGACAGGCAGTGGTATCCCTTGTATCAAGAGGTTGGAAGTGTGGGGTCAGCCAGCCAAAACCTGCTCTCAGGAGGTCATAGACAGTGTCCTGCTGGTTGCCTCAGAGAGCCTTCCTCAGGACTTGTCTCTGCAGGCTCCAGCCTTGCCCATGGAGAGTGACTGTGATGCCGGGGTCCAGTCTGAGGGCCAGCAGGCCCCCTCCAGCCTACAGGAGCTGGCCGAGGTAATTCAGGATGTACCTGAAGAGTTCCTGGATCCCATCACCCTGGAGATCATGCCTTACCCTATGCTGCTGCCCTCAGGCAAGGTCATTGACCAGAGCACCCTGGAAAAGTGTAACCGCAGTGAAGCCGCATGGGGCCGAGTGCCCAGTGACCCTTTCACAGGAGTAGCCTTTACTCCACACTCCCAGCCCCTGCCTCACCCGTCCCTGAAGGCCCGGATCGACCATTTCCTGCTCCAGCACTCCGTCCCTGGCTGCCACCTGCTTGGGAGAGCACCGACTGCTTTGGCATTGACCCCTTCTTCCATTGCTCTGCCCTCTCGGAAAAGGAAAATGGAGCAGGCTGAACATGCCCTGGACAGCAGCCTTGGCTTAAATGCTTCCTGTTTTTCTACCACAAGCCTTTTGGTCTCCCCTACTACCTCAGAGCACACCACGAAGAAAATGAAAGCTGCCAGTGAGCTCAGTCAGACACACATGGATTGTTCAACAGGTAATCTCCCATCCTGTGTCCAAGCCCATTGTCATCTCTGCTCCCAGGTGACAGTTGGCACTTGCCCTTTGTTTTATGCTTTGCCAGCTTAAATTACCCCAAGCTTACTAGTGTAAAAAACCACATATTCATTATCTTATAGCTTCTCTGGTCAGGAATCCAGTATAACTTAGCTGAATTGTCTATTTCAGGGTCCGCCAAGGCTGCTATCAGAGTGTTGGCAGGGCTGCAGCCATCTGAAGGCTTGACTGGGGAAGGATTCAGTTCTTTGCTGAATTGTTGCACTGGAGGCTTTCTTCATCCTTAGATCTTTTAATGTGAAGAAGTACATTAATAAGCTTCCTAACATTGAATCGTTGTTATCTTCTTGAAGGGAACTCCATTTGGTCATGCTTCTTTCAGCGTGCTGCTTGGTTCTGTTTGCTAGTGTTTTTATTTAGGATTTTTACATTCCTTGGATTGGACCACAGTTGTGTGTGTGTGTGTGCGCATGCGCACACACATGTGCACACCATCTTTGGTCAGGTTTTGGTGTCAGGTTTATTTGCTCTATAAGTAGAATTAGGAAATTTTCCTTTTCTAAACTCTGGAGCAACTAGTAGTATTAGAAAAATGTGCTCTTTACATTGTTTGGTAGAATTCCCCTGTGACTGTCAGTGCTTGGTGCTTTTGGAGACAGCTCTTTGACAAATTTTTCTTTTTCCTTATGAAAACCAGTCTGTTGAGATTTTATCATTCTTTAATTTCCTCTCTTGTTCTAAAAGGCTTATGCAGTAGTGCACTTAAAGTCTGCATCTCTGTTTTCTCTGGCTTTGAGTGTAAATTTTAGTTAACAAGACCCTCAGAAACTCCTGGAAACGTCTGAGATGCAGTGGAACAAGATGAGGAGGAAGGTGCTCAGACCCTGATGTCTGTGGGAGTCTCCAGTGATGTTGGCCTTGACAGATTTGTTGGTAACACAGGACCATGCTGACCAGTGCTACTTCAAGGCCTCCAGTTGATAAGCCTGTGTCCTACATACTATAGACCAAACATTCTACACCCCAGTTTGGGGTGGTTTTGTGGACCCTGCTACCAGACAGATCTCTGGGTCCTTTCTTGGGCAGCTGTCCCCCTCCCCCATTGCCTTTGTCCTCAGCACACAGCCTGAGAAGGCCCTCTAGATAGTGGGGCGGGCAGAGGGAGGGCTTCATCATTCCACTCAGTAACAACCGCTTCGCTTTAAATTTACCTAAGGAGAGAGAGGACACGAACACCAAGAGAGTGCAGGCCAGTGGCCTTGCAGAGTGGTGGCGAACCCCGGAGGGAGGAGACAGAGAAAGAGCAGCCAAGGCTGTTGGGGAGGGAATAGGGGCAGGGAACAAGGCTGGGCCTTAGCTTGCCCCAGTCTTCTCCCTGGCAGGCAGGGAGGCCTTCGGAAAGTAGGGTGCAGTTCTGCAGGTGAGCCACAAGGTGGCCTAGGCCTGCTGAGTAATTTGTTGAGGAGGAGGAAAGAGCGCAGAGCCCAGGAACCCTAAAAGCAGTGTGGGATGGGTAAGAACTGCCAGGGAGCCTAGAGCTTTAACTCCTGGTCGTCTGTCATCACAATCCTCTAGTAGACATCAGAGAGGACTCTCTTTACATTTGTGTCTGTTGGTTGGAAGTACCATTTTGGGGTCCTCAGAGGACCTTGTGTTTTGGTCTTCTCTCTCTGGATATTGTGGTCTGTGCATCTCTCAACAGGTCCAGTGTCCCATGAGCAAAAGCTGTCACAAAGCTTGGAAATTGCCTTGACGTCGACCCTTGGCTCCATGCCCTCGTTCACCGCTCGGCTGACCAGGGGACAGGTCCAGCAGCTTGGCACAAGAGGGAGCAGTACTTCCTGGAGGCCGGGCGCCAGCTCGGGTAAGGTGGGCCCTGTCCGTTTCCTTGGAGCCCTCAATCAGGGTGCTGGGCCATGCCCTGGGGGCTGTGTGGACCTCTGCGCCCAGCCTCCTCAGTCCTGACACCCAGGCCTGGGGCTTGAACCAGGGAAAGTTGAGGGGCTGCCTGTGGAGTTTAACTTCTCGCAGAAAAGGCTTTCTTTAGTCGATTCTTAGTAATTCTGTGGACTTAGGGCTTAGCTACCCTCTGCTTTGTTTTTGGTAAGGTCTAATGTTAATTATTCTGTCCTGAGGACTTTTTTTGTCTCTCCTTTTTTGTTTATTTTTCTCACATAGTCTGCCTCCCATCTGACACCTGGGGTACTTTATGTGAATGTGGAGGGCGGTTTCAGATTGAGTATATCATCTTTATCCCTTCTTGTTAACATTTTCACCAGCATCTTAGAACAGTGGTAGCTTACTGAGCCAAGTTGTGCCTAAAACGGACCTGGGACGGCATTGGATGACAGAATCAATTAGGATACAAAGTGAGAGGACCCAGGGCCTTTTTCACAAGGTGAAATCTGGTGGGGCTAACGATAAAGTGTGCGCTTGATTCCTCTGCCTATCCAAAGTCAGTCCCTTCCCTTGTGGTCTGGATCCCAGGCCATCTTGCCTTTCTGTCTCATGTCCTCACCTCCCTGTCTCTCTGATTATGTTTCCATCCTGACCATTCCCAAGAACTTGTCTTGTCCAGGTGACAGCAGTTTTCATGACCCTAAATCCGACGGTCACTTACCCTCTCAGCAGCACCTGTTGGGGCTAACCAGCCTCTCCTTCCTGAAACAGTCTCTCTTCAGTTTCCATTGCTAACTCTTCCTTGTCTTCTAGACTCTGGTCTTGGTACCCTCTTCCCTATACTCTGTGTCATCCAAGTGAGAGCCCATTTGGTGACTGCCGTGTTCACCTATAGCTCCTGCCTCTCCTTTACTCAGACCCCGACCTTCCTTACAGCTACTTGGCACCTCTGTGTGAGAAACTCATGGATATCTTGAGTGGAATTCTAACTCAGAACTGCAGGCACCTTCCAAAGTACCCCCCCACCCAGTCCCCCATCATCCCATCACTGGTAAAGAGCAGCATCTTCTGCCTTTTAGTCAGGCCTGTAACCTGGAAGTCATCCGTGATTTCCGTCAACATTCCTGACATTCTGTTCATCATCAAGTCCTGTGTATACTTCTGCAAAGTAGGTCTCAGGGAGGTCCTCTCCGCTCCTTACTCTTGCTGCTGCCCTGGCCTTGGCTCGTGTTCCGCTCCCCCAGATTCCTGTGGCAGCCCCTGCTGCTCCCCAACAGACACCCTTGCCTGGCTCATCATCTTCACAGGAGCCAGAGGGATCTCCTTACAATGTAAACCAGGTCATGGTACTCCATTTCTTAGAATCCTTCCAGGGCATCTCATTGAACTTGGAATAAAATCTAAACTGCTGCCTGTGAGGTCCTGCATGCCCTAGCCCCACTGCATCCTGCTCTGCAGTCTCATCTGAAGCCACACTCTCACTGTTTCTTTAAGGGACCGGCCACTCTTTGTACTTGCTGTCTCTTTCACTCTTGCATGGCTGGCTACCTTTCATCCTTATGGCTCTTCCCTCGAGAGGTCATCCTTGCCCTCTCCAGATGGGTGCGGACTGGTGGGGAAAGAGCTGCGGCCCTAGGCAAGGGCCCTGAGAGGAGGAAGAGCTGCAGGTGTAGCTTAGGGAGGAGGGTGGCAGGACCTGCCCACTGTGGCCCTCATTCAGCAGACCCTGTGGGAAGCATGGAAGGAGAGAGCCTGCAGCACAGGAAGGGGATTGATGGGTTGAGAGGGGGCTCCAGAGCTACAGAGAAGCAGGTGCCAGGCTCAGCCGGCACACCTGCTACAGACAGACCTCAGACCTGCCCCTCTGGTGACCTCCATTCCTCCTTGACCTGCCCATCCCAGGTACATGAGGCCATTTTTTGCTTTTTTCTCTTCTTGTCATATCTCACCCTTCTTGCTGTTTATCAAGATAGTCTTGTGCCTTGCTCTGGCCTTGGCACCCTGTCCCAGAGGAAAGTCCATCTTGCTGGGAGAGCAGCAGGAAGGGCCCAGTGCTGCCCAGCAGCCCTCAGATGGCGGCTTTTCTTGAGCGTTTATTGGAGCACTGAGATTTGATGATCACGAGAAGGCCCCCTAGTTCCCAGGCTCCCTGGCACACTCTCCTCCCAGATCAGTCAGAGGCGGCCTAGAGAGGGAGAAAGCCAGGCTGCTCAGGGGTGCAGGGTAGAGAAGCTTCCGGTCCCACGCCAGGCATGTGCCCTCCCTTCAGGTTGGAGCCTGGATCCAGGGCAGTTTTCCCTAACCCTGGCCTATTTTTCTCCCTGATTTACCAGAGCAGCCTGGGAGCGTCCTGGGCCCCGAGTGCGCCTCCTGCAAAAGAGTGTTTTCTCCCTACTTCAAAAAGGAGCCCGTGTACCAGCTTCCCTGTGGCCACCTGCTGTGCCGGCCCTGCCTGGGTGAGAAGCAGCGCTCCCTGCCCATGACATGCACAGCCTGCCAGCGGCCCATCGCCAGCCAGGATGTTCTGCGGGTTCACTTCTGAGTGATCGGCCTCAACCCGAGAAGACCCATCGCTGGGAGGAGCTGAGCAAGAGCAGGAGTGGGGGTCAGCGCCCCTGAGGTCTGGCCAGGTCCCAAGCACAGAGGGGCCTTTGCTTTCCTAGGGGCTTTCCTGTTTTCCCCTCCCACAGTTCACACAGGGGCCTGCCGAGTGAGGGGAGGTGGGAGGGGCACCCTACGCCGCCCAAGTGGCAATAGGATAACAAAGCCATAGTTTGGGCTGGGAGGGATGGGGACATGTCCCTGCCCTTTCATGCACCCCTTCCAGCCCCCTGCCAGAGCCCAGGGCCTGCTAGAGCCAGCCCCTCCCTGCCAAGAGCCCCCTAAGTTGTCTGCACACACCCCTCATCTTACGGGTGGATGTGAACGGAGCACAGCAGACTGGCTCGGGGTGTCTGAGAGCCTCCGCCTTCAGTGTCGCCCAGAAATGGACCGAGGCAAGGGTCTGGGCAGTGAATGACTTGGCCCCTCTGACTCTCAGACCACTCCCAGCCTTAATAAAGTGATGGTTGACGTCCCCTGTGGCTTCCTCCCGTCTGTGTCATCATTCTCCTATAGCTGCACCCACCCACACAAGGTGGCACTGTCCCAGGGCAGCCGTGAGCAGTCACTGCAACCCTGTTAGGCTGTAATTTGGGTCAGTGGCCTGGAGTGACAAGAACTCGCCTTCGCAGAGGAGCCTGACCGTGAGGGCTTGCAGGGGGTGTACACACCGGTGGGGCAGGTCGAGCAGCCCCCTAAGCGGGTGACAGCTCACTTAGCTGCATGTTGATGGAGCTGCACTGTCCTCAGACGGGGAAGGGGTCTTTTCTGCATGGGACCTATTTTAGAAAAAAATACTTGTTTATAGGCTGCATTTTTTTTCTACTCAAAATTTAGTTTTATGGAGTCCTAGAGAGAATATATGTATTCCTAACTGTTTACTGTATGGAATAGGTTCTAGTCATGAAGAACGTCACTGAGAAAATACAACATGCTATTCCCGATTCCCTTCTGAGTATGTTTGGGAAGGAGGAGCCCAGTGATGCTTCATATTTTTATCCTTGAGATTTCATCACAGGGACCTGTGGACAGGCTGGGGGGTCCTTGAGGCTACCCGGGAATCTGAGCCACTGTCCCTCCTGCCCCTCCCACGGGCCCCTGGCCTCGCTCTAGGGGGACCCCCCGGGAGAAGGCCAGCGTTCTTTCTGGCTTCCATGCTTTGCAGCAGGGGGCAGAGAGAAGTACAGTTCTTAGACTAACGGGGCAAAGAGAGAGCGTCTTAAAAATACAGATTCTTGGATTCCAGATCCAAGAGTTTAGAGATTGGGGGTTGGAGTTAGAGAAGCTGTTTTTAAGAATTCCTAGAGGATGTGTATGTCCACAAATGTGGCTGCCGAGAGGCAATCCCACCCTCCCCTCTGCCTCTGGTGACGCTTCCCTTGACCCCTCCTCGCATGACCCTCCACGAGGCTCCAGGGTCTGTGCTGGTGGGCTTTCCTCTTGGCTGGTGAGGCTCCTTTGTCCTTTGGCTTTAAACATCTGGGCCGTTCCAGATGCTTGCCTTACCCTTCTTGTGTGCATGTGTTCTAGGAAAAGCCCCTCCGTTTATTTGCAGCAAAAGCTCTGCTGCGGTGGTTGGGCAACAGCCTAGTTCCCCAAGAGCAAATTCACTGCTGGGAGGCCGTCTCTCTGGGGGTTGTCCTGTCTGTCCCAACCTGGGAGCCTGAGGAAGCTGCCCACATGGGACCAGCAGAAAGCACAGAGTGCCCAGAGGAGGGCAGAGCTGCCTCCTCTCGTGCAGGGGGCCTGGTGAGCTGCATTTTGAACAGGCTCCTGCATCCCAGGTAGCTCTGCTGGGAAACCAGGCATGGGAGCCACGGTGGCAGACCGTTTCTGTCCTGCTCCCAGGTGGAGCCACCTTCACATCCTTGGAGATGCATCTATTTTTATTTTATTTTAAAGCGTCCCCCAAAAGGAAGCTGTCTTCTCACTACCCTTTCCAGGAACACACTAGGCACCGCTGGGCTCAGTTTCTCTCCCCTAGAAAATGGGAATAACATTTCTCTTGCTGCCAGCTAGACTCAAAAGGTTTGCTTCTCACCAGAGCCTGGGGCCAGGCACAAAGCAGTTAACCAATCAACTCAAGGAGCTGGACTCCACTGACTTTCTGAGCCAGCTCCAGACCCCACTGCCCCCTCACACGGGTTCTGTGGGGCACATGTCCCCTTTCCTGTAGCATTTACTCAATACAAAGTCAGTTTGGCGGCACGAAGCCCTGGCCCTTTGAGAGCAGAGGCAGGACCCCAGTGACTGATCTCCAAATCTCCATCCCCAGGTACAGAGTGAGACCTTGCCTGGAGTCCCAGCTGTCCTCCCTGGGTGTCCATGTCCCCGGCCCTCAGCCCCTCTGCCCTCACTCACGCTCACTCTGCTGTTGCCCTCCAGCCCCAGGGGCAGGCAGGAGGGAGGGCTACTCAGAAGTAGTCCTGAAGGTAGAAGAAGTAGGAAAACCAAATCACCAAGAAAATGAGCAGCTGCTCGGTGCTCGGAGTGCTCCAACCCCCTGCAGCTTCTGGGTCCTGTGGCCAGCGCTGGCCCCCATCCCCATGCCAGCCCTGCTTCCTTCTGTAGGTCAGCTCAAGGCCGCTCAGCCGCTGGGTGCTTTTCCATTCCCCAGGAAACAGGTCCTCTGCTGCCTGGGTTGCTGTAAGTAGGTCTGCAGACAAAGAGACCTGCCCCTGGAGGAAACCGCCCACCAGGCTTCCAGGCTGCTGCTCACCTTCCGCCTGCGGTATTGTGATGCTGGGCTGGCTGCCTTTGTGCGGGCCGCTGGGGCCCGGGCGGGACTGCCTCAGGCTGGCCCCCTCCTGCAGAGCTGCCCTCTCTCCACTTCCAGCCCTCTCTCTCCCCAGCCTGCTCTAGCCTGCCTGGCCTCTTGGTCGGCTTACACAGGAGGGCTCTTTCCTTCCAGTTCTAGGTGGGAAGGGGGAGTGATTGGGCTGGGAATTGGCCGAAGATGCACTGTCCATGGTAGCAGTCACTAGCCACAAGTGACTATGTAATCAAAAGTAAATGAAATGAAAACTCTGTTCCTCAGTTACATCAGCCACATTTTACATACTTTATAGTCATGTATGCTAGTGGCTACCCTGTTGGACAGCACAGATACAGGACATTCCACCGTCAAAGAAAGTTCTGTTGGACAGTGCTGGGCCAATGTAGGAACTGGGTAAGACTGGCCCTTGGTGGTCTCCTTACTGCTTATGAATCTGTCTCCTGAGAAAGTCAGGAGACACCCCTGCAAGGGGGTAGGGGCTTATAATGGAGAACAGGACAGGGGGCTGGAGACTCAGATGAACCTCACCTGCCACTCCCACCCCCAGACCTGGCAGATGCCCTAACCCCAGCCTCTGCTCTCCTGTAATGCCCTCCCTTCCTTACAAAGAGATGCTGTGGCCCAGAAGGTTGACATGACCTCCAGAGTGACACAGGGAGGAGGGGAGGAGGGAGGAAGAGACAGCCTTGGGTGGTCGGCAGGTTTTCTCCATGAAGGTTTGCGTCAGTAACAAGCTCGTGCTTCCTGTAACCCTACTGTTGTGAGATGACCACACGAACATTTTAGCTTTTTTCCCTTCCAACACTTCTCCATAAGGAAAGAGATGCCCGTGTATATACCATGTGGTTCTGTTGCCTGCTATTTCCCTTAACATTATTTAATGGACATTTGCCCTTGTCATTAGACACTATTCTTATTATAAAGATCTTTTTGAAGAACAAACTGGAGTAACCAAAAAATCCCTGAACTGGCCAGTGCATCCAGAGGCCTAGTTCACCTGCCCCCCGCCCAGCACAGGCTGGTGCACAACAGTCGCCCCGTGACTTTAGCTGAAAATGAACAGTTTGGGTTTGAGGTGGGGAGAACTAACCCACGAATACACAGACAGACCTAAGAAACAGATTTTAAAATAGGCCCAACTGCATATGGAAATTCAGCACCCTATAAAGGTGACATCGCGGATGAAGGGGGAAAGACCTTTCAGTGAGTGGTGCTAGAGTCACTGGAAGAACAAAACCATCTAAGAACTAGAATGAAACGAAAAATGAAGGAATTCCTGTAAACCTGAAAGTCAGGAAAACTTTCCTGATTTCCGAATCCAGGTACATTAAGGGAAAAAAATCTATACATTTGACTAAACAAAAAATTGAGAACAACAACAACAACAAAAAACTTTACGTAGAAAAAAAAAATCCACCATTAGCAAAGTGAAAACATATATTTCAAGCTGGGAAAATATAATACGTAACTTGCATTACAATGGTTAATATTCTAATCTATAGCTTCTAACAATAAGAAAGACACACAAAGAAATGCAAATGGTCTTTTAAACATGTCAAAAAAGGTTCAACCTTGCTCATAGTATAATGAAATAAAAACTACCCTGAAATACCATTTCTTGTTTATCAGATTGGCACAAATCTCAAAATGTGGCCACAATCTGCCGGTGAGGCTGTGGGAATGCGGGGGCTGCCACTCTGTGGAGGGGAATGCCTAGCGAAGTGACAAAAGCATGATCCCTCTGACCCAGTCATCCCACTTACAGGATTCTAGCCTGCAGGCTCCTCGGCAAAAATGAAGAGAGCAATTTCAGCCACACGAGCAGGCAGCCTGAGCAGCCAGGGCTGGGCTCTGGGGGGCTTCGGAGGCACTTTGCCCCCTGTAGGGGGCCAGGCCTGTCCCAAAGATGGGCCCAGGAACAAGTGGTTTGCACATGCGTGATTTTGCGTGTATTATCTTGGAGATTATGGAGACTTTGAATGCCATCCATGTGTGAAACAAACAAAAAAAACCCCTTTGCATTCAAACATTTTTTAGAAAGTTTCTATGTGCTGAGCACACTGTCCTGGGCATCGTGCTTTATACGTTTTAACTCCCTGAATTCCCTTACCTCTTGGTGGAAGGAGGAAGCCGAGGCTCAGTTCAGTGAAAGTCTCATCTGACTGACCCCAAGGCCACCAACTTAACCCCTGAGGTGCTCTGAAAGTAGTAGAAGCTGGCAAAGAGCAGATTCAAGTCCCCTCCATAGAGGTGGCCTGGATGTTGTCACCACAGAGCCCTTAAGGAACTGGAACACGGTGCAGGGCAGTGGCACCACCAGCCCCGATCTGGCGGGAGACCACCCAACTCTACCACCTACAGGAACCTTTCCACTTGGGCCCAAGTCTGCAGTGTGACCCGGAACCAGAGGCACAAGTACAATTAATTGCAGAATAACAACTTGTGACCGAGCTACAGCACGGCTTTTGAAGATTCAAAAATGTTACACCTCTAGGCACAAAAATAAAAGATGCTCCCCTCTAATGAAGTCTCAGCAGAGTTAACCTCGGGTAAACGGATCCATCTCCCGGTTGAAATGTGAATGGAAAAGTAGAGTTACTGACCTGACCGAGGAAGGTGTTGGGAGGAGCAGGCGCAGCAGCTCAGGAGTGGTCTCTGACTGGGGCCAAGGGCAGGGGGTGCTAGGATCCCCTCCAGATGTAGTTGCCATCGTGCAGACAGCAGCCCCAGTTGTGCGATGTGTGTGACTGAGGGAGATCCAGTTTGACAGAGAAACTGGGTGATTGGGAAGCAGTAACCAATGAGCTCTACATGGTCCTGGTGGAGTGGGCAGGTGTAAGCGATGGAGAGACTAGGGGACAGTCCCAGGTAGGCATCAGGAAGCAGAAGCAGGCATAGAGGGGAAGCGGGGCTGCCGACACCCTGTAAACCCATAAGGAGAACTGGGTTTGAGAAGAGAGGGGGTAGAGAATCAGGGTGGGTAGGCAGAGACACAGGCTGGCCTGCCCCTCCCGTGATGCTTCCTACCCTCCCCTTGGGCCCAGGGCCCAGACATCAACCGTGACTCAGCTGATGAAATGCAACCCCATGGCTCATTAATTAGGAAGCCTGTAATTAGCCTGTCTCAGAAATCAGGATCCTCCAGAGAGAGCCCCTCTCACCTGCCTTCCTCTCCCTCCCACCCTAAGGATGAGATCAGGCTTGGGGGGATCGGGCCCCTGGGAATGAGGAGGGGACGGGGGAGCGTGAACATGGGGGAAATGAGATGCTGGGGCACGCGCTAGCATGAGACAGCTTTGGCAGACTGACCTTCTGTAATGAGATGGCGGAAATGATGGTAAGTGCCTCAACCCTGGAAGTTTCCTCAACTTAAGGAACCCAAGGGCGGGGCTGGGCGTGGTTTAGCTGGACCTGCTCCAGCTGGTCTGTTTAACACCTGCAGAGTTGCGGCCCCGTGCAGCTCCATCTTTGATCTGGAGCAAAACCACAGATTCAGCAGCCAAAATGCCGTTTCACGTGATAATGTAATGTTACTCAGCAGCTCTTCTTAAAATTCTTCTTTTATCCTCGTGTGTATCTCCCGCAGTACTTTTGTGCATCTGCTCCCAGACCTTTCTTTTCAACGCTCCCTGGAAACCCCTATTTCAAACCTGAGTCTCATCCTTTCCTCCTGATTTCACACCACTGTGACTACTTTCAATGATTGGTTGCCAATTAGTCAGCTCTCCTCCCATCCAAAGGGGCACTTGTTTCCTTCTCTTGACTCTGGATGGGCTTGTGGATGCTTCCACCAATGCTGTGGGCAACAGTGACCCTACTGGTTTCTGAAGCTGTCATAGAATCCTCTTAGCAGAGAGGGGAGGGGAAAGCCTGAAAACATCCCTTTGCTTGTACTTTGTATCCTGGCTGTGGGTGGCCAGCACAGACAGAGGACTCTGACGCTCACGCGGGCAGCGTGGCACACTAACTCGACCACAAGAGCCAGTGTGGGGCCCATTGCAGGGTCCTGGGGACACATTGATGAGAGGAACATTGTCAAGTAGGGGAGAGAGATGGAGAAGCACATGATCAAGGGATGTCTAGACAGGGTACCACATCGACCTGCAGGAAGGGTCAGTTCTGCTAAAGTCAGGGGTGGGGGTGAGACAGATGGAATTCTGGTTCTAATTTCAGAAAAATATCTCAGTGGACTTTGTAGGGGTGGGGCACACATTACCCCTTCACATAATATCATCCTGATTTTCTTTTAGGGCATTACCCTTTCTCCACTGGATGCACACCAAGGGAGCTCTATTTAGACACTTAAGGGATGGGCATAGATTCTCAAGAACATAAGGACCACGGAGGATTGTCCAGGAAGGGGCAGAAGCAGTGGAATGGATGTTTATGCTGTGGTTCGGACCCTGGTATCCTATGGCAGGTGACGATGAAGCAGCTGAGTTGTTGGAACCATGTGCCTCCTGAGGGCGGGGTTCTGGGAGACTCAAGGACCAGAAATGCCTCAGACCCAGACGAGAGCAGACAGCCCTGGCCTCTAGAGAGCTTGCTCTGGTTCTCCTTAGGGTGAGACCAGGGGAGAGGCCCACCCAGAATCTGTACATTGTGGGCTGTGGCCTGGAAAGCCCTGCCTAGCCTCCCCACAGCTGTGTCTGCGGCTGGAGGAGTCCTCTTCCATGAGCCTGTGCCCCAGGGGGACTACACCTCACACCTCACGTGTGCAAATGTGCCTGCCTGCGTGGTGGGAAGGGGAGGCAATTTGCAAGGTGCACAGGCAGAGCCAGGAATGCCCACTAGTGTGCTTGGCCCTTGGGATTTGGGACAGAACAAAGACCAGTGCCCCCAGGTTGCCAAGTTCGGCTGCAGAACTCCGAATATGAACCTGGGCTCCGAGTTATCATGAACATGTATTTGTCAAGGTGGGAGAACAGAACCCGTTTTATTTAACATTTTGTTAGCTTGACTCACAACTTTTATGTTTAGTCATATTTTACCCCAAGTCCCAAAAAAGGTGGGGCTGATAATTTGGAAAAAAACCTTTTTATTATGAAAAATCTCACAAATACACAAAAATACAGATTAGTATAATCAACTCTCCTGTCCCCATCATCCAATTTCAACAATTCTCAATTCATGGCCAGTCTCGTTTCATCTGTACTTACCCTCACCCAATTCACCCCTGTCACGTTATTTTGAAGCAAATTGGGGCGGCCTCAGATGAACAAATTTAGTACGTGATGGTGGGAGCTCCTGGAGTTCCCTCTCCCCAACAAAACAGTGAATCACAACCTGGGGGAACCTGCCAAAGCCTCGAAAGACTCAGGGTTGGGGACCCCTCTCAGGTGCTCCGGAGTTTGGATGCTAGGTTGGGATCCTGCTCCAGATCCTTGCTAGCTATGGCACTTCAGGAAACTGCTTTACCCCTTTGTGCCTCAGTTTGCACATCAATAAAATGGTGATAAACCTATGTTCCATAGCATGTAGTGTGGTGCTGGGAACACCTTATCAGCTTGCAGTGAACGTTAGCTGTTCTCCATTAGCCCTGTTTATGCATCTCCCCTGCTTAGTGCAGAAGATAGACAGGCAAGTTTCTCCTCCCTGAGAAGGGAGACGCTCAGAGGAGGAGGCCTATTTTGTGGCTGCCTCCCTTGCCATGAGGAGGGACACCCAGTTATGTGGAAGGTGCTCAAAGCGGGTTAAGAATTCCCAGGTGACATCCTGAACCCCCAGCCAGGCACAGGACCACCAGCTTCCAACCCTGAATCCTAGGAAGTGGTTAATGTGCTGGTGGCTTAATCACTGTTGGTGGGCTGCGAGGCAGCCCAGGGGTGAAGGGCTCAGACTCTGGGGCTTGTGTTCCAACCCCAGGTCTACAGTTTATCGCCTGTGCCTCCTGGGACAAGTTACCCAATCTCTCTGTCCTTCAGTTTCCTGTCTGGAAATGAAGGTAAAAATTACTTCCTCCTTTCTAGGGTTTTATGCGAGCTCAAGGAGGAAATACATATAAAAGGCTTAGAACAGCGCCGCCGGGTACTCAGTGCGATGAAGTCTCTGTTACCTGTGGTTCAACATGCCTGTACGTCTCTGTATTACGTTCCGACACACACACGCGCGCGCACACACGCGCACACACATACACACGCTTGGATCCTGCTCCTTCACCCCTTTGCACACACAAGCTATTTGTCCTGCCAGGTGCGCCCTCCCGCCCTCTCTTCCCGGAGCTCCCCACTCAACCTTCGCTCCGCAGACCGCAGGCCCCGAAGATGTACCGGGACCTCCCCGCCCGCCAGGCCGCCCTCCACTCGCGCCACGCGGGGCCGCCCCGCGCGCGTTTCCCCGCCGGGAGCGCGGGGTCCGGGAGGCGGGCGGCGCAGAGAGATGCGAGCGCCGCGCTCCCGGGCTCCGGGCGGCGGGCGGCTGGGGTTCGGCTCGTCCCGCCGCGGCCGCGGGCCTCCCGGGAGCCGCCAGCCAGGCGGCCGTGCGCCCCGGCAGCGCCGCCCGATTTGCGCTCGACCCCGTCGGGTCCCCTCGGCCCACGGCGTTTCTTACCGATCGTCCGGCTGCTGCTTGGGGAGCTGGCATATGACCCTCCCCTGGCTCTTCCCCAGCCCAGCCAAGGGGGCCACCTCGGTATCCCTCCCCCCACCCCACCTAAGCAGCAGCCACTGTCCGTAGCGGGTGCGCCGGGCCGGCCCCGTGGGATGTGGCACTGGAGCCGAGTCCCCAGATGTGAACCCATCCACTTGGCCGCTGTGCGGGCTTTTAATGCAGAAAAGAGTCTATCAAAAATATTTTCCCTAGTTTATTTTTGCGTTTTATTTCGGTTGTTTTTGCAAGTAAGAATTTTTATGATGTCTTTTCTGATTTAAGTTAAATGTAACCCCCTTTAGGGCTCTGATTAATATCACATTCAGCTTCCTCCCTCTGATGAAGAAGTGAAAGGGTTTTTTTCCCCCTTACTCCTGGTGCAGACTAACTACAGTTTCACATCAAGGCCCAGCGGTTTTTTATGTCCGTCACCCCTGTTCAGCCGCCCGCTTTGATTCTCTTCAGTCCACAGTTCTTGGGCTCCTACAACTTCTCGCTTCCGTTCACCTCTGCGGAGTTCACGGAGAATGTGTGTGTCCACACTGCTGAGAGTCCTTGAGCCAGACTAACAGAAGACAGATGAGATGAGACGCCAACTACTAGCAGCTGGCAGCAGACCTGTTTGAAAATGAGAGCACTCTCCTCTTTGGAGGGGAGCAGAGATGTCATGTGGTACAGGCACTGGGCTGACCCTGAGAAAAGAGGAATTTAAAAAAAGGAATGGGAGATCAGGACAGTCAACTGCTACTTGTTCTCAGAAAAGATGGTCTAAGGGTAAGGAAGTATTTAAAGAACATTTTGAGGTTTGGGGTTTAATCGAGAGGCCTGCACCTTCTTTGTTGTGTAAAGATCTCAGAAAATCCTAACCCTTTAGAGCATCTTCTTCTGCTTCATTTAAGACCTCAGTGAACTAGGACATGGGGTCGGAACAGCAAGCAACCTTTGGAACAGGTGTGACTTGCCCAAGGTCACACAGAACTCCCTGGAGAGACGGGGCTGGTGCCCAGGGCGCCCCTCCCTCCCTTCCTTTTCCCATAATCTACTGAAAACCCTCTGTGTGGCAAGCACTGTACCAGGAGTGGCGCTACAGTACAGAACCAAGATTGGAGTTCTTTCTGCCCTGGGGCTTTCATTCTGGAGGGAGTACAGCCACACATACACAAAACAATAAACAGACAAACAAATGAACCGCAAGTTGTAGGAGGTGCTATTAAACCCAGCAATGTAGACCCAAGTTAGAAAATAATTGAGGCAGGGGTGAGGGATGCTCCAGGAGGGCGCTTAGGAAAGGTTCCTCTTGAAAGATGACACTTAAGACAACCAGGCGAAGCCCTGGGGAGGCGGAAGGGTAGGTGAGACTTTTAGGACAAGGAAACAGCAGACTCTGAGATTCCAGTGCAGAGGTGGAAAGAAACAGATAGTTTGAGATAGATTTTAGAGGTAGGACTAACAGGGGGGAAGCAAAGGAACAGGGTGAGTCCCACGTTCTGGGAGGACCAGCTGGCTGGATGGTGGCGTCATTGCAGTTAGAGAAACCTGGGAAAGACCAGGGGAGCAATTAAGAATCAAGAGTTGTTTAACCACACCGAGTCGGAGAGGCCTAGTGAAATGTCTACGGGGAGGCGCCACTGGGCAGTTGTAGCTACAGGTCTGGCACCTGGGGGAAAGGCCCAGGATGGAGGTATGAATCTGGGAATCATTCACTTGTAGAAAGTGAATAAAATTATGGGGTTAGAAGCAATCACCTAAGAAGAGAAGAGAAGAGAAGGAATCCAGGACGGAGTCCTGAGATGCTCCAATATACAGAGGTCAAGGTCAAAGAGGAAGAGCCAGAAAAGAAGACTGAGAAAAGAAGATCCCAGTGTGGTGGATTTTAAAAGCGTATTTTTAAAGAGGATGAGTGCTCAACCATGCTGAATGCTACTAGGGGATTATGTAAAATGAGGACACAGACACGCCCACCAAATCTGGCAGGATGGAGGTAGGTTATGACCTTGATAACAGGAGTCTCAGTGGACTGGTGTGGGCAGAAGCCTGAGAGGAGGGAGTTGAAGAGTAAGTGTTGACTTCTGGATAAAAATGGCAGATGGACCACATGAAAAACCAAGGTGATCACTAAGTCCAGGGAACACAAAAAGTTCTTCAACAATGGAAAGGTCATCATAATATACCAGGGTTTAGCTTAGAGGGCATATTTGCAGTCTAACTGGTAATAGTGATCTAACCATTATGACATCATTATATCAAGAAGATGGTGGGTGGGAAAGGAATGGTGAAAGACTTAAATCCTCTCTTTTTAAATGACATTGAATCAAGATCGTGAGTTAAGGTGTAGGAGACTTAAGGATGGCAAAGGTGTGAAAAAGTAGTCTTGGGAAGAGAACATATAAGGGTAGAAGGGGTGAGGGAGTCCCGAGGGCCCATGTGATGTGTGAGGTGATATACTGGAAATGTCGCCAGTCAGCACAGTAATGGGACTTTCTCCAGCCAGTGTGGCTTCTCCAGCCAGTGGAGAAGCAGACCCTCTGGTGTCTGTGTGGAGGTGGGGCTTGAGGTCTTCAAGGGGCCCTGGTGTGGGAAGCGAAATCTGAGATTGATGATCCAGGTAGCCACGGCTGGTGGGGACACAGCCTGTCCCACAGCCTGAGCCTTTCATTTCCTGTAGCTCCTTTGGTTTCCAGATGGTAAGTTGGACCTAAAGTACAGAGAGGGTAAGGTGCTGGGCCAAGGCCACACAGCTAGGCTAAGCCAGGCCTCTGGCCTCCCCCCGCAGCCTGCCCCACAACTCCGCTTCTCAGGAGGGCAACAGTTCAGGCCAAGTTGATTTCTGGGCCATGAGTAGAATGAAAAGGTTCCTCCTGGTTTAACTCAGGAAGCTACTCTGTCTAGAAAAACCTCTTCAGGTCTTAACAAGAATAATGGCATTGGGGGTAGAGGGCATAGCTCAGTGGTAGAGCGCATGCTTAGCACGCATGAGATCTGGGTTCAATCCCTAGTACCTCCATTAAGTAAATAAATAAATAAGCCTAATTACACCCCCCAAATAAATAAATAAAAAGAAGCTACCACTTTAAAAAATACAATTAAGAATGATGGCATTAACAGGAATACAATATGACTATTAATATTAATTAGCTTTACAATGGTGTGCACTTTTCTGACATTATCTCACCCCATGATGTGGGTGTCAGTATCTCCCCTACTTCACACTGGAGGAAAGTGAGGCCCAGAAGAGTCAAGTGACCCACCTGAGTCATGATGCTTCGAGTAACAGAGGCCAGATTCCGACTGACCATGGTGCTCCTGCATCCTCACAGCCCCCCACCCCTGGGACCCTAGACCCTGCGCAGCACTTGGTGGGCAGGAGGCGGATGGAGCTTCCCAGCAGCACCCTGGAGGGGAGGCCAAGAGCCTGGGAGCTGGGTGAGCTGGGGGCTGCACAGAGCCTGAGAGGAGCAGGGAAGCGAGCTTGGGTCCAAGGACCAGAGGCCACTCTGGCGGCCAAGCGAGGAGCCTTCAGTCCCTTAAACCCCTCAGCCTGGGGCCATATACCAAAGGCTGCTTTCTCAGGCTGGGCCCACTTGCCTGTGGCTTCTCCCCTCCCCTAGCCCCAAAGCCTCCCATGCCCCGGCTCCCAACCCCGGCCTGAGCTGGTACCTGCCCTGGTCCCCACAAACTGGAGTCCTGGTCAGGGTAGGAATTAGGGCAAGCTGGCTCTCAGTTTCCAGGGGGCTCTCCCCCAACCCTTCAACTTTACAGGTTCTGGATTTCTTTATGCCATAGAAGCTCTCTAACGCATGCTCCTGCCTGGGAGGGGAGTGATGGGGACATGCCAAGAAGCTGTCCCCAAGGCCCCCAGTCTCTGAGTTCCTAGATCCTGCTCTGGTGCGTGAGGGGGTGGGAGCCTCCTGGGCTCTCCCAGGAGCCTGCCCCATCACCTTGTGGGAACGGCCCCTGATTCCATGTCGGTCCGTTGCTTCCATGATGGAGGCTGCAGGCAGCAATTTCTTTCCTGGTGCAGCTGCTACAAAGGCCTCTCCTGGTCACTTGTTCTCTCACAGGGATAGCCTTCCTGATAGGGTTCTGCACACCTGACTGTCACCTGCCCACCACTGCTGGGGCAGGACCTTACACAGCAGCCCCGTGAGTCCCTCTGCCCCTTCTCAGGGATCTGGGTCAGGGGATGGAGCCCGTTGACCCCCAGCCTCTTTTGGACAGCCAGAAAGCTTAGAGATGGGTCTCCAGGTGACTCCCCTCAGCCCACCCCCTGTTGTCCCTCTCTTGAATCTAGAGAATTGCGATCACAGTCATGGCAGCTGCTGTCACACCGCAGCCACACCACTGCCGATGACAGCCCAGAGGCCGGCACCCCTCCCCCACGTCCCCTGCACAGACAGGCCCACGTGCGTCCCTAGATGCCTGAATCACTGCTGACGACTTGGGACCTGGCGGCCGTGGGCTCCTGGGGAGCCACTGGGGAGGGGGGTGGCAGCCACGTCACCTCCGAGGGGACACCTGCGGACATAAATAGGCAGCCAGCGACAGCAGCGCAGCACAGTCCACAGAGCAGCACTGCACACTGTGCCCACCTGCGCCAGGATGACGGACACCATGCTACCCGCCTGCTTCCTCAGCCTGCTGGCCTTCACCTCGGCGTGCTACTTCCAGAACTGCCCACGGGGAGGCAAGAGGGCCATGTCCGACCTGGAGCTGAGACAGGTATGACCGCGGCCCATCTCAGGGCTGCTGGGCAGGGGCAGAGGCCCAGGGATGGCACCACAGTGCAGGGCTAGGAAGTCGTGGGAGAGGCAGGCTTCAGGGGAAGTGCCCAGAGGAAGAAGGGAGGCTTGGCATGGCAGAGCCGAGGGGACAAGGCTGTAGGCTGTGGGGCAGGCTAGGACAGGCTGCAGGGCTTCCTGGACGCCATCCTATCCAGACAAGGGATGCAGGAAAGAGAGGTGTTTCCCCAGTAACTGAGCTTGGGGCTGGATACCGGAGAACTGGGCAGAGAGGCTTCCTCTGTGCTCATGGGGGGTCTTCTCCAGCTGAAGCTTGAAGGCTCAGTCTTCCCCAGCACTCGAGGCCTTCCCCATTCAGCCCCTACCCTCTTCTAGCTATGGGCCCCAGGCCCCACACAGAAAGTGGCCATTGCTCTGAGCTTGCCTGAGTGGGCAGTACCCCTCAAGCATCCTGTGAGGAAGTTCTACTGGGTACCTAGCCCAGGTCTCTAGCTGCACGTCCAGTCCACTCCTTTTTACTCTGTTTTCAGCAGAGCTGAAGGAAAGCCAATCACCAGGCTCAGTTCTGCCCAGGCCACAGGCGGCCAATTTTGAGCAGTTGAATAAACTAGAGTGGGGATGGGCAGCCCCCACAGACCACCCTCCCTCTGCTTGGCAGCTTTGGAAAACAAGTCACCTAAGCACCTCATGCCCTTCTCTAGGGCCTGGGTACCTGCCACCCACATGGTCCACGGCGGATGAGCCGAGGTCAGGGCTCCAGTGAGGCCCACTAGCTGGGGGTGGGGGGCGCAGAGCAGGGCAAGCAAAGTCAGACAGGGGACAGGACATGGGAGGGAGGGCCTGGGTGTGTTCTGAGGCGTGGGGCTAGAGATGGGGCTTGAGCATCACGGGCAGAGCAGGAAAGTCTGCATTAGGGGGAGGGTGGCGGGCAGCCTACAGAGGGCGCACACCTTGAGGCCCCAGAGACGCCCAAGCTGAGAAGGAACGTCTTTTTCATGGAGCCCACGGGGGATCCCTCCATCAACAGAGGGGAGGATGCTGAGGGCTGTCACTGAGAGCTGGTCCTCAGTCACCTGAAAAGCAAGGGAACTGAGTAGATTTTGATTCCCCCCCTTCCATCGCTGTTGGGGCCCAAACAGCACGAGGTAGACCCCAACCTCGGGCGCTCCTCCGTTCCGCCCTCCCCCGCCCGGCTCCGCATCCCCGGCCTCTCGGGGTCTCCCGACCCAGCCCGGCCCCCTCCCCTGTCCCCGGCTCACCCCCGCCCTCCCGCCAGTGCCTCCCCTGCGGCCCCGGGGGCAAAGGCCGCTGCTTCGGGCCCAGCATCTGCTGCGCGGACGAGCTGGGCTGCTTCGTGGGCACGGCCGAGGCGCTGCGCTGCCAGGAGGAGAACTACCTGCCGTCGCCCTGCCAGTCCGGCCAGAAGCCGTGCGGGAGCGGGGGCCGCTGCGCCGCCGCCGGCATCTGCTGCAACGACGGTGCGCGGCGCGGGGGGCGGGGGGCGGGGGCCGGGCGGATCCGGATCTGGCGGGGGCGGGGGGCTGCGGGCGGGCGGATCTGGGTCCGGGCCGGGGCCGGGAGGCCGGGACCCCCCGAGTTGCGCCCCGACGCCGCGCGCTCAGCCCCTGCTCCCCGCAGAGAGCTGCATGACGGAGCCCGAGTGCCGGGAGGGCGCCGGCTTCCCCCGCCGCGCCCGCGCCAGCGACCGGAGCAACGCGACCCTGCTGGACGGGCCGACCGGGGCCTTGCTGCTACGGCTGGTGCAGCTGGCGGGGGCGCCCGAGCCCGCGGAGCCCGCCCAGCCCGGCGTCTACTGAGCCTCCTTGCCCGCCCCGCCCCACTTTCGCAGCACGAAAAATAAATCATTTAAAAGGCACTGGCCTGTGTGCGTCGTCTTCTCCCGGGTTCGGAAGGGGAGAGGCGGGGTGGGGGACCAGTTCTCAGACCCGAAGTCGTGGGCAGAGCCACCCCAAAAAGGGACAGATCCCGTAGGGGAAGCGATCTTGGGCCAGCACAGTTCTAGATAGAACTAGGGACTAGGCGACCTGGGGGTGGGGGCGGGGCAGTGCCAGAGAGTGGCCGTGGAGGGGCTGGGTTGGGGATCCTCCTGCAGAGGGATGGAAATAAAGGCAGAGAGGGGGAAAGACATTGATGGACAAGATAGAGAGAGAGAGAGAGAGAGAGAGAGAGCGCGAGCGCGAGCAAAATGATGGAGAGAGACATCGAGGGTCAGAGAGAAAAGAGTAAGAGAGGGAGGCGGGGTGGGGGTGTTGTGAGCCAAGGGTGACCAGAAGTTCCAGGAGTTCCAGTTTCCACTGACATCCACAACCAGCTTCAGGGACCCACCTAGGTTCCCAGATCCCCAGTCCATTTCATCCAAGCCGGCAGTGCTTCGTGTGCCTGCATCCAGCGGAACATCACCCCAGACTGAACAGAGAAGGGGGTCAGGTGCTGTCTGCCCAGGAGGAAACTAAGCACCCCAACTCAGGTCACTCAGCCAGTGTGAGAGACAGAGCCCACTGAGACCTCAGCTCCCCCCAATACACACACACAACCACACCAACCACACACTCACACCCCCCCCAAATACAGAGGAGAACAAGATCATTAAGGACATGCTCTGTGATCCTTAAGCACAGTCACAGATACAGACCCTGAGATACTCATTGAGAAACACAGACACACTCAGAGAAATACAGACACAGCCCACTGGCCCATAGACAGACACAAGGACACACACACACACACACACAGTCACATTAGGACCTTCCAGCCTTGACCATGAAGCTTCAGGGCAGATGTCCGGTTGCATTTGGCAGATGCTTTTCTGTGTCCATCTGTCCCACTTTGTCCCCTCTATCCAATCTGCCTTTTTTTCCCCTTTCCCCTACTCCCCTTTCCCCCTGTGCCTCAGGCAGCTCCTTGGTCCTCTCCTGCCTCTTGCTTCTCCCCTGGTCCCACTACATCTCTCCCTTGCCTCTTCTGCCTGCCCCCCCCAACTACCTCCCTCCCTTCTCTCTCTGCTCCCTTTCTTCTCTGCATCCTTTCCTTGGTATTTCTGCTCCAGGTCTTGGGGCCACAAAAGGCAACATCTCCTCTGGAATCCTTGAAGACTTGGTCAGGTCAGGATGGAGGCCAGAGGGAGCCCAGGCTGAGAGAAGTCACTCTGAGCCCTGACTCCAACACCCTGCCTTGGGGCAAAGCCTGGGGACTCAGCCGCAGTCAGCCTCAGGCTCTTTTCTGGTCTTAGAGCTCTGCTCTGCCATCACTCTAGCTGGGCTCAGTGTCCAGCGTGTTTAAGATTGCCCGGAACACATAAGTAAAACAAAACAACAACCTACAGAATGGGAGAAAATTTTTGCAAACAATGAAACTGACAAAAGGTTGATCTCCAGAATATATAAGCAGCTTATACGACATAATAAGAATAAAACAAACAACCCAATCCAAAAATGGGCAGAAGAGCTAACAAGCAATTCTCCAAGGAAGACGTACAAATGATCAATAGGCACATGAAAAAATGCTCAATATCACTAATTATCAGAGAAATGCAAATCAAAACTACAATGAGGTATCACCTCACACTAGTCAGAATGGCCATCATTCAAAAGTCCACAAATGACAAATGCTGGAGAGGCTGTGGAGAAAAGGGAACCCTCCTTCACTACTGGTGGAATGCAGTTTGGTTCAGCCACTGTGGAAAACAGTATGGAGATTCCTCAAAAGACTAGGAATAGACTTACCATATGACCCAGGAATCCCGCTCCTGGGCATATATCCAGAAGGAACCCTACTTCAAAAAGACGCCTGCACCCCAATGTTCACAGCAGCACTATTTACAATAGCCACGACATGGAAACAGCCTAAATGTCCATCAACAGATGACTGGATAAAGAAGATGTGGAATAGAATACTATTCAGCCATAAAAATGACAACATAACGCCAATTGCAGCAACGTGGATGTCCCTGGAGAATGTCATTCTAAGTGAAGTAAGCCAAAAAGAGAAAGAAAAATACGTGGGAGATTGCTCATATGTGGAATCTAAAAAAACAAAAAAAACATAAATACGAGACTGGCCGGAACAGGGCCCACACTGGCTTCTCTCCCTGACTTGGCCTCCTGACTCTGCCCTAGTGTGGCCCACTCAGGGCCAGTCTGGGAAAACCTGGCACAGGACCAGATCTAATGGGAATTTAGTAATCCTTCCAGACAGAGGGAGGTAGGAAGAGGCAGCTTGGTTTTACAAAAAATGATCATAGGTCTAAATATAAGTTCTAAAATTATAAAACATCTTGAAGAAAATATAGGAGAAATTCTTTATGACCTTGAGTTATGAAAAAATTTCTTAGCTCTAACACCAAAAGTCAGATTTGTAAAAGAAGAAATTTGATACATTTGGAATTCACCAAAATTAAGAACTTCTGCTTTTAAAAGGACACTGTTACAATGGCTAAGACATGGAAACAATCTAAATGTCCATCAACAGATGACTAGATAAAGAAGTTGTAGTACATTTATTTAATGGAATACTACTCAGCCATAAAAAAGAATAAAATAATGCCACTTGCAGCAACATGGATGGACCTGGAGATCGTCATTCTAAGTGAATAAGCCAAAAAGAGAAAGGAAAATACTATATGATATCATATATATGTGGAATCTAAAAAAAAATATGCACATGAACTTATTTACAAAACAGAAACAGACTCACAGACATAGAAAACAAACTTATGAGTACTAAGGGAAAAGGGGGGTGGAAAGGGATAAATTGGGAGTTGGAGATTTGCAGACATGAACTACTATATATAAAATAGATAACAAGTTTCTACTGGAACTTCTACTGGCACAAGCAACTATATTCAATATCTTGTAGTAACCTGTAATAAAAGGGAATGTGAAAACGAATCTATATATGTATATGTATGACTGAAACATTATGCTGTACACCAGAAACTGACATTGTAAACTAACTATACTTCAATAAAAACAAAAGTAAATTTAAAAAAAAACCCATGATCCATAAAAGAAAAAGAAAAAAGAAAGGACACTGTTAAGAGAATGAAAAGACAAGCAACAGACTGGGAGAAAAGATTTACAAATCATGCAGCTCATAAAGGACTTATACCTAGACTATATAAAGACCGCCTTCTCAAAATTTAGTAATAGGAAAATGACTCAACTTTTTAAACGAGCAAAAGATTTAAACAGATACTTCCTAATAAATATGTCCTATTTAAACACATAGGACATATAGATAGCAAATAAAAACATGTAAAGATGTTCAATCATTAGTCATCAAGAAAATGCAAGTTAAAACCACAGTGATATAGCCATTTCAATGGCTTAAAAAAAGGAGGGCTGACAATATCAGGATACAGAGCAACTGGAACCCTCATATATTATTGATGAGGATGCAAAATCATTCAACCACTCTGGAAAACGGTTCCATAATTGCTCATACAGTTTAACTTACAATTACCATCGAATCCGGCAATCCCATAAATACATAGTTATCCAAATGAAATGAATATCTATAATCACATAAAAATCTGTACGTGAATGTTTATAGTGGCTTTATGGGTAATCATCAACGCTTTCAAAGTTTTAAACAGATTAGAATTTGAGCTATGATCCACTTTGAGTTAATTTTTGTGTAGGTTGCCAGTGATGAAATTCATTTTTTGCATCTGGATATTATTCTGTTCCAGCACTGTTTATTGAAATGGCTGTTCTTTTGCTATTCGATTGTCTTTGTAGTTTCTCAAAAGCATTTGACCATATACATGTGAGTCTCTTTCTGGCCTCTCTAATCTGGCGCATTAATCTATAGATCTATCCTTTCTCCCCTGTCACCCTGTCCTGAGTGTGGTAGCTTTGTAGTAAGTCTGGAAGTCAGGTTGTGTAACTCTTCCAACTTTGTTCTTTTTCAAAATTGATTTGGCTATTTTAGTGCCTTTCCCATTTTCACACACACACACACAAATCCTTCTGGGAGTTTGACTGGGATTGTGTAGTATTAGAATTGTAGCTACATTTCCCAGCTTATTTGCACTTAGGTGTATCCATATGACCATATTCTTGTCAATAAAATGTGAGTAAGAGGAATAGTGAACTTGGGGTCTTAAGACAGTAAGTGAGCCTCTTCCACACTCTCTCCCTTCCCACCCAGTGGACTCTACAGCATCTTGGCCTCTGACATTGCAGACAATGACAAGGCCTAGGGACGACAGAAGAAACCTGGGTCCCTACTAAGTGAAGGAGTGGAACAGAGCCAGGAATCTAGGCTCGGAGTAGGACTCACCTAGGACAGGTAGAACAGAGGGAAATAAACATTGACCTTCCTTGAGCCCCTAAGGTCTCTTTACCATTTGTCTTTATTATGGCAGCCTAACCTGACCTTAGTTAACTATAACCCCTGAATTCTGAAACAATTAAAAAATGAAACAAAAGAATGTGACATTTGGAAGCCAGAAGACTACCTTTCTCATTGATAAAGTGGATATTGGAGAATGCAACTTATATCTGCAAGGAGGCGCCATAGAGCCAAATAAGAGGTCTGAGCTGTCTCCCATCCCAGGCACCAGGAGCTGGACCTTCCCAGCATTTTCCTGCTGAGCTCCTGCATTTGTGCTGCGACAGCACGTGCTTGCTGAGATGGCAGCCGGCCCCCAGGAGGAATCAGAGAGGAAGGGGTGGGGTTATGCCTACTCCTTTCCTCTCACCACCTGCCCCCATCGGCTACTCCTTTCTCCCCAGGGAGGAGTGTTACCTCTGGGAAACCCCTCTACATGGAAGAAAATATCCGGAAAGGGAAAAAATGTTCCTGAGCTCTGCCCCATGGACAATCATCTTTTACGATACTGGGAGCATTTTTTGGTATAATTTCACAGGATTCCAGTTTTAAAAACTAAATCATACCAAATTTAGTAGATATGGAAGCAGGACAAACTCAGTGACCCCATGGATAGAGACCCTACAGAAAACTGAAATGGCTGCCCATCAATATCATCCTGAGGACTTCAGTGGTACAGAGAGACAGAGAAAAACCACAGCAGTAAACTTTCGGTGAAGCAGTTGGTGTTTACAGTTTGCCGACTGGAATGCTTTGTCCTAAAGTTTCTCGCAGCTGTGAAGAGCTCATCTCTGGGGTGCCCACATCTCTGGGATGCACACATATGCATTTTGAATTTACAAGTTAGTATCATTGCATAATTCATAGATATTAATGCACATCATTTTTAACAAAGTAAATGCGAGGCATTCTTTTCATATTGGAACGTTTATCTCAGCTACAATCGTTTTGTTTTTAGCTTTTATGACAGGAAGTTTCAAATATACAGAAAAACAGAGCCACTAGACAAGGACCCCTCAGGGGCCCACCCCCTCCTGAGCTTCCATAGTTAACAGCACATGACTACTTCTCTCATCTCTACCCCACTATCCCCTCCCACCCCCAAGTTATCCCAGCTGTCATACCATCTCATCTGTAAACGTGCCAGTGTGCACCTAAAATGATAGGGACTTTTATTAAAAACATGACCACATACCATTACCACACACATGTACGCCCCAAACCAAAACTCAACAACATGTTGTTATCATCAAATATTCAAGCATTATTCAAATTTCCCCAGATGGTTCATGAATACGCTCTTTGCGATTCATTGACTCTGAGTCCATCTTTTTTTCAGGCACAAAACAGAATATTGATCCTCATGGTACTTCTACCATCTTATTTTCCCGACCTCCTTATAGAGGGTGGCTTCCAATCTCTTTTCACCGTATTTGTTATAAGCAAGTATAATCACCTGATGACCTTATTCTGTGTATGTCACCCAGTGTAGCTGTGCTTGTTCACTTAGATAGTAAAATAGTGTTACTTTGTCCTAAATTACTCTTCTTTTCTTTATATTACTCCTAGGACTAATTCTGTTTTTTGAAACTACATGTGGGTAGGCATTTTATCTAGCAATTTCATTTCCTGGTTGTAAAGTGGGTTCATTAAGTGCTGGTGACACAAAGGGAAAGAGTTGAGAACCACTGCCCTGCACAAGCCCCAAGCGCTTTGGTGGACTGAAGGAGTCATTCCAAGGAGGACAGAGGCCACGGGGCTGAGCCAGGAGGCAGAGTGAAGAAGGCAGCGTGCTGGCCTTTGCACCGTCCGGCGCTCCAGCGGCTTCATTCGGCACACGTTCCCTGGGCAGCTCTCCCGGCTCCTCCTTCTCACCAGACCCAGCCTGATGCCACCTTTGGAACTTCTCCTGGAAAAGAGGTGCCAATCTGACCCTGTGATTTTGAGGCTGGAAAAGAAAACACTGGAGAGGTGAGGGGTGCCTGAACTCTCTCTCCAGGTGGGGAGACCTGGGCTGACATGGCTCTGCTCTGTGTAAGCCTCTGGGGCTGCAGGGCACTCAGAGAGTGAGGTTCCAGGGAAATCCTGGACTTCCTGCTGATGTGGCCCAAGCTTGGAAATGCACAAGTCCCTAACCGTGTGTCTCTCTAGTTAAATAGCGTGGTGCCTTCTAGTTGCTTCCCTCTCCATCTGTGTGGTTTCTGAGGGGCCACAGAACTTTGACATGGTCCTCAAATACCCATTTATATGTATCGCATACTCCCTCATAGTTGATCTAAACGGGACTTGGCCTTCAGTTATGTCTTGCTCCAGGTGCTGAGTCAGAGGAGGGACCTGTTCTCACAGCCTCATCAAGAACCACAGTCTGGGTTGCTATTGACCATCAGGGCTTTCAAGAGCCTCACTGCTATTCTCTTCATAGCTCTTAATAATAATGACCTTTTCTTCATTAAAAGAATACATACAAAAGTGAACAAATCACATGTGTGCAATTTGAACAAATTTTCATAAATGAAACACACTGGTTTTACCAGCTCCCAGGCCAAGAAACCGAATATGATCAGCACCCCGGCATCTCCTCACCCTCTTCCAGCCACTACCACACCTAAGACCTCTAGCACCATAGCTTAGTTTTGCCTGTTTTTGTAATTTATATAAAGAAAACCTTACAGTCCTCTTTAGCATATTTTTTCTTTCTCCGCTCTGTGAGATACACACTGCTGTGGGGGTGAGGGGCCGCTGAGTGAGTCCTCGTTGCTCCAGTGTGGGAGAAAGCCACAGAAATAATGTTCAAAGATTGCTAAGAGATGGTGATTGCTCTGTTTTATTTGGAGTGGGAGTGTGGGCGTGGACCTTCTGAAACTGCTTGTCCCACAGCAGGAGTGAGTGAATCGGGGGGGGGATGTTTTGGGGGAAACAGATTAGGCTTTTATAGATTCCCTCAAATGGTCTTTGATCCAGGAAAGGATGAGAAACATAGGTTGTGTGAGTCTCTCTGTTCGTGTCTTTTACATTTTGCGGTCATTCCTGTGGCCGTGGGCTCCGGGGAACCCCGGTCCTGCAGAGTCTCCGGTGCTGTCCCGCTCATCACTGTGTGGTTCAGCCCGACACTGGGGACCCTGAGCCTCCTTAGAGGGAGGTGCTGGTCCTCCAGCCCAGCTCCCCCAGCTTGGGCACCTCTTCTGAGAGTACCAGTGGCCTCCTCTGGCCTGAGACTCCAGCTCCCTGGAAAGCTGAAGGCCCTTCAGCTGCCCCAGCCAAGCTCCCCTCCCGCAGGCCAGCCCTCGGGTGTGTCTCAAGCCTTCTTCCCAATGTCAGGAAGACTTTCACTATCCACTGACCGCCTTCCCTTCCTCTGGTCCCCTGGTAGACCCTTATCTCGGTTTGCTGGTCCCACCCTGTGGCTTTGGACCTTTGGAGCAAGTCCCGCCTGCTGTGGGCCCCTAGCTCTGTTTGGAGCGGGAAGCCAGGGTCTGTTCCCATCTCCCTGGGGGCCGGCCGCACGGTCCCCTCCTCCCTCTCCCCTACAGGACGACGCCGCGGGAACCGCAGGCCCTCCTCCCTCTTCTGCCCTCGGCCGCGCCGAGTCCCGCCGCGATCTTTGACTCCGTCAGGGCCCTCCCCTCCCAGTTCTGACACTTAGACGCCAGTCGAGTTGGAGCGGAAATCTGCTTTATTTCATTTTCATAATTCCTGGCGGTGGCTGTGGAGGGGTCTCAGTGCTGGGAGAAGGCGGCCTCGGGGTCGCAGGCGGGCTCGGCGCGGCAGCCGTCTGCGGGGAGAGACGCCAGGTCAGCGCCGCCCCGCCCGCCGCACGTCGTCCCGGGCCCCCGGCCCCGGTCCCCGCCGGCCCGGCCCCACTCACCGGGGCTGCAGCAGATGCCGGCGGCGGCGCAGCGGCCCCCGCTCCCGCACGGCTTCTGGCCGGACTGGCAGGGCGACGGCAGGTAGTTCTCCTCCTGGCAGCGCAGCGCCTCGGCCGTGCCCACGAAGCAGCCCAGCTCGTCCGCGCAGCAGATGCTGGGCCCGAAGCAGCGGCCTTTGCCCCCGGGGCCGCAGGGGAGGCACTGGCGGGAGGGCGGGGGTGAGCCGGGGACAGGGGAGGGGGCCGGGCTGGGTCGGGAGACCCCGAGAGGCCGGGGATGCGGAGCCGGGCGGGGGAGGGCGGAACGGAGGAGCGCCCGAGGTTGGGGTCTTCCTGGTGCTGTTTGCGCCCCCAACAGCGGTGGAAGAGGGGGAATCAAAAGCCACTCAGCTCTCTGGGGAGCCGGCGGGGGGAAGGGAGCGGCGGGGGCCGCGGGACCAGAGCTCACCTGGCGCACGTCGAGGTCCAGCGCGGCCCTCTTGCCGCCCAAGGGGCAGTTCTGGATGTAGCAGGCGGAGGTCAGCGCCAGGAGGCCGAGCAGGCAGCAGGCGAGGCTGAGGCCGGCCATGGTGTGGGTGCGCTGGGTCCGGGGTCCGGCGACTGCCACGGTCTCTGCGGCCCGGCGTTTTATGCCCGGGGGCCGCGCCGGCGGAGCCGTGTCTAAGAGGGCCGCCGCATGGCTGGTCACAGCGGGCCGCTGCGGGTCAAGCCCTGCGCCCCCGGCGCGCCCACTCATTTGCAGCGGCCACGCCCGGGTCAAGGTCACCGCATCGGGCTAATGGCTAATGGACCGGTGATGATAGCGAGTGCCGCTGGGCGAAGGAAGCTGCTCGAGGATGGGAGCGACGCGGTGGCCTGGGTCCTAGGGTGGAATAGGGAGTACGGGGGGCGCGGTGGCCCAACCAAGAACTATGTAGTCCACTCCCAATACCTTTGGGGGAGGGGTCAGGGAGGACACTTGGGCCGCTCCAGGCCAGAAGGGACTCCCCATCTGCCCCCTTGGCCAGCCACAGGCGCGTCCCAGTTCTCCTCTGCAAGGAAGCTCTCCTCCTCCTGAACCCAAATTTCCTGGAACCCTGCCCCCACTCCCAACAACAGCATCCACTTCCTTGCACCTGGAACTCGGATAGGAAAAGATTTTATTTTCTCTCACTTCTAACTGAAATTCAGCCTTTCCTTTAACTGTGAGGGAGGCAAGAAACCACGGTGGAATCTGCAATCCCTATGGCTTTGTCACAAATGAAAATGACAGATCTTCTCCTATCCCATTACAGCTGTTGCAAATGTCTCTAAAAATCAGACTCATCACTTTGACATTACGGCAGTTATTGGACCTCCACTCGATCTTGTTATCTGATGCTTTAAATAATGGAGCACATTTATGACAGTATCACAGATGTGTTACTATTTTGATGCTTGATCATAAATATAACTGGTTTCTTTTGTAATTCCATATCTTTCATTTTATGCATTTAAAAACAATGATTTCTTGGGGTTCCCCCCCCCATTTTTAATGTACGGTATCTCCAAATGAAAATAGTGAAAAATAAAAGAAAGACAGACTACCTCAGTGGAAGGGGTGTTGGTCAGTGTGGTCATGAACAGGGAGGTGCTCAGCAGGGATCTTCCTTCAAAAAAGGACTTGCCACCCAGCTGCTGAGAGAGTGGTCAGCAGACAGCCTTTGCCTGACAGCTCATCCAGGGCCTGCCTCAGCTACAGAGAGCCACCTGAGCCAAGGTCACACCCTTCTCTAGTGGCCCACATCCAATGACTGGTCCAGTTTGGCCCAATGCTGGACAACTTTGATGGACTGTTTCAGCTCCGGACCTCCCTGTAGAGTCAACTGAGGCCTACATGGGAAGTTCTACCTTTGCCTAGTCCTGTTTCTGCCCTCCTCCCTCCCATAGGCGTGGGTGCCAAGGACCCTTGGTAATAAGCATCCTGTGTGTTAAACTCCGTCTCAGTCCGCTCCCTGGGGAACCCAACTCGCAATAGGAAGAAATGAGGTCATTGTCACCCCTAGGAGCAGGTCAGGCGGACCTGGACTACCAGTCAGCAGCTGGTTTTGTTTCTCACCTAAATCAGCTCATTGGTATTGCCAAGCTAGAAGGCCAAGGGCTTGATCCTGGAGGCAGCCTCAGAAGGCCTTTCGCCCGTCCCGTGGGCACACTGACCTCACCCTGGTTAATACATGCACATAGATTACCTTAGCGTAATGGCCACCCAGGGCCAGCATTCCTTCATCCGTTCAACAGCTGTCATCTGAAGATGCACCAGGCAGGCCAGATGCTTGGAAATACCAGTGAACCAGACAGACAGAAGTCCCAGCCCTCAGGGACTTTATATTCTAGTGGAGGGGGAGAAGCATTAAACAATAATTTCAAGGAGGAAGGGTATAGCTCAGTGGTAGATTGCATGCTTGGCATGCATCAGGTCCTGGGTTCAATCCCCAGTATCTTTGTTAAAGCAAAAACAAAAACCTAATTATCTCCCCGCTCCAAAGAATAAATTAATTTTAAAAAACCCAATAAACACATTTCAACAGGTTAGGAGGCAGTAAGTGCTAGGGAGGAAAAGGTGGGGACACGGTGCAGTTTTCCTGAGGGTGCTCAGTCTGGGCCTGTTTGTGAAGGTGACATCTGACACTTGAAGGAGGCAAGGAAAGAAGTCATGTGGCTATCTGAGGGTGGACTAGTTTTCCATTGCTATGTCACAGATTACCACAAATGTAACAGCTTGATATAATATCCACTTCTTATCCCACAGTTCCTGTGGGTCTGGCCACGGCTCAGCTGGGTCCTCTGCTCAGTGCTCACAGGGCTGCAGTCAAGATGTCAGCCAGGCTGCATTTCTTTCTGGAGCCTGGGAAATTGTTGGCAGACTGCATCTCCTTGAAGCTGTAGAACTGATGGCGGTTTGCTTCTTCAAGGCCGGCAACAGAGAGAAACAGTCTCAAGTGCTTCAAGTCTCAGCGTGAAGGGAAACCTCTTTTTAAAGGGCTCACCTGATTAGGCCAGGTCCACCAGGATCATCATCCTAATTTAAAATAAAACTGACTAATTTGGATACTTGGGCCTTTAATTATCCTTTTACCTCTACTATATGATGTAGTATAATCATGGGAGTGATCCCCCAACACTTTTGCCATAGAAGAAGAAAGTCCTACCCACATGCAACAGGAGGAGATTACACAAAGGTATGGAAATCAGGGGCTGCTTTAGAATTCTAGAGGTGGGGGAAGAGTAAGTGCAAAGGTCCTGAGGTGAGAATACCCAGCATGTTCGAGGAACAGCAAGGAGGCCAGTGGGACTGGAGCTGTGACTGAAGTCCTGAGGTCAGAATGGTCACATGGGATGGGGTCACATCAAGCCAAGTGAAATGGGGAACCAGAGAGGGTTCTGAGCAGAGGAGTAATGAGATTGAGTTAACATGTTATTAGCACCACTTTGGATACTGTGTTGTGAAAAGGCCATGGGAAAAAGGTGGGAGCAGGGAAGAGGAGGCTACTGCAGCAATCCCTGTGAGGGATGATAGCAGACCGGACCACAGTGGTGGGGTGCATCAGGGGGAAGTTCTGGGTGTATTTAGTGGGAGGTGCCAATTAAGGTTTGCTGATGGGTTGGATGTGGGCGGGAGAGAAAAAGAGGAGTAAAAGATGACTCCAAGGCTTTTGGCCTGAGCACAGGGAAGAGCGGAGCTGCCATCAGCTGGGATGGGGACCCAGAGGGTGGTACGGATTTGGGTTGGGGAGGGCAGTGCTCAGTGTAGACATATGACGTTTGGGACACCCATCACACATTCAAAGGAGACCATGAGCAGGCATTTGGATTTAAGAGTCTGGAGTTCAGGAGAGAGGGCCAGGCTGCAGACATATAAATTTGGAAATCATCAGTACCGATATTGAAAGGCACAGGCAAGATCACTTAGGGGGAGTGGACTGAACCCTTGGTAAAGTCGGAGAAAACAAGAGTATGAAGTGAAGACAGGATTTCAAGAAGGAGGAAATGATCAGCTGTGCCAAATGCTGCTTGATATTAAAGCTGAGCTTCTTTATTTAAAACATTTCAACAAGGCATAATTTATGGAGCATAAAATTCCTCCATCATAAGAGCACGGTTTGATGATTTTTAATAAACAGTTGTGCAACCATCACCACAATCCAGTTTTAGACCACTTCCATCCCGAGAAAAAGTCCCTCATGCCTGTTTGCCATTATTCTCTGCTCCCACGCCCAGCCCCAGTAAACCACTATATCGATTCACGCTTTGTAGGAAGTTCTGACACATGGAACCGTTCGGTATGTAAACTTTTGGGCCTGGCTTCTTTTACGTGCCATAGTGTTGCTGAGGTTTATCCGAGTGATTGTGTGTATCAGCAGTTTGTTCCTCTGTATTGCTGAGAAGTAGTCCAAGGATGGATCACATTTTGTTTGCTCATTCATCACTGATGGACATTTAATTATTTCTAGTTTTGGCTATTATAATACTCTTGCTATGAATATTTGTGTACAAGTCTTTGCATGGATGTATCTCTTCATTTCTCTTACCGATGAGTAGAATTGCTGGCTCATATGGTAAGTGTCTGATGAGCTGTTTAAGAGGTGAGCAGTACCACCTCCACCTACGTGAAGTGCCGCCTGAAGGTCTTGGTGCAGATCCAGTCGGTCAAGCTGGCTAGGAGTGGTCCCCCAGCGGTGGCTGGAGGAAGAGTAGGGCTGAGAGGATTTTGAGATGGTGCATAAAGCTGTCCCACACAACCTCGGTCTTCAATGCTGAAACTGCCTTCTCTAGTCTTATGCCAGAGCGACTGAGCACTGCTAATGGAAATCTGACAGCTACAAAGAGTGAGAAGTTTTTAATTTCAGCTAGTCTCAGTACTGTTGATGAATTTTCTTTGTTGAGGCTAACCATTCTTTCCCAAACCACTGCATATGGGGACACGGCCCCATACATTGGTTGCAGATTCAGAAAATAACCCACCCCCAGTGTTGTCCCTGAGCCAGCACCATAACTCCGTCTTCAATAGGCTGTTCTCTTGTTCCCTGAGGCCAGCTGCTTCTGATGAATGAATGCATGGCAAGACCAGAGAATCCACTGAACTTCTTTTCCTACAAAGAGAGTTCTTTGGTCAAAAGCGGTTTGGCAGGATATCCATCATGCTGTATGAGGCATTCAGTGTGTCTGTGAAGGATGGGGTGGTCAGTGACTGGCTGGGCGCCGGGGAACGGTGCCCAACTTGGTCTCTGCTGTTGGTGGGTTAGATTCTCAGCAGTGCTGGTAGCCAGGTTAGCTTTGGTGAGGGGAAGTCCATGTGGTTGAGCCCACACACAGCCTCAACCCCTGCCACCATGACTACTTTGTTCATGAGCCCAATGAGCAAGAATTGGGGTGGGTGGGGCTGGAGGATGTCTGACATGCACAAGTCACCTTGTTCCCCTGATTACAGCCACCGCTGCAGTCAGTCCTTTTGGTGAGCTTCCACAAATATTCTACAAATAGTCTCCAATTTTAGGTCCATTCTGCAAGGTCAATCCACATACTTTTCCACAAGCTCGCATTATATTCCTGCTAAATCCCAAGTCCCTTATGCAGCCAAATCATTGGCTACTTATCTGTCCCTAAGGTTCTCGAATTCCAGTTTAAGTGGTTGTGATGTAATTTCTTAAGTACTGCCAGCTGGAGAAATTCATCTCTTTACTGTCCTTCAGGGCCACTCAAGCAAGACTGCAACACCACAGTTATCGGCCATCTGGATATGAGCCGTCTGAAAGCTGGACTCCATTTTTTCATCTTAGGTCAGCCGGACATGTCAGACTCTCCATGAGATCACAGTACGGCCTGAGAAGAAATATGAGTTCAGGAAGAGTCCATTGGCCACACAGCTAATCTGACCCACAGCTGACCACGTGCCACGAATGAGCCCAGCCAGGAGCAGAAGAATCATCCAGGAGACCCAGAGACTCCTGAGCAGTAATAAGTATTTATGGTTTCAGACCAGCGATGTTTGGGTGGTTTGTGTACAGGTTCTAAAACCCTAGGGACTTGTTTTTTGGAGGGGGGGTGAGGGGAGGTAATTAGAATTGTTTGTTTATTTAATATTTCTTAATGGAGGTACTGGGGATTGAACCCAGGACCTTGTGCGTGCTAAGCAGGCACTCGACCACTGAGCTATACCCTTCCCGCAACCCTAGGGACTTCTGATGTGCGATCCCACTGGGGCTTGTCACAGGCTCCCCCAGTGTTCTGATCATCTGTGGGCATCTTGAGCACATGGGGATCCACTGGGTCATAAGGCCTAAAAGGTAGGGATGCCTGCTTTGCAGCTGTACCTTCCGCGGTGTCTTCTTGCCCTAGATGACACTCAAAGCCGACATCCCCTCTGGTTCTGCTAAATAGGTCAGAGTAGCACATTCAAATGTGGCCAGTGTGGACCCCAATATCCAGAGGTCTACTGTGCACTGTGTCTCTTTTTCAGGGACAAAGTTCACAAGGCATAGCAACTTGTCCATTTTTTTTTTTAGGGGTAGAAAGACAACTGTTTTGCTGTTACTGTGAGAGCCACACACTTATTTACATAAGAGAGGGCATTCATATGACGTGCTCACTACTTTCGTGGCCAACAAATTTATGCAGTCATTTGTTGCCATGTCATCTTGTCCTGTGATGGGAAATCTTTCTCCACTTTTATTTATCAGAGTAAAATTTACATAAAGTAAACAAATCTTAAATAAACAGCTTAATGGATTTTTTTTTAACCCGTTTCTACACTGTAAAATGCCATAAATGATCAGCACCATAGAAGACTCGCCCTGCGCTCTCTCCTGGTCAGTATCCTCTCAGAGACAGCCTCTACTCCGATGGGTATCCCAATAGATTCGTTTTGCTAGGTTTTGACCTTCACGTAAATGTAATCATAGGGTATATACTTTTTTTAAAAAATTTTTTTGTGGGGGAAAGCTAACTTGGTTTTTAGTTACTTATTTATTTTAATGGAGGTACTGGGGATTGAATCCAGAACCTTGTGCACGCTAGGCATGCACTCTACCACTGAGCTGTACTCTCTCCCCTGTACTCATTTATGTCTGGCTTTCTTTGTTTTGTATTATCTCATCCTTGCGCACGCAATCATGCATGTACCCGTGGTTCAATTCTTTTTATCGCTGGGTAGTATTTAGTGTAAGAATATGCTGTAATATTTACCTGTTATTCTGTTGATGAACTTTTGGATTGTTTTCATTTGTTAGCTGTTATGAGTAAAGCTTCTATGAACATTCTTCTATATGTCTTTTGGTGGACTTGAGCATCATTTCTCTTGGGTATATACCTCTGAGTGGGCTTACTAGATTTAAGAAATTTTGTATGTTTAGCTTTTCCTGTCAACACAGTGCTGGAATTCTCTTTACTTTGGACAGGATATTCCAACAGGCCCCAGGCCACTGCATTCCTAGGAATTTCTTGACATTGTAAGCCTCTGTTTTCACAGGATTTATCTTCTACCATCTAACATATATCCATTAAAAAAAAGCAGGATGTTCCTTCCTGCTCCCTCCGTCCCACCCGCGTCCTGACTACCACAAGCTTCGGCTCTGATCCGAGGACCGCAGTGGAGCTCTGGGTCCCTGGGGATTCGTGTGCCTTCCAGGAAAGTCTGGATATTTCTTTTCCTTCTGCAGCTACATAGATCATAAGTGTCTTTGGCAAATGCTAGGAGGAAGACTTCTAGGATGAATATCTAATGTTAGTGCTGCATTCTTCCTTCACCTGGTCTCTCCTTCACCCAGGTGGCTCTGAGTCTGTAGCCTGGTAACTGCGTAAGGGCCTAGGATGCTATGCTGTGGTGGCTTAGGTTAGGTCCTGATTCACCATAGGGTATTTCTGGTCATGTAGAACAAGTGAGCCTTAATGGCTTCTTGACTGTTTTAGTTTTAGGAGACTCATGACCAGTCAGTACCTCCCAAAGATTCTTGTGGATTAAACCATTCTTATTAGCCAGCATATATACTCAACAAAGGGATTATAGTCAAAATCTAAAATGAACTCCCATAAACCGGTTGAAAAAGACAAATGAGCCAGGAGCAAACCACACAAAAAAGCTATACAATTGTCTAATAAAAATGAAAAGGTATTTATCCCATTAGTTATTGGGGAAATTAAAATTAAAACCATAATGAGATACACACCAACTGGAATAGCTAAAATTAAAAATGCTGGCATTACCAAGGGAATACCGAACAATGGGAGCCTTCAGACACTGCTGGAGGGAGTGTGCGCTCACGACCCTGTGGGGAGCCTGGCTGGCAGTGTTACTCAAGCACATGCATGTACCATGTGGTCCCACAATCAGCTCCAGAAACACATACACATGAGCATCAAAAGACATGCCCAAGAATGTTTATCATAGTGGCACTATTTGTAATAGCCCCACTGGAAACAACCCAGATGCCCACACCCAGAAAAATGGGGCAAATAAATGCATACAACAGAATACCAGAAAGCAATGAAAATGAACAAACTATAACTACATTTGAAAACATCTCACGGTCATTATGTTAAACGAAAGTATGTGTATGAACAGACATGCGTGATTTCATTTATATGAGGTTCAAAAAGAGGCATATTCAGTCTATTGATTTAGAATTAAGGGGAGAGTGGGCAGGTAGTTACTGGGAAGGGCATGAGAGGTGCTTCTATTTCTTGAGCTGGGATTGTTTTCACAATTGAAAATTGAAAATTAGCTAAATATTGAAGATCTGTGCACTTTTATGTATGTATGTTACACTTTAAAAGTTTAAAATAAACTCACAGACATAGTAAACAATCTTATGGTTACCAGTGGGGAAAGGGGGGTGGGAATGGATAAATTTGGGATTTCGAGATTTGCAAATATTAACTACTATATATAAAAATAGATGAAAATCAAATTTCTTCTTCCTTGTATAGCACAAGGAACTATGGTCAATATCTTTTAATAACCTTTAATGAAAAAGAACAGGAAAACGAATATATGTATGTATGTGTATGTCTGGGACATCATGCTGTACACCAGCGACTGACACATCGTAACTGACTATACTTTAACTAAAACAAAAGAAGTTTAAAATAAAAAAAAGAAGTTTCTTGCTCTGCAGAAGATGGAACAAGCATACTCTACCTGGTCTCTCTTATTGAAAGGAAGGGTATATTTTGGACATGGAGTGACTTCATGAGCACTTGGAAATGTACGTGGCACCAGACAGACAGGGAAGGAGATCAGAATTCAAAGATCCACAGAACTGGCAATGAGTTTACCGTTTTCCCCCGCTAGTATTGCCTCGCCAGCACTCAGAGCGTGCGTCCGATGGTGAACAGAAATCATTCCAAGAGAAGTCCTCCTCTTTGTGGTCTGAGGAGTGGGAAAGGAATCTTCTAACGCAGTCTCCAGGCAGCGCTGCTACGGCGGCAGAAACGGTGGCAAAGGTGGCAGCAAAGTAAAAGCAGTGACACCGAGACAGGCACCCAAACCTTGGGTGGGGTGCTTCCTCTGCAACCAAAGAGCATGGGGTGGCTCTCCACAGCTTTTTTTATTTTGTTTTGTTAAAAATAATTTTTAGGGGGAGAGGGTGTAGCTCAGTGGCAGAGTGCCTGCCTAGCATATGTGAGGTCCTGGGTTCAATCCCCAGTACCCCCATTAAAATCAATCAATCAATCAATCAATCTAATTATCTCCCTCCCCCAAAATAAATAAAAATAATTAAAAAAAATTTCCTTGGAAAGTGATGGGCCCTGCCCTGTGGATTTCCAGGCCAAGTCGAGGTAAGAAATGCTCCCCTAGTCTTTGGGCTGGGGTACCATGGTCCCCGCCTTCCCACGGGCGCAGGAGCTGCATCGTCCAGCTCAACTAGGCTCCAAAATATCCAAAGACCCCTATTAGGCCGTTTCTCCCTGCCACCCACTTCCCAGTCTTTCCTGACTTTCCCTCTGGGCAGGGTAATTTTTCTTCCAAAGCCAGTGCTGGAACCTGTGCTGTGCAGAAGAGAGGGCAAGACCAGGGATGTCCCCAGCTTCCCATCAGAGGACACACAGCCCCTCAGTCAGCCCCTCCTCCGCTGGCTTCAGCCTGCGCTCCTATGCAAGCCCCCTCTGTGAGGCTTGAAGGAAGATGGACCAGAGAACCCTTATAAAAGGGAGGTGAGACAAAACACACCAACTTAACCCCTTCTCAGAAGCAAACTCCCTGTAGTCTCTTGTTCTAGTTCACTGGTGAGCCCTTCGGACAGGGCCTGGGAGGGCTGGGTGAGTGGGTGAGTAAGGGTCCCCAGCCCCCAGCCCTGGGAGGCTACATCTCCCAGGGGAGTGTCCATTAGCCCCACCCGTGTGGCCTGGCTGTGATACGCATGCTCTGGGAAGCGATGGCGTAAGTCACCAGGAGAGCGGTGGTGTGGCTCATTGTGATTCCTGCCAAGAGCTGGGCCATCGATACGGCTACAGGGGCCACAGGAGCCAAAGATACAGCCACAGGAGCTACGGAGAAGGTGGCAGTGCCTTTTCCTGGGCAATGGCTTGAGCCAGAACAGCTGACAGTGGTGTGATCTCTGGGTTTAAGTGTAGGGGTGGGGGTGGTTCCACTGCTTTTTATCTTCATCTTTCTACCACTTGGCTCTGGACACAAACAGTCACATGAAGGGTATGGCTTAACAGGGAAAGTAAAGCTCCAGCCTTCTGACCAGAGGACTAGGAAGGAAGGCCCTTAGAAGCTGGAAAGTATCGGGAAGATTGTTGAGAGAAAGAAAATGAAGAGAGCGGATGAACAAAGTTGGTATGAACTCCTGAGCTCATTTCCAAGCTGCATGAGCAGATCTGACCCCAAACAGCATCCCACAGGCTTCAGACTTCAGCTAGACCACAGTGCAGCTAAGAGACACATGAGGGTCTGATCCAGATAGCGCTGCAAACACCTTGAAAAAAAAAACACTTTGAAAACTGAACTAACATTAGAACCACAGTCCACGGAAGGCAGGGCAGAATTTGTGAACTGAAAAAAAAAAAAAAAGAATTTGTGACCTGAACCTAATCTGATCAGCTGTTTGCAGATCAAACATACAAACAAAGATTCTTAGGATTTAAACAAGATCTAGATTCTCTTAACATAACATTACATAATATTCAAAACATCAAGATACAACCGAAAATGATTTGGCCTGTGAAGAATCAGGAAATCTCAGCCGGCAAAGGAAAAGACAATCAACAGATAACAACAATGAAATGACACACATGTTGGAATTATCAGAAAAGGACATGAAAACAGCTATGAAATAAGCAGGTTCTATGAAATAAAGGTGAACTCTACCTCTTGGCTGAGGGAGTCTCAACAAAGAAATAGATCACATAAAGAAGGAGAAAATGGAAAATTCAGAACTGAAACTACAGTAAGAACAAACAAAACTCCACGGGCTCATGGTCAGGTCACCCAGCGTGGTTGTTCCCTTGCTCTCGGTACCTCCCCTGCTCGACCAGGGCCCGCTTCACCTGCACCTACTCACATGACTACCTTCCCTCTAAATCGCCCAGCCTAATCAGTAAACGCCTACCTGATTGCCTCCCAGCCCCAGCTAGTGATTGTTCTAATCTTTAGGTTGGAACATCTCCACCATAATAGCTTGTCAAAGGGTGGTGAGGGGCATGCTCCTCTGCTGGTTTCCCTGGTAACCAAGGAGCCAACCTGATGTCAATTCCCCCTATAATTGGTAACCTCCCCTCCCCAAACCCTTGCTGCCCAGTGAAGACTGCCGCCACGTCCTGCCCACTGTCCACCACACATGGTAGAGTGTTGCTCCAGGACCTTGTTTCAGACATGTAAGTTCCCCCAGCCATTAAACCACTGATGTCTCTGTCACTAAATATAGTTCCCTATGCTACACTGTAGGTCCCTGTTGTTTATCTATTTTATGTATATTGTAGTGTGTATCTGTTAATGACAAACTTCTAATTTGTCCCTCCCCTCCTTGCTCCTTTGGTAACAATAAATTTGTTTTCTGTATCTGTGAGAAATAAATAAATTCTGTCTTGTAAATAAATTCCTTTACATCATTTTAAAGATTCTACATATAAGTGTGATATTTGTCTTTCTCTGACTTACTTCACTTAGTATGATAATCTCTAGGTCTATCCATGTTGCTGCAAATGGTATTATTTCATTCCTTTTTATGGCTGAGTAATATTCCATTGTATATATACCACATCTTCTTAATCCAGTCATCTGTTAATGGACACTTAGGTTGCTTCCATATCATGGCTATTATAAACAGTGCTGCTATGAACATTGGGGTGCATGTATGTTTTTGAATTAGAATTTTCATCTTTTCCAGATATATTATGCCCAGGAGTGGGATTGCTGGATCATATGGTGACTCTTTTTAGATTTTAAAGGAACCTCCATACTGTTCCCCATAGTGGCTGAACAAATTTACATTCCCACCAGCAGAACAGAGGGGTCCCTTTTCTCTACACACTCTGCAGCATTTATTACTGTAAACTTCTTGATGATGGCCATTCTGGTGTGAGGTGATATCTCATTGCAGTTTTGCATTTCTCTAATCGGTGTTGAGCATCTTTTCATGTGCCTGTTGGCCATCTGTATGTCTTCTTTGGAAAAACGTCTATATAGGTCTTCTGCCCATTTTTTGATTGGGTTGTTTGGTTTTTTGATATTGAGCTTGTATGAGCTAGTCTTAGATTTTGGAAATTAAGTCCTTGTCAGTAACATCGTTTTCAATTATTTTCTCTCATTCTGTAGTTGTCTTTTTGTTTTGTTTATGGTTTCCTTTGCTGTACAAAAACTTAAAAGTTTAATTAGGTCCCATTTATTTTTGCTTTTATTTCTTTGGCCTTGGGAGACTGAACTAAGAAAATATTTCTACAATTTATATCAGAATGTTTTGCCTACGTTCTCTTCTAGGACTTCTATGGTATCCTGTCTTATGTTTAAGTCTTTAAGCCATTTTGAGTTTATTTTTGTGTATGGTGTGAGGGAGTGTTCTAACTTCATTAATATACATGTGGCTGTCCAGCTTTCCCAACATCATTTGCCAAAGAGACTGTCATTTCTCCATTGTATATTCTTGCCCCCTTTGTTGAATATTAATTGACTGTAGGTGTGTGGGTTTATTTCTGGGCTCTCTATTCTGTTCCATTGACCCATGTCTGTTTTTGTGCCAATACCATGCTGTTTTGATTTGTAGTATTGTCTGAAGTTTGAGAGGGTTATTCCTCCAGCCTTGTACTTTTTCTTCAGTATTGCTTTGGCAATTGTTTTTTTGTTTGTTTGTTTGTTTGTTTGTTTTTTTGGTGATTCCATATACATTTTAGGATTATTTATGCTAGTTCTGTGAAAAATGTCCTGGGTAATCCGGTAGGGATTGTATTAAATCTGAAGATTGCTTTGAGTAGTAAGGCCATTTTAACAGTATTAATTCTTCCAATCTAAGAGCATGGGATATCTTTCTATTTCTTTGAATCATCTTCAATTTCCTTTATCAGTGTTTTACAGGTCTCCTATCACTGTCTTGATGAGACTGCCCTCTGCCGGAGGGAAGGGCAGTTGCAGATCCAATCTTGACTTCCTCCAGCAGTTGATTCCAATTTGACTGTATTTGGCACATAATTTTTTTTTGAGGAATTGCCATACTTTTTTTTTTAGTTCATGGTATGAGTTTGAGGCTATTCTCTAGTCTCATTAAAACAGCACTTAATATATATTGACCACCTGCTAAGTCCCAAGCACTGTACTGAACTTTACATGAGTGTCTCATTTAATTGCCACAACATGCTCGTGGGTAGATACCAGTATTATTCCTATTTTACTTTTGAGGAAACTGAGACACAGAGAGACAAAGAAATGTTTCAAAATATACTCAAAGTAGTAAGAAGGGGGAACCTGGGATTCAAACCCAGGCAGATTGTACCAGGCTTGTAATTGCTAAGCTATATACAGCATGGTGATTTTTCTATTTTTAATTTATTCATATGAAGTTCTGGATTGAAGCAGTGAGTGTGGCAATCATGGAAACACTCCCATCTCTCTTGGAGATTTTTTACAAAGGTCTTATTTTATTTTTATTATAACTCACAAAAGGGCCCAGGAAGCCACAGGGTGTGACTCAGTCAGCTCAAGTCATCCCCAAATCCCCTTAACAGCAGTTTGTCTACTTGCAAAGGTCATCCAAAAACAAACCCCCAAAACACCTAAATTTTGCCAGGTCAGAAAATAACTGAAATACTGGAAATCTGTTATTTAAAATTTTTTCTGAAGTGTTGAATGTTACAGGCAGCAATAAAATGTTCTGAGGAAAAAAACCGTGTGTCTCACAGAAGGAAGTGACAATCCTGATAAATGATGATAAAACGGATATAGGACAGCTGCTTATAAACTGCTGTTTTAAAAAATATGTATTTTAATGATGACTTCTGACAAAAATTAATTTACAAATAATTTACATGAAACTCTTCTTGACAAACCAATTTGTCTATCATTAAAAGTTGGAATTAAATGATGTTTGCTTTTAGCCAAAATTATTTTTAAAAGTGTCAGAATGTTCCAACAAACTGGAGTTCTAGAGAAAGAGAACAGAGAAAATGGAATGGAGTAAATTTTCAAAGGAAAAATGTAAGATAATTTCCTAGAACTGAAAGATGAACATTGAAAGGGTCCAAACCACCTGCAGTCACCTTTGGGTTATCCGTACAAAAGAAGAAAAAATGGTATAGTTTGTTTCCTATGTCTGTGAGTCTCTTTCTATTTTGTAAATAGATTCATTTGTATAGTATTTTTTTTTCAGATTGTGCAAAAAGAAAATCAGAATGTTTCTCAGATTAAAAAACAAGCTAGTGATATGCTGTTTGTAGCTATTAATAATTTTTGCAGAATTGCAGAAAGTATAAATCCTTGTCAAAATATATTGTCTCAAATTTCATTTCACCTTATTTTAAAAAATCTTCACAAAACAATCCTGCCCGTCCCATTCTAAATACTGTAAGTTGGGAGAAACAGTGTTTCTAAATAGTCAGCTTACACCAATTATTCACTCATAGCTCTCGGTTCCACAGGAGGCTGGAGGCTGCACCTATTTCCCAGCCTCCCTTGCCAGCTGGCTTCCATAATGACAATCACCTAGGAGTCACTGACAGAGGATTTGTTTGTAAGGCCAGAGGAGGGACAAATCCACACTTCCACTCAACTTCTGAGTCACTTCTGGCTGCCGCAGCTGCGGTGGAAGCTAATGAGTATGGCCCCTGGGTCCCCGCACGGGGCACCGCAGGTCCCACAGCAGCATCAGCGGCCAGCCAGTGCCGGCACCGTGGGCTCCGGCAGCGACAGGCAAAGGCCCAGTGGCCCCGGCTGACCTTCATACCTCGGTTACAGATTTCCAAGACAAAACCCCACTCCCAGACCATCTTCTCCCCCAGTAGCCAGCATTAAAAAGATAAAAGAAGAGTGTGAGTATAAGACTTTCCTCAGCAAGGGGAAATACCCAAAGAATGGTGGAAGGTGGCTGGATCCTGGTGACCCGCAGAGCCACCCGGGAGCACTGGTGAGGGTGGGGCCATGCAGCTCCGCCCTTCTTCACATCACTGTATTGTGCCCTTGGGGCAGCCCGGGTGCTCTTCCTTACAGGGTCTCGCTGTCGCGGCCGTGTAACCTGCACCGTGGGCTTACCCAGACCATGCTGCTTCTTGCTGTGGATGTCCACATTTATGGCTCAGGTATTTACCTGCACTGAGGAAAGACATCAGAGCACCCATCAAGAAAAATGCCTGCCTGTCTTAGGATTTAGGGGGGCAAATATTGCTTTTGACTCCCTATTTGGAAAGGAAGGAGTTCCAAGCATCACTCTTCCTGTCAGATTTCAGAATTGCTCTTATTTCAGCAGTCAGCTGGGTTTGTTTCCTAGGTATCCATTTCACTTCTGTATTTGTGTCAGGGAAATAACCACAGGGTAAGTTCAGAAGGAACTTTCCCAAAGATTTCAGGGAATATCGGATACACACATAGCAAATTTGGAGTGTACTGGAAAAATATGGGGAATGACTTTAGGCTCACTCAGGTCTAGTGTGGTCTCCTTGACAGAACAGATTAAGGAGGCACCCGGCACTCATTCACGTGGCAGATGCATTCTTCTCCTGTCCACTTGGACTACACCAGCCTTGCCCCGGCAGCAGTGTCAGCACAACCCAGCCCAGGAGTGAATGACTGCACGACCCTGATGAGCACCCTGAGGACATCATGGTGGTCCACCTCGTTGACATCATGCTGCTTTTCCTGGAGAATTGAAAGGGGCAAGAATCCAGGGTGTCTTGGTAAAGAAATGTGACAATCAGTGTGTATATGTCCATGAATGAAAAATTGTGCTGAACACTGGAATTTGACACAACATTGTAAAATGATTATAAATCAATAAAAATGTTAAAATGAAAAAAAGAAAAATATTTGATGGGGGAGACAAATCCTGAAGAAAAAACTGCTCACTCAGCAAAGTTCTTGGGGGTCAGCACACCTCTCTCAAGTAAAACACAAATTGCACTTTAGAGTACCCCAGTCTATTTCAAAATTGTAGAATAGATAAACAAGATTACACTGTAAGCACAGGGAAATATACACAAAATGTTATGATAAATCACAGAGAAAAAAATGTGACAATGAGTGTGTATATGTCCATGAATGAAAAATCGTGCTGAACACTGGAATTTGACACAACATTGTAAAATGATTATAAATCAATAAAAAATGTAAAAAAAAAAAGTAAGTCAATAAAAAAAAAAAGAGTACCCCAGTCTATCGTCTAAACCCCACCATGCACAAAGCATGGCAGCCTCTTCAGATCTCGGTGAAAGCATTTACACTTGGGTATTGTGCTCCAAATGCATTTACTGGGTAGCCCTCAAATACACTACTCATACATGTGGCCTTGAACAAGGGAAGATTCTCTTTGAGGTACAGGCTCACATTGTCTGTAGCAGACCTAAACCATTTTTGGAATCAGAAGAGACCCTGGTGTTTTTGAGCAAGACCGTGCCCATCAGGTTTATCATCAGGGTTCTACGGGAGGTTAGGCATCCTTCCGTGGGACACCACACAGCTCTGCAGCCTGGACTGGTTATGATCTGATAAATAACCTGTGAGCCTGCCAGCACTTCACAATCCATTAGCTGCAGGTACACACGGGATTGGGCTTGAGTTAACCCTGAAGGTACCAGTAAACTGCCTATTTGTGCCTAAATCAGTAAGATGGCTGTGGGTTGAGAACAAAAATGTTGAATGGTTTGGTTTAGAGGTGGCTCTGCATGACATACTGGCGTCAGCGGTGAATGCTAAGTAGTTACAGCCCTGTGCAGGACATTAGTGAAGGAAAAATAGCCCCGAAACAGTGCTTCAAGAAGGTATGATGCTGTCTTGTGTACCTGAAGACAGATGCGTGTCTGGACCCTGATAGAGGGTCAGGGCCTTGGCAAGAATGAAACTGGACTTCCCAAAACAGGCCGTGTCCCATGTGAAAGCTCACCAAAGGCTTCCACTGCAGGGGACTAGATGGCCCACCCCTCACCATAACACAGCCCAAAGCTGTTAGCATAGTTGCTAACCATAGTTGTTAGCCATAGTCTACAACGTGTGCCCCTCAGCTCTCACCCAGAAATTAAGCTGAGCACCTGAGATCCACTGAGCTGCGCCAAGGCAGAGTACAGCAATTATCAGCCTGGGGGAGGGCACTGCCCTCAGGGGCGCAGTGCCATGATGGGGCTGGGTCCCAGGCTCAACAACCACTGGCCCTCTGCTTGACCTTGTTACCTGCTTCCCCACCTGAATGTGAGATTGCCCATATTCCCTAAAGTTTTCATTTTTTTGAGGGTCCCAGAACCTCTCTACAACATGGGAGTTAGGGAAAGCAGCTCTAGGACTCTGCTTTCTGGTGGTATCCGGGCAAGTTTCAGTGAATGGTGGCAAAGGGACACAAGGTCTGGCTGAGAGAAACATGTCTCTTCAACCTCATCCTGGATGTTCCTTGAGGGCTTGGGTCTGAATAGGGCCTGTGGATCTATGTGCTCACTTATGCGACCTTGTAAACTTTAACCACAAGTATTTCTGGTACCCATAGGGTTTGGTCCAAGTGCTTGACCTTATAAAGATTAACCAAGCCTCTGCTGGTATCTGGTGTGTGAGCCAAAAAAGCCAGCATTGCCAGGGCAAGTGCAGGTTACCGAGGCCAAGGGTGGAGAGCGTCACTGGAAGACATGGGGTCTTCTTGCCTTTTGTGTCTTGGGCATGCCAGCAAAGCCCAGCGTCAAGCAGAAGCAGGTCTTTGGCCAGTGGTTACTTTGTGTCTCAGTTACTGGGCGATACCTACTTCTGGCTGGAGCCTAGATCAGGGTTCAGCAAGCTTCTTCTGTAGTAAGTCATTAAGAATATTTTAGACTTTGCAAGTCATGGGGTCTCTGTTGCAACTTCTCACCTCTGCCATTGTAGTGTGAAAACAGTCAATGAATCAATGTGGCTATGTTCCAATACACTTTATTTACAAAAAAAGGCAATAGGCCAGATTTGGCCCAAGGACTGCAATCTGCCAACCACTGCCTTGATACTTGGGAGGTAACTTGGCTGTTAGAGAGGTCTCTGGCCCAGTCTGCTTCTCTTTGAGATGGAAACTCCTAAGGTCTGGTGCTTTGCTTAGAGTTGTACAAGGGTGCAGAACGGGGCACCGTGTGTGGGAGTCTGACTTCATGGTGGGTGCAGAGGCCAGAAAGTGAGAGCTGCACTGGAACAGGCTGTGCCTCATTCTTCATAAATACCAACTGCTTTATTCCAGATCAGGCCCAACCCTCCTACCCCCATACACACATGGCCCCTGCGTGGGCACTGTCCTTATTGGGCCCTCAGGAGCCCTTGTGCTGTGGCATGACTACCACCCCCTCTCTGGTGATGGCCCAGTTGTAACTCTTTGGGGAGTCCAACGCTTCTTCCACCCGTGCCTCCAGGTTCTCTCGGGTGATGAAGTTTTTTGCCTCCTCCTATTGGAAGAGAGAAGGCCAGGTGAATGGGAGCCTCCAGCACATACTAGCTGGCCTTTAGCTCACTGAGGGAGGACTCCAGCTCTCCTGTGGGAAAGATGTTTGGAGCCCAGGTCCTCTCTTGAGTGTCCCACTAACCTCCCAGTGGAAGAGTATGAGGCAGCTTTGTGACAGGCAGCTTTCTTGGATAATCACCCCCTGGACATTTCGGCCAAAATTCAAGCACTCCAGCTGTGACAATCTACTACTGGGTGGAATCAGTCCCTCGATGTGGCCTAGGTCTTTCTTAATTTTTCTCATACTCGTCCTTCTCCCTCTATTACTTTTAAGTCAAGCCTCATTCACGCTCACTGGATTACTTCTAACTGGTCTCCCTGCTTTTAAGTCTCACACCTACCATCCTAGCCCAGAACATTTAGTCTTTCAGTGACCTTATCACCCTTAAGGCAAGACACAAACTCCTTGTGGAACGCGGGGGTCCCTCCCACCGGCTAGCCACTTGAACCCTGCAATGCCAACTTTCATCTCCCGGTCTTCGTGCCTGTCAGGCACTCTCCTTGCACTCCTCTCCCAAATCCTTGCTTTTAACTCCCTCTGAAGACCTAGGTCTCTCCTCTCCGCACATAGCCGGGGCCCCACCTCGCTGCGCGCAGGGCTCTGCCGCACAGGCTGAGTGAGCACCGCCCCCCTACCCCCCGAGACGCGGCCCACCTGCAGCTGCAGCACTTCCTGCTCCTTGAGCTGCGCCCAGGCCTGCGCCTCCGCGGCCCGCCGGGCCTCCTCCTCGGCCTGCCGCCGCTCCTGCTCCTGCGCCTCTTGCCGCAGCCGGGCTAACCTGCGAGAGGCGAGAAGCCGGGGCTGGGCGTGGTTCGGGGGGTCTCCCGGGCCCGCCAGGCGGCCCCGCCCCGCCTCGCGTCCCGCCCGACTCACCGCAGCTCGTGCAGCCGCCGGTTCTCCTCCTCGTTCCAGGCCATCAGCTCGCGGTGCTTCGCGGCTTCCTCCTGCGCCTTGCGCTCTACCAGGACCCCGGACCGGGCCTCATACACCTTCTTACGCACCTCGAACACGAACTCCATCCTGAGCCGAGACGCGCCCAAGGTCAGCACTCTCTTTACCCGCCCGCCCCAACGCACACGCCGAACGGCGCCGACCGCCGCCTCCCCCTCGGTCACACACACACCTGAGGGCGTGCATTGTCTGGCGGTAATGCCGGTAACGCTCCGTCACCACGAAGAGCTCCGCAGGATCCACCGCAGATGGGGTCGCCACGCGCCCGATCTTGGATTTGGCTGGTGGGTCGTGGCGAGTCTTGCGGCCCCGCGCAGGCAGCAGAAGCGGGGCAGGGGGCCGGCCCGCGGGCCGCAAGCCCAGGCGGCTCAGCGCGCGCAGCATGGCGAGACCGCCCCGCCTCCGGCGCGCCGCAGGGCGTCACGGGGGCCCGGAAGTGGCCGCTGGGCACCACGGGACGCGTAGTCCGCGGGCTCCGCCCCCGCCCCCGCCCCCTGCAGCCCAGCCCACTGACTTCGACCGCCCCGTCCCCCGGGACCTGGACGCGTCCTCCCCGTGGGGCCCGCTTCCCTCCAGCCCCCATGCGAGGAAGGATCGTACTGGGGGTGGGAGAGAGCAGGGATAAAGGAGAGGACACCTTCGGGGACCTCACACCTTTATTGGAAGGTAGCGGGGCGTGGTGCTTGGGGTCCGGTCTGCGAAAGGAGGCGGCGGTCATTCCACCGGACGCTCTGGTCACCTGACTGCCGAGCTGCGTCCTTGCCCGCTCCCTCCCCCTCTCCTCCCCTCAAGACTTGGCCTCGCAGAGCCTAGTCCTGTGGACGCGCCCTGGCCTCCTAGAGGACTCAGCATGCATATTCTCCAGTTCCCCCCGGCACACGGGCGTTGCCCACCCTAAATAAACCTGATGTATAAAAACTTGAGCTCACACCGACTTAAATTAGGCGATAAGGTTTTGCCTTAATAGGGATTTGGCCTTTCTCCTTTAGTTACATTCCTCTCCTGGTGCACTTTAAAATACAATTTTCAAAATTGTAATAAACCATTTCCCTACACTTGCCTTCTGCTATTGGCCTTGGGCAGTTCTGCAATCTCTGAGTCATTCCCAGTGCATGTATCAGTGACCGTCTGGTTCTCAGGTCCCTATTGCAAAGTGTGGGGTCGCACCCCTCACCTCTTTATACTGGCAGCAGGCCTGCCCACCCTGAGACCCATTGGCTTCCCTTGACTGTCAAGGAGCCTGGGCGATCTCATTGCTGCCTCTGCCTTATTTATGGAGGTCTTTAGTACAATTATCTCCTCCTACTCCACTAGTGACTTCTTTTACTTTAACATAGTATCTTATTATAAATTGTCTAGAATTCTGGGATACTGGATAGCAGATGGAACCAACAGCTGCGCCAGGGGGTGCTGTGGCAGGTGGCGTTTCCTTTTCCCCAACCCCCAGCCCCCAGTTCTCAGGATGGCCTCTGGCGGCCAATGCTGAGGGCCTTTCACCCTACTTACCAGCAGTGTCTGCACCAGGAGCTGCTTCCTGCGGAGGAGCCACCGGGCCATGGTCTTGCCCTCCCAGGGGACACTTGGGAGGCCATGGGCATTTTGGCCTGGGCTGCCTGCTGCAGTGCCCAGAACCTTTCCTTAGAAGGAAACCGAGGCTGCAGCCCACCCTTCCCACCCCCATCCAAGGCTCAAGGTAGGAAAAGGAGCTCCACCAGCACAACCTGCTTCTTAGTTAGGCTGGGGAGAGTCTTCAACACACCTGGGGGCCTGGGAGCATGCTGGGGGTCCTGGGGTGAGCTGGAGGCTCGCTTTCCTCCAGGATACCAGCCATGGGACCAGTGCTGAGCCTTCAAGGGTCCAGGGTGGGTGATCAGCAGCAGCAGCAGCAACAGGAGGCCTGGCCCAAAGCTGGCCATGGCAGGGCTGCTCCAATGGACAGTGGACAGTGCTTAAGGAGTCTGACACTCTCATACATACCCCCTTCCTCTTCCTCCAGGGTCCCCTTGAACAGCTGGCATTTCAGGGGCAGCTTAGTGTCTCCTAATGTCCTTCTGTCTTCTGCTATTGCTCCTCCCCTCAGGACTACAGGGGTCCAGACCCTGAGGGCTCCTGGCAACTAGCCTTCTCCCGTAGCCTCTGGGGCACAGAGGCTTTGCCAGCTGATGGCCCCCTCAACTAGGCCAGGCCTACCTGTTCTTCCTTCAGGGAATCCAGAAGCAAGAGAAGGTTGGAGAGGGGAAGGGAGACTTTGGTCAGGGGTGTTCTCCAAGAGACAGGCAGCAACCTGGGGGCGCTTAGGGCACCTGGTGCTGGGGGACCTGACTGGTAGGTGCTCTGGCCCCTTTCTCTGGGGGTAGCTATCTCTCTTCCATGGCAGCTGGGCATGTGGAATGGATGTGTGGTGGTTACAGGGGCAAGTGCTTCTACCCTTTGTCCCTCCCACACAGCAGAAGGGGCAGCTGCTGGGGAGATGAGGGAAAGGGGGTCTTCTGGGCACAGATCAGGAGTAGAGGGACTTGAGGAGGGGAAGGTGCAGCGTGCCATGCGCGCAGAATGAAGCTCCAGCCCTTGGGGAGGGCAGCCTCTTCACTCACCAAGGGAGAGCTGTGGATCAAGTGGCTCCTTAGGTGGCTCCTCCGGGCAGCAGCGGAACCCTGCCGGCAGCCCCGGGGATTTATTGATCAGCTAGTTCCACCCCCGGCTCTGGGCCCACAGACTCAAGTGACGTCTCAAACGGGAGGGGGAGAAGCTCGCCGCCCAACCCTTCCCTTCCCAGTGTATGTTCAGCTGCTAGCCCTGGGGTCACCAGACATATGCTCCCTCATCGCATCTCCCCAGGGATCTGAAGTCACAGGTCTCCTGCCATCAGCCTGGCCCCTGCCCCTCAAGTCTCATCTTCCCACTTTCTTGGCTGCACTCTCAAACTCCTGCCCTTAGGTCTAGAAAGCCCTCACGGCCCTCTGTGACTCCCCAAGTTGTGGTCCTTAGAGAGGCAATGCCTGGAATCTCCCTGAGTCCCACCCAGCTCAGGGCTCTCCCCAGTAGAAAAGTTGGGGCCTAAGAGTGGGGAGGCCAGCGGCCTGTTAAGAGGTCTGAGAAGAGCTATGACCACCCTTCCCAAGGGCGTGTTTGCCCACCTGTGAAATGGATTAAGTGAACCGTCCTCATCCACACACCTGGGCACCAGGGCTGGGTCACTCCAGGTGGAAGGTTTGGGTGGCCTCTCTCTTCTCCAAGCAGGCCCGTGACAGGGGGCCCAGTTAAGGGGGCAGGGCAGCCTCTGTGATTCTGTCAGTAGCAGGTAGGAATAATTTTGCCTCCCAAGGGTCCAACCTCTTCCCATCCTGTGCTCAACCCAGAACCAGTCATGGATTTGGGCAGATCTGCCCGGGAATGTGAGAAACAGGTTCCTGCCTCAGCCTGCGTCAGCTCAGCTTTCTGACGCCAGCCGTTAGTCCCTTGGGGGCAGAGGCCAGTTTACAGGGTTAATAGCCAATCTCCGCCTTTGGACAGCAATTTAAACAGCAAATGGAAGGGCCAGCGTCAGGCTGGGCATCGTGGTGGCCAGTCACTGGGAGAGCAGGTGTGTCAAATCCTGTGGCAAAGACTGAGGGGAGATGACATAATGTGCTCCAGTCTGGGACCACACTTCCTAGACTTCAGCTGCCCAGGCAGGAGCACACATGTGAATTTTCAGATTGACTTTCCTGAAAGAAATCTTCGGATTGTATGATCAGTGAAATTGTTTCAGCAACTGACTTTATCCCTTTTGGAATAGTTAACTAAGTAAATTTTAGGACATTTGCTTTGTGGTTTAGTGAAAATGACTCTAAGTACAAGACACTAGCTTAGCTCTGGTTTGGACTTACAGAATGTTTTATTCAAAGGCCCTGGTGTTTATTTTACAAGAGGAATAGGGTGCCTTTATTTTTTTCTGTAATTTGATTGTGGTTTTTCCTGAAAAGTCAAAACAAGAACTAAGCTTCCCAGGGAAAAGCTCCAGTCCTTTTCTTTCTGTCAATATAGTCTTTCAGGAATACTTGCTGTTCCTTTTCGGACTATAAACTCTGGAATTCATCCTTGTGTCCTTCTCAGCGGAACACAGAAAGCCATTTGTTCACGACTGAGCTCTAACTCATGCTCAACCCTGAGCTGACATCATGCTAGTCTGGGGACTGCGTAGTCAGGTGGGAAAGCAGAGGCTTTGAGCTGAATGCTTAGGTGCTGTCGGAGCACAGAGGGGCACACACCGCTGAGCATGTGGTCTGGGTGAAGGATGAAGAGTTAGCGAGAGCTGTGGCAGGAGGGCAGCAGTGGGTGCTCCGGGGTAAGGAGCGAAATGGGGAAAAGTCAACATCGGAAATGCTGGGGGATCTGTGGGCCTGGAGTGCGGTGGGAGAAGGCACAGAGAATGCTGGAGGTTGCTTGAAAGGGCAGTGGGCTTTGGGGACTGGGTGAACCCCTGGGCGTGGGGAGCCTGAGACTGGTGCCTCTGGGCTACCCCATGGTCACTGAAGGAAGCAGGATGTGTGGACCTGGAGCTCAAAGTGCGAGCTCAGGGTTGGAGGAGGGCTGAGGATCCACAACAGACTGACCGCAGGAATGCCCCACCCCTGAGGAAGGGGACAGTGGAGGAGGGACCATGGAGGAGCAGCCGCAGAGTAAGGATCGTAGTCAGGAGGCAGTCGCTACACCGAGTGGGAGCTAATGGACACAGAGACGGTGGATCCCCGGGGCTCAGTGCTTAGGATGAAGGGGTAAGAAAAGAACGTGTGGGAATGGAAGACCCTAGGCCTGAGGAAAGTGCTTTTTTTTTTTCCCCAAATGAAAAGACAGGCATCTTGGGTGGGTGGGAGTACAGACTGAAGGAAGCCCGGGGATGAAGCTGCCTGGATGAATTAAGGTCTGTGAGAGTGTGGCAGGCCCCCAAGCTTTGAGTGCCCACTGTGCTGGATGCTGCTCTTCCCCCTTCTGAGAAATCTCACCCCTGCTCTAACCCCACAGGTCCCAGCTGACTGGCTGAGAGGTGAGCACTGGGTGAAGTGGTCACCCCTGCCCTTTCCACACAATTGTGCCGCGTGAGCCTCAGTACACTTCCTTTTGAGCCTAGACTAGTCCCTGTTAGGTTAATGTCTCGCAATCATGCAAGCCCTGAATAATACAGGAAGAGAAAGAGATGAAGAGGGAGGGATGAGTGATATACCCTGTAAGCCGAGGGAGAGATGGGGAGCAGAGCTGAGCTAACTCCTGCTTGAAGATATCTGTTTAGCAACCAGGTGATATTTAAAATAATGGCCCACCCACAACCTACTCAGCATGGACCCCAGCAGAAAGCTGCCAGGCCACACTGGTGCGCAGCTGCTCAACACAGGCCCTGGCCTGCTGGGAGGTGGGAGGCGGTGCAGGGTGTAAGAATGTGTCACCAGTATGTGGCTTGCTGACCCAAGACTTGCCCTCCTTCCTCTGCTTGGACTTGGTCACACAGAGGCACCAATGGGCAGCTTGCAAGGAGACAAGTTTTCTTCCCAAACATGGCATCCTTACTGGAAATTCCTTAGATTTTTGTCTCTGCTTAATTTATCCCTGCTTCTTTGAAAACTACTCAATTTTGAGTTTATTGCCCTTGGAGTTCCTCAGGAGAACCGAGTGCCTCTACAGACTGACACTACTCACTTCTCGCAAGCTTCCAGAGGTGGTCTGTCGCGGTGCCCTGCTTCCTGCTGATATCTTGAATAGAACTTGCTGTAGAACCTGGCTCCCATCTTGGAGCCACTGTGCCTTCGTCTGGCTGGACCCTGAGGCCCTCTGCAGTGCTGCTCCACTGATCTTTCCTCCTTTTCACTCATCTGAATTTCCAGCATCCCTTGGGTTCAGCTCAAGTTCCATCTCCGCCAAGAAGCACGGCAGCACTGATCTCTGAGCATGCCTCCATGGACCAGGCTGGGGTGCCATCTCTCACTCCCGACAGCCCCCGACGTGCCCAGGGCTGGCTGCTGCTCCTCAAGAAAGGCCCCAAGGGCCGCAAGGCTCTCTCAGCCCTGCACTGACAGCCGTGGCAGCCAGTTTCCTCTCCTGGTTCCAAGATGAGCTGACCATGAGGACAGGGGCTGTGGACAGACCCACCCTCCCAGCTGTGCCTCAACTAAAGACCACACTTCCTAGCACCCTTTGTAGCTCAGTGTGGTCTTATGACTAGGTTTTAGCCAATGGGATATGAGTAGAAATGAAAAGTGCAACTTTTGCTTCATGTTCTTGAAAATGATCTTGCCCTTTGCTCTAAAGACAGTGACCTCAACCATGAGGATGAGAACAACAATTCCGAGGGACACCGGGACCACCAGATGGAGGATACTAGGTCTCTAGACTGGGCAGACTGTTGCCTGAGAAATAAACGAACATCCACCTTATTTAAGACACTGTCTAATGTGTTAGGCTCAAAATCAAGTCGGGATGTAAGATGCCCACCCTGCTGGTCTCTGCACGTGAGGCACCACCAAATAGAAGTCCTGGACACGAGGACAGATATGAAAGGAAATGGAAGCTGTTTAACACAGTAAGTGCAGATAAACACTTACTCTGAACAGAACGACACGATCCAGGTAGTTTTGCAGCAAATCATCAAGCACTGGAGAGGTCAAGCTGACCTCAGCCCAAAGCTGAGCCCCCCTCTTTTCCTCTGTGCCCCTCCACACAGAGCAGTGAAGACCCTGGCCATCTTCGCCAGGGTGCGAGGCTGGCTAGGACCACTGCGCCAAAGGTATGCTGGGAGTGAAAGGAGGGTCATGGCAACTGCCTTAGAGCTAGAAGGGCTGTGCTTGTTGGAAAGAGTCAGGAAGACCATGGCTCCTCTGCGGCCAGGTGAGACAGAACAGTAAGGGCACGGCCAGGAGTGGCCTGGAAGGACCCCAGTGCTGCTATGACTGCCCTACCCCAGACAAAGGGAGAGACGTTTCCTCAGGGAGTCAAAGCTTTTATTACCTGATAATCCCTAGTGTGGTGCCAGAGATACCGCTCTGGTCTCTTCAGTCCCCATGGTGGGATGTGGCTGGTGTGAGAGTGGGCAGGGGTGGAGGGGGGAGAGGTTATTTACAGAGCAGGGAGGGGACAGCAGCCTGAACTGGGGGCACCAGGACAAACAATTTCCTTAAGAGCTCTGATAACTTTGTGCTTTTCTTCTTAGTTGATGCTGAGCTACCTGGAGTGGGTTTGTGTTCCTTTAGGAGAAGATGCATAAACCCAAGAACAACAGAGCCCAATTTCCAGGCAGAGGATTTCACGATATCAATCGAAACATCACACTATTTAATTCCCCAATAAAACATTGGAAAAAGGACTATCAGTGCTAACACATTTACATATAAAATCTCCACCTAGTAGGTAATAGAAGCCTATGTACCAATTTCTAAAACAGTTATAAGATATATACACAATTTGGGGTATATTAACAAAACAGAATGTTACAAAATATTAAAGGCAGTTCTCCTGTCCACGGGGCCTCATCGCCTCTTACTTGAAGTTGGCATAATCTGAGAATGCGTCAATATATTCCTGCACCACCTTGTAGCAGAACTCATACTGTTCCTAGAGAGTGAAAGGCAGGGGAAAAGGCCAATGTTACTGAAGAGAACAATGCACCTGCAGCTCCTGACAGACCCATTAAAAAAAAAATGAAAATTAAGAGGAAATGAATGTTTTTGGATTTCCACCTGAGCCCCCTGCCAGAGATCTGACAACATTCCCCCTCTGGGCTGAGTGCAGCCACATTCTACGGAGAGCAAGTGATTGGATGTGCAGAGGACGGGCCCAGATTTGCATTAGTCAGATATGACCTCATGTCTGCCCCATGCTCGGCGGTCACTGGTCATCTAGACTGACAGGAGACCTCTTAAAAGGGAGCCTGAGCAGAGGAGAGGAGGTACTCCTGAGTCTTCCGCACCCCAGGACCCACAGAGAAGCAAAGAAGAGCCCCATGGGGCACCTGGCACCCCCTTTTAGCCTTCACGGAGGCCACTGACATCTCCTCCTGGTGTGGGGCTATGATATGCCTCCATGCTCTCCTGCCCCCCAGAGCTTATTCTGTTTGTCTGAGGCACCTTGGGGAAGGATGAGTCTGTGGTTACAGTCTTCTGAAGGCCAGACAGGCCCTCAGAAGAGCCTCCCCTGAGCTGGCCCTGGCTGAGAAGAGCTGCCAGTGGTGGGGTGGCATGGGTAAATGCGCAGGCCAGCATACCAGTGTCTGGACCATGTGTGGCCTCTGCAGCCGCAGGCTCTTGACGGTCTGGAAGACATCCAAAATCCCCTCGGCTTTCACCCGCTCCAGGACTGTACTCAGGGCGCAGAAGGTCCCTGTCCGCCCTGCCCCGGCGCTGTAACAAAGCAGAAGCAGACGTACTTATCACACCGGCAGTGGCTCTCTGTGCCCAGGAGGTGAGTGACCATGGCGATGAGCAGATAAAGGCCGAGGCCCGTGCTCCTGGGAATGTCTGTCCTCCAGTGGGGCTGCTGGGGGTGGGGGCAGGAGGCCCGTCCGCTCCTCTCCACATAAGCCCAGGCTCACACAGCTCTTGGTGGGGCGGGCACACCCCTGCTGCCCTTGCTGCACGGCCCACTCTGCCTGCTGAAGGACTCACCCGTGCAACAGTGGTGAGGAACCTCACCCCCTCACCCCCTGCACTGCCCATCACTGTCCACCTACAGACAAGCCTAGGTCGCCCTGGCCTGCTGCTCGTGCATGTCAGAGTTCTAGCCCGCTCTTTTCCTGACAAGCCCTGCTCCCCCTGCACTGCTGTATGTTGACTGATTCTTTCCATGGCTCTCATTTTCTTCCTAAATCCCACGAATCCAGACTCTCACCCTGACACCATCCACCCTGTTCACTGTCATCACAAGACCCTTACCACATGCCTGCTGTGTGGTAGGACTGTGGTGGGTAGCAGTATCCCCTGGCAGTAAGACACGCAGTACCCGGAAAGGAAAAAGAGGAACGGCGGTTCAAGGCAGGCTGGAAGGAAGTGCTGCTGTGAACAGGGCGGTCAGGGAGGGCTCTCTAACAAGGTGCCATGTGAGCAGAGACCCTGAGAAGGTAAGGACATGGTCCTTGGAAACGAGCATCTCAGGCAGAGGACAGGAGTGTCTAGGCACTGAAGCCAGTGGAGGGAGGGACGTGGTCGGGGTGAGGTCAGAGCCCTCAGGGAGAATGCCAGTCCCCTGGTGCACTCCCTGCCTGGCCTGGGCAAGGAGCCCTCAGAGATGTTGGGCCTTGTGAGCCAGTGTTAAGATTCTGAGTGAAGGAGTGATGAGGTCTGACTAAGTTTTAAAAGGAACTCACAGGGTGCTGTACTGAGAACAAACTGAAGGGGGAGGGAGGAAACAGGGAAACCAGTGAGGGCAGTACAGTTACTGAGGAGAGAGGATGGTGGCCTGGACAGAGGGCCATGGTGGAGCGTGTGATAAAGACTTGATTTGGAAATTATTTTGCAGGTAGAACATTAGACATGCATGCATATGTGAGAGAAAAAACAGGATGGTTCCAGGCTTTCTTACCTGAGTTAAGTGTCCAACTGAAATACCACTTACTGATCTGGGAAAGGCTGTGGAAACAGCAGGCTTGGAAAGAAACATCAGTCCTGAAATATCCCTTTAAACTGAAGATGCCCAAGGTAACTGGATATATAAATCTGGAGTTTAGAGGAGAAGGTGAACTGGTGGTAAAGATTCAGGAGTTGATATTAAAGCCAGGAAACTGGATGAGTTCACCTAAGGGACTGACTCAGTTGACAGAGAAGAGGTCCAAGGACTTGGCCCTCGACCACAGATGGGGAGGAATCAACAAAAGAGAAAGACGGAACAGCCAATGAGGACAAAAACCAAGAGAGAAGTTATGATGAAAGCATTTCACAGAGAATCGAGTGGTCAGCTGAGTCTAATGCTAACGAAAGTCAAGGATAAGACTGAGAAGTGATCACCGGACGCAGCAATGTGAAGGTCACGGGAGACCTCACAGGGCAGCTGCAATGGAGTATGTCAGAGGGTAACTGAAAGGGGCTCAAGAGAGACTGGGAGGAGAGGAACTGGAGAGTTAGCAGGGACAAATCTTTTGAGAAACTTTACTATTAAGGAAAACGGAAATAGAGGGGTAGCTGGAGGGGCACTGGAGCCCACAGTTTTTAAAAATATTAAGATGGGAGAAGTTATAGCACTTTTGTTTGACGATAGTAGTTATCCAGAAGAAAACCTGATGACATAGGATAGTGAAGTCAGGTCCTCGAGGAGACAAAAGAGGATGGAACTGATATCCAAAAGGGGGGTGGATGTGGCAGACTTCAGCTTAGCCCCCAAGGTCCCTGCCTCCTGGTGTTCATGTACTTGTGTGTTTCTCTTCACTTGAGTGTGGCAGGACTTGTGATGTGCTTCCAACCAAAAGAATACAGCAAGAGTGATGGAATGTATACAGTTATGCATATGTGATTATGTTACGTGAGAACATAATGTCTGTTTTGTAAGGAAATACTCCTTTGCTGGCTTGGAAGAAGCAAGCAACCACGCTGGGAAGGCCCATGTGGCAAGGAACTTCAAAATACAAGATTCTGCGAGGAACTGAAAAACAAAATGAGCTCAGAAGTGGATCCTTCCTCAGTCAAGCCTCAGATGGGACCATAGCCCTGGTCAACACTTTGACTGCAGCCTTGTGAGACTCTGAAGCACAGGACCTGGCTAAGAATTGCTTAGATTCCTCACACAAAGATTGTGTGTTGTTTTAAGGTGCTAAGTTTGTGGTAGTGGTATTATGCAGCAATAGAGGACTAATGCAGCTGGCTTCAGAGAGAGGTAAGATAACTCATTCACTGAACAAGAGGGATGCAGGGTCCACAGCACTTGCAGGCAGATGGGGAGCTGTGGTGGTGGGAACAGGTGAAAATTCTCTCTGACTGCTTCTCTTTTCTCAGGCAAATAGAAAACATGGTCATCTCTCAAATATGAGGACAGAAGAGGTATTGGAGGTTTGAGAGGAGGATGAAATAATCATCCAGGACAAAGGCTGGCAAGCTTTTCCGTAAACGGCCAAATAGAAAATGATCTTAGCTTTCGCTGGGAAGAGAAAGTTAAGTTATAACCACACAACTCTGACTTCTTGTGTGCTGAGCAGCAGTGTGAGGTGATGAGTACTGTGTATGGTCTCAATTCTGCTGCTGGAACAGGAGAGCAGTCAGTCGATATATAAGCATGACCATGTTTCAATAAAACCTTATGTACGGACACAAATTTGAATTTCACACAATTTTCACGTCATGAAGTATTTTCTTCTTTTGATAAAAAATTTTTTTAAATGTGACAATAGTTCTCTTGCCCCACAAAACCAGGCAGGCCAGATTTGGTGCTGGGCCTGAAAAGAGTGGGAGAGGCAGAGGGACCATGGGGCAGCACTAAGGGCCACGAGGTCACAGAAATGAAAAATGAGGCTTGTAACGTGGTGCTCTTCTTTAGCCACATTCAGCTGTGTGCGTGGCGCAGGGCAGCCAGGGAGTCTGGGGTTTGCCAAGAGAGGGTGACCAAGGGAGAGAGCAGTGTGGGAGATTTAAAAGTGCGGGGAAGGAAGTATTTATTTTTGGGTAGGTCAAGGAATCCTTTTAATTTGCCGATTGGGCAAAAAGCCATGTTTTATTGTTTTCATTCTCATTTCTCATATTTCTAATAAGGATCAGCATGTTTATTGTCTTTTCATGGTTACTGTCCATTTGTATTAGCTGATGTACTTTGCCGCTTCTTCTTCTTAAAAACTTTTTTTTAAATTCATTTTTGTATAGGTAATAAATTAGCATACTTAAAATTTCAAAAAAGGTCCAAAACAGTGAAAAGTCTTATTCCTACTCCATTCCTTCACCCTTCAGTGTTCCTCCTGGGAACAACCAACGTCACCAGGTCCTTGTGTGTCCTTCCAGAGATAATTTATGCATATACCAACATACACATGTATGTATTCTTTCCCTGTCTCCTACTGCTTTTCTCACCAAGCAATAAATCTAGGCGATTATTCCATACCAGTACATAAACAGATTCTTAATTTTTTGCAGCTCTGTAGTATGAGGTATGTCAGAGCTTACTGAACCAGTTCCCTATTAATACATTGTTAGATTATTTACCATCTTTCACTATTATAAGCAGTGCTTTAATTCTTGTTAATTATGTATTTCATCACAGCCAGCTGAAGAATATTTCTGGAAGCTCCTTTGTTCATTTTTCTATGTTCAAAGCCAGTTTGCAGGTTTTCAATATATTCTTACTTTCCTTTCATTTTTTTCATCTTAAGCTTTTTTTGGGGGGGGGACATTAAGTTTGTTTGTTTATTAATTATTTTTAATGGAAGCACTGCGGATTGAGCCCAGGACCTCGTGCGTGCTAAGCACGTGCTCCACCACTAAGCTATAACTTCCCCACTTCTTCCCTTTTTAAAGAGGTTTTCCCCTCTAATTATAAAAGCACCACAGACTCACGGTAAATTTTTTTTCTAAAGTGCAATCTCAAACAATATGCCCCAAACAAAATCTCCCCCGCCTTCCGTGAGTTCCCTTACTATCTTTCTGCCAGTGACATCGGCCTTTACCCAGCCGCAAACCTGGGAGACGCCCTTGACTCCTTTTCTTTCTGAAGTTTGGAGTCTTGTTCATTTTTCTTCAAACTGTTTTCAATAGAGTTGCCCATTCTGGTTTTCCTGTGCTTCTTAAGGAGGCCAGGTCCTCATTCCCACACTGCCTAGCTGGTCTTCTCCGCTGTCAGTCACCCCTGCTGCTCTCTGGTGCCGCATCACCATCCCAAATGCTCCCCTGCCCAGTATCTTCACCTTAGAGACTGCTGTTCCCTAGCACTTACAGTGTAAAGCTCAAACTCCAAGATCCTCTCTTATCATCTGGGCCTGTCCTGGTCATCAGACTTGACTGCCCTGTACTCACTGACTCACCTGGCTTTCCTCAATCCCTCATACCCGCTCCCATCACGTCCCCCTCCCTGCCTCGCACCACTTTCTCTCTCTTCCCGAGGCCAGGGTGGACACACCTGCAGTGCACGGTGATGGGGTGGTTCCCTGACTGCTGCTGCTGCTTCTGCACGGCTGCAATGATGCTGATCATGCCCTTTCCATCGCTGGGGATGCCCACTTCAGGCCAGCCGTGGAAGTGGAACTGCCGGATCTGCCGGCTCTTGTTCTCCTTTGGAAGAACGAGGATCAGAGAGGTAGGGGCAACCCCACTTTCCCTGTGGGAGGAGCCCACCCAGTAGCTACCTTACCCTGGTGTTGGTGACCAGGAGGTCTCTGACGGTGTAGCTCTCACATTCCTCCTCCTTCTTCAGCTCCACTGTGATGTCTCCATAGGACACCAGCCCATCAGAGGGCCAGTACTGGGCACACTTCTCCTGGGGGACAAATGGGAAGGGTGAGGGGCTCAGAATACCATGTGAGGTAAAGGCAGGGCTGCCCTATGAGCAGCCTGCTCCTCTCAATACAGCCACTTAGGCTGACACAATTCTTCCCCATGGGATCAAAAACTCAAGAGGATCATTCCATTACTTAACATCACTCCAATTAACTTCTGATCCTCACCAGGACATCCATATTTAACAACTTAATTCCACTACCAGAGATAATCACTTAACCATTTGCTGTTACTTATTTATAGTCTAATTTGCAACACTAACAGGGTCAGGGAAGAACGCTGACCATCAGCTCACGGCTGCATCGAATGCTCAACATCTGGGTGGAGGAAGGAATGAATGTCTTCATTCCAAGCCCCCTTCCCCGTTTTTTGGTCTTTTTTTTTTTTTTCTTTTTTGGCTCCCTTGGGGTGTTGTCACATTTTACAGTTGCTTATATATGTCAGACCGCTAACCCAGAAAAACTGAACCCAGCCACACCCCCACTCGGCCGTGGTGCTTCACTACAGTCCAGGCCATGGTGTGCTTTCACCCCTTTCCTTGTTAACTCTTTAGCCTGCAGCGGCGTCTTAGAGTGGCTACTAGCCCTCACGTTTCTGTCCTTCTTAGTGAGCAAGACATGGTCTGCTGCTGCCCCTGCCTGCACAGGCTCCTTACAGGCAGAGGCTGCGTCTTTGCACCTTTGTTTTCCCAGCACCTCACACACGCCTGCATCTGGCAGGCTCTCTGTTAAGCATCTGGTAAATGAATGTGATTGATGTCTGCAGAACAAGCCAGGGTGTAAATACAGAAATAAAACAAAGTACAGTTATACTGTCTATTTCTTTAGAGCATTTTGGGGGAGATCCTAGATATTTCACTGTTGGCAATTCAAAGGTCCTAAACCATAAATGTACTCTATGTTAGAAAAGATTTGTGGAAATTAAATACAAAAACAGAAATCCCTGATAGTCTCCCAGTCCAAAAACAATCAGTATTAAAAGTCCATTTTGATGACTTTTCTTGCTTTTCATATGTGATTATTCATCATCCCCTTTATAAATGACACCGAGCTCCTTTTAAAGCAGAGGATTGGTAAAGTGGTGGATTAAAGAAATGCTTTCCGATGTGTGCCCACTAGGAGCCCTGGGGATACTGTGGGGGTTAGGGCTCTGGGCCCTCTCCTCAACCAGAACAGCTTTAGAAAAATCTAATTTAGGCTCATCTTAAACAGAGACCATACTGGTTTCAGGGCGTTGGTGGGTGGACAGAGTTTTGTGACCAGAGTTCCTTCCCAGCACTAAGATACAAACGGGCTCGAAAGCAGCAGAGTAGAGGCCTAGAACTGCACTGGCAGGACACTGCGGTCCCACAGCTAACAGCCTGCAGATTTTAGGTCTTCTTAGTTTAGACAGATGAGCGTAACAGAGAAGAAAAGGGGCAGATCGACTGGAAGGAGGACTCCCAGGGATGCAGAGTCCCTGCTTCAAACTGTGGACAGGGAGTTGGTGAACAGTGAAAGCAAGTGGGGAGCCTGCTCTGGCTGACTAATGGAGACGACCAGCCAAGAGGATTACGTGTGGTGGGAACAGGAAGTCAGACTAGTGCTGTCGTGGAATGAAGTTCAAGGCGACACTGCTGCTGTAGGGAAGCAGCCAGGGTGTGCTGAGAGGAAGCCACCTGGGCAACTGATGAGGACAGGATTTAAGGGATGATATGAAGTAAGCTGCTGGACTGGGGGCAGGCAATTATCCTACTCAGCCAGGTGAGGGCTTATTTAATTTAGCCCTCTGTGTGGGCATAAAAACACAGAAGAAGCAGGCTGGGCGTAAATGGGACCTAGGAGGTGCCCTCATGGCCATGGGATGGGTATGGCAGAAAGAGCTGTTCGAATCCAGAGTAGGGGCCAGCAGGGGCTGTACCCACTGTTGCCCAGGGCTGACAATGCTCTGGGGTCCTGCTGAGGATGGAGACATGAGGGCACAGAGCTGGAGACTAGGACTGTGCGGAATGCAAGGCTCTGACAACTAGGGGACCCTGTTCTCAAGAAGCAGAGGCTGTGACCTCAGAATCCACCCTCCACTCTGCATGCGGAGGGAAGATGGGGAGGAGGGAAAATTGAAGCTAGGAGATTTAAAATAAGCAATGGAAACAGAGGAAGAAGCACCCAGTTCAAGTCTTGGGACTAGAGACGAACTGGAAAATCTCATGGGTAGATATTCTCTCACGATCTGGAAACCCAAAAAGGATTTTAGGACAAAAAGTGATATAATGAGATTTATATTTTCAAAAGGATCGCTGGCTTCCACGTGAAGAAATGACTAAAAGAGGGTGGGAATGGAAGCAGGCCGATTGCCAGGCTACTTGAGTGATGCAGGTAAGAGACAATGGTCTGTGTGAGGGGACAGCGGTTACACTGGAGAGACGTGGATATGCTCAGCATATGTCAGGACTCACTGACAGACTGGCTGTGGGAGTGAGGAAAGGAGAGGAATAAAGGTAATTCCAAGACTTCCGATATGAGCATCTGGGTGGAAGGTGGCACAATTTACTGAGATGGCTAAGGGTGAGATGGACTAGTATGAGGGAAAGGAGGAAATCAAGTTTTATTTGGACCATATGAAGCTTGAGATTCTTAACAGACACCCATGTGAAGATATCAAGTAGCTATGTGGATATACCAGTCCACAACTGGGAAGGTGGGGGTAACTGGGCGAGAGACAGATTTGAGAGTTCCTGGCATATAGGTATAGTCATATATAGTACCCACTGTTTCAGACACTGCTATAGATGAGTAAGAAAGATAAGACAAATGACTTTTGGACTGGCAAGATGGCGGTCGCTGGTGATCTTGGCTGAAGCAGTCCTGGAGGAGTCAAGCCTAGAAGAGGATGAGGCGAGAACGTGAGGGGAGAAGGTCAACTCTTTTTAAAGTTTTGTTGGGAAAGGGTACAGAGAACTGGGACAGCAGACAGAAGGAAATGTGGGATTAGGAGATCTTTCTTTTTTAAAGATAGGAATCTAACAACATATAGGCTGATAAGGCTAAGAGAGTAGAGAGGGGACTATTTACTGATGAAGGTGGGAGAAGATAATTACAGCAGCGACGTCCTTGAGGAGACAGGAGGGGAGGAGCCCAGGGCACAGTGGACAGGTGGACTGAGATGTAGGAACACTTTTCCACTGCAACCAGAGAGAAGACAAGAGAATGGATACCGATTTGAATAGGCTGGTTACTTGAGGGGTAGGAAGATGAGAGCATTCTTGTCTGATTTCTTGGAGAAGAATGAGATCACGAGATAAGGTGTGAGTGTGATGGAACAGGCAAGAGGGAATGGTGGAAGTCTGAGGACAGGAAAGAAGGAAGGGTAGCAGGATTGGCAGGCAGCACTAATGACCCATATGAGATTTGTGGTCATGAATTTAATGTGAGACCACTCAGCACTGTCTCATGTTTTCTTCCAGTGATGTCTGCTACCAGGCGCAGACATTTAATTGAATTTAACAGAGCAGAGACCTTGCCATGAAAGTAAGAGACCAGGAGGGAATAATAGGTGCTAACAAGGGAAGGAGTATAATAATGACAAGTCATCAAAACTCTAAACAGAGTAAGAAGAAAGGTGGGGACACGATCGGGGTGACAGGTTGAGGAAATGGAGGAGCTGACGGCTCTAAGGACTTGATAAAGACAAAGAATTACTGAAGTAAGAGAAGCAGTGAGGTGGAAGGACAGGAGATGGTAAACAGGGCAGGGTGCCTGATGCTGAGATTCCAAAGGCAGTGCAGATATGGGGGGATGACAAAGTCGTGGTTTGACCATGGAAGTGGGTGGCTGAGGAAGCTGAGAAGCTCAAAGACAAGGGTAGGTGATCACCCACATACACTCTTATGCCTCCAGAAACAGAGACAGGAAAAGGAACCAAAAAAGGGGTAGCAAGCCAGGTGTCATCTGTGGGTGAGGGATGGGAGATGAGGAGTGGGTGCTCAAGTCTAGTAGAAGCATGCTTGGGCGCGGGGGCTTAATCTTAGATTTATAGGTTACGGACTCTAGGTAACGGGATCCCTAAGAAGCTAAAACAGAGAATCTCCTGCTGTTGTCCTTTACTCTCCTTCCCCAAGATAGCATTAAGTCTCTTGCATGGTCCAGGGCTGACAACCATGATGGGGATACAGCTTTGTGGGCAAGGGCCCAAGGCTAACATGTGCTACTGTCTCTCTGGAGAAGTGGAATGTGGCCTTGGGTTGAGCTGACCCTGTGCAGAAACTGCTGGGGCTACTCTGCCCACTCTGACGATGGCCCAAACTACAGCTGATGAGGGAACCCAGGCCTAACCAAGCATGTTGGTGACCCCTCTGGTTAAGATGGGGCAGAAAAATTAAACAGGGAGAAGAGAAATTAAAGTTTTAATTCCTTTGGGATTTTAATGTATACAGAATTTACATTTTGGGGTCAGACTTTTTCTCTGGGAATTTAAACTGGGGGTAGGAAGTGGTGTCATACTGGATAAATGGAGACACCCCTTCACTGCATCATTTAGGCTTATGGCATTAATACACCTCTGGGAGCTACACTTGATAAGAGGAATGGGAGGTGGCACAGAAAGTAAAATTTATCTTAGAGGCCAGTGAGGCTTGTAAGGAATGTTACTATGACCTGTTCTGATCCATTTTAGAAGCTTCTGAGGGCAAGAGCTACTGCCTGCTCCCCTGGCCCGAGGAAGACACACAGTGGTAGGTAGAGGGGGAAGAGCCTCACCCAACGATGGCAGGCCTGGCCAAGGGCAGGACAGTCTGTGTGTGCAAGTCCTCCCTCCCCGCACCTCCACCGGTAAGTAATGCTTCCTGCCCCTCTGCCCTGCACTCTCACTAGGTCCACTTCAAGGATGGAAAAACCTGACAATCTGACGGACAGAGTCTGAGATATCCACTGGGTCACTTTCTATTACTGGGCAGTGGACTGAGAGATGATACTTGTGCTGGCCATTCCAGCTTTTCTTTTTTAGTGCCCCCCTACCCCCCTTTTCACGTATCTCTTGTCACCCATAGCCCAGGACCCTTTTGAGCTCACCTGGCCTCTTTCCTCCAGTTCTGTTAGCATCACGATTGAGCAGGATTTCCACTCCCAGATCATTCGCCAGAAGTCCTCGATCGTGTGGAGAAGAGGGCCCTGGCTGGCAATGTAGGAGTCCTTCTGCCGGTAGCCCTGTAAAGGCCAGGCCAATGGTAGGAGGGAGGCAGTTTAATCAGGGAGGGGCTAGTGGAGAAGACAGGCCACTGGGAAGGGATGAGGGCTGCCTGGAGGCAAACACATCCCAGGTAGAGCTCCCCTTTGGCCAAGGAACAAACCCTGGCTGGCACGCTAGTCTCTCTGTATGAGGGCGAAGGAAGTGGGGCTGGGTTCAGGATGGAGAGAGCAGGAATGGGAAGAACCAGAGGTTAATGTTTTCAGCCTTTGGCTGTGGTATGTGCTGTGAACTTTCCCTCCAGCTATTACACTGGGTGTTTGCCCTCTGTTCCCCAACCTTCTGCTCTAGGGGGCCTGACAGACCTAAGTGCGCAGGGTGCGTATCAGCTCTGTATATGATGACCGACTCAAAGACCATCCTTCCAAGCACTGGAGGACAGCACTGCAAGACCCAGCTGAATCCCCATGGAGTGTTGGGAGTGCCGGGGACATAGCCACCACTTACGTCAATGAAGGAAGCATTCACGTAGTCTGTGTTCTCCTCACCCCTCTTAACTGGAATGATCACTCTGTTGAATTCATCTGCAAGAAGGACAGTGGCTTGTGACTCCCCAGCATCGCTTGTCCTCTCCTCCCTCTCTCTCTGTCTCTCCTCCCCACCCCAGGCCTGGGCAGATATAACTCCAGCTGGACAACAACATGCCTGTTCCTAGTCCAGGAGGCAGAAAGCCTTTAGCCTTCATGCTATTTCCAGAAGCCACTAAAGAACTGGGAGCAGTAAGAGGCAATGCCATAATTCCTGTCTCCAAGATGATCATTAACTAGTACCTGAGAAGTGCGAAGGGTGAAGGGAAAAGGGGTTGGGGCATTAAGGCTTTGGGGTGGGGAGAAGGCTCTTACATGGAATGATCTGTAAAACCCGGTTCTTCTTCATGTTGGCTGGAAGGTTTCCAGTCCGCATCTTGTCATTCTGGATTTTGATTGATGTTAATTTCTGAAATGGGAAGAGGAAAGGAAACATTAACTGATCTCAGTAACTGAACTTGACAAGATTATGTCTGTCACTGGACGTGTATCTCCAGGCCACCCTAGCTGCATACTGCTGGTCTCCCCAGAGCCCTGACTTCCATCTCCACATGTTTTTGTTTTTTCTGTTTTGAAGCTCACTGAATAAGCCAAGAGTGTTTGGGAAACACTGCTTTCCTGGCTTCTGTAGACTATTCTGGGATTCCCTTAGACTGGAACTTTATAATCCTGGAGCAAGGAACCTAGTCTTATAGGACAGAGTATGCCCTTCCTCCCTCTCTCCACACTGTTCTACCACCAGAAGCTGTCTGAGATTCTTTAGAAAACCTGGCTCAAATGTACATCCCTTCTCCTGATTCCAAGGTCCCTTCCTGATCTTCCTGCTACTCAAAGTGTAGCCCATAAACCAGCAACATCGGCCTCGTCTTGTTATATATTTAGAATCTCTGGCCACAACTTAAGACCTGCTGAATCAGAACCTGCATTGTAACAGGATCCCAAGGTAATTCGTGTACATATTATAGTCTGAGGAGTGTTTAAGGAAGGTGGTCTTCCCCATCACAACCCAGAATCTCTTGCTTTCTGGGGGTACTTTTATTGATGAGAGTGTGGTATGTCCCCAGATGGGAACCACTGCCCACTGGCATACAGCAGGGGCCAGCAATCTGCGGCCTAGGGGTCAAATCTGGTCTTTTCAATGCAATTGAAGTTTTATGGGAACACTGCCATGCTCATTTGTTTACACAGTGTCTATGGCTGCTTTTGTCCTACAACAGCATGTTAAGTAGTTGCAACAGAGACCACAGGGCCTGAAAAGCCAAAAATATTTACTATCTGGCCCTTTACAGAAGAAGTTAGCTCTTGTTGTACGTTATAATTACCTGGGAGGGAGAGCTGGGGGACTTAAAAAAATACCACTGCCTGTCCCATCCCCCCAACACAACCCAAATGAGTCTAACGTGCAGGATGGGTTGAGAATGACTAGGCTGCGAGTAGAGGGCCAGAGACCCACCTCCTTAACCACCCACATATCTCACAAGGGGCTTCACTGTTTGCTGGTAAATCCACAAGGGGTCTAACATTCTAGATTCCCCAGATCACATGGATCCTTCATCCTGAAAGACATGATTCAGCTCCAACTCACCTTAAACTCCTCCTCTAATCCATTGTTGCTGGTCCCTGGGATTTTGTTGTAAATTTTCTGCAGATGTGTTTCTAGAGAGGTGACTTCCAGTTCTGTGTCTCCGTAGAGATAATGCTCCAGAAGGGCTTGGTATATGAAGACGTACTGCATCTGGAATGCGGATGATGCCCCAGCCCCCAGTTATATACAACACGGTCCCTGAGATGCCAGAGCACTCCCTCCCACTCCCGTTTCATCCAGCCCACTTCTTCGATCCTAGCAGAGATAAAATGATCTGCTCTCATTCAGGAAGGCAGGACTTGAAATGCATGAGTCCCTCTGGAGGTTCTTAAATTTGGGAGGAAGGGTCCTACTCTGGCACCCTCCTGAAGAGAAGGATAAATCCAACTCCTGCTCATTCAGAGAGGACAGATTAAAAGCACCCCCCAGCTTTTAAAATTTATTTTTATTTTTTTAGACAGCACAGATTTGACAAACTGAGGGGCTGTCAAATTCTAGTGACCCACAGGACCTGTGCCAGCCTCCCTCCCGGTGCTGTGCCCTTTGAATTCCATGCCCTAACCACAGAGTCAATCTCACTGCTGCTCCTGGACCTGGCTGAGCTGCATGACAACTCTGTGGCCATGGCTCTCTCGGCTGCCCACATGCCTGCCTCCCTCAGGACCTATTCGACATCCTTAGAGCCTAGTGCAAATGACAACTGCCCCATCTTCCTGATCTCCCTAGGCACAACTCCTCTGTGTTCCATGTTTCTTTTAATACACAATATATAAGGGTCTTTCATCACACTGCATGATGATCAGTAACAATAACCTGGGAGGCTAAGTAATCCATGAGGCAGGCAGATGTTTTGGTCCTGGAATGCCCCCCACCTTCATTTCACCCACAAACCACTCACGTCTGTTTGCACCATCTGGCAGCGCTGGGCCCGGATCCGGCTCACAAAGCCGTAAACGTCCACCTTCCGCTCCGTATGCATCATGTCCAGCATGGCATCAATGACGACAAAGGTACCTGTGCGCCCTACACCCGCACTGTGGCCAGAAAGCAGGAGTGTTACGGGGACAGCTAGCATGCCTCGTGGGAACTTACAAGGAGCGGGCAGCACAGGGTGGGGCTCTTTCTTCAAGCCTCTAAACTCTTAACTCTACGGGGGAGAGCTGGGACTCTCACAGAGCCAACAACCCCACTGTACCTGAACTCCTTACCTCTAGCTAACAGGACCAGGGAACCTTGACACTTAGAAGGGTCTGAAGGTCCCAAGTACACAAGGCAGCACTCAACCTAGCTTCTTGGTTTCACAGCAGTGGTCTCCCCACCCCCAGTCTTAGAGGACTGCCCTTCCCTCTTTCCTCTAGTGCACCCAGTACCAAAACTTGAGGAATTTCTTTGGCTGCTGCCCTGGGGCCCCAGTAGCTCATCTGCTCTGTACCAGCCTCCTCAGCCAGGGCCCCTGAGCTTTCCCTGCTCCTGCCATGGGAGCAGAATATGGTATGAGCGAGGGACCCAAGGGTTAGGCCACACTGACCTGCAGTGGACCACGATGGCCCCTGCATACTGAGGATTGCAGGCCTTCACCTTCTTGAGGAACTTGAGCATGCCGATTGGAGTGAAAGGCACCCCAAAGTCTGGCCAGCTGGTAAAGTGGAACTGAGTGATGAGGCGCTGTGGCTTTCTGTTGGTCATGTCGCCCACCTGTGAAATGAAGAGATCGCGTGTGTTGGTCCTGATACCCTGGGGTGGGGCAGCACCAGGGGAAGGAGGCGGAGGTTAGGGGCCAGGGCCAGCTGTGCTGTCAATGACAATAGGGAAGTGAGAGTATAAACTTCCCAAGGAAGTTGTAACCATGGACAAAGAACCTTCCCAGGAACCCCATGGGGTAGGCAGGGCTGTTTCTATTATTTACAGCTTACAGATGTGGAATGTGAAACTCAGAGAAGTTAAATGACCTGATTAAGGTCCCAGAACTAGTACATGGCAGGGTCAGAACTAAAATGCAGGTCTCCTGACTCTTGGTAAGCCCCCTTTTCACAGCACCACACTGCCCTCAGCTGAAGGCAACCTTTGCTCAAGCCTCCAGGGTCACTCTGGAGGGTCAGGAGCAGGGCCCACCACATACTTGCTGTCAGAAGCCTTTGGGGTAAGAAAGGCGGAGAGGTAAGTCAAGAACCCAGAAGATTACACTACCTCCTGATGCACTTGGTTCATACCTAAGATGACCAAATTCCATCTCAGTAATACTTTTTCTCCCAATAATGACAATGTCCCTCCCTTAGCTTTGACCACCCAGCCCCAATTCCCTGGGAGCCTAGATCTCTGGTTTCAGAGTCCAAACATGCTGCACACTCAGTGATTCCTGACCACCCTGAGTAACGGGGGGATTGACCCAGCCTGTTCTGCCCTCTTAATGGTCAGCAGATCCTAAATGGAACTAAGAAAGGCGGCAGGAGGCAGTACCTGTTGAATGCAGAACTTTCGCACGGTGTAGTCCACCAGTACGGTCACATCCTCCACTGACACACGGATATTCCCGTAGGTCCAGCAGCCTTGGTCTGGCCAGTACTGAGCGCACTTACACTGGAAACAAACAGACATGCATCCCCCTGACCTCAGACCTCCCGCCCCCAGCAGATGCAAAGGGCCTGAAAGGAAAGGACCACAAAAGAAAGCCCAGACTGAGGTCCTCAGAAAGCCCCCATGGCCTCTTCTCTCACCTCTGTCAGCTGCAGACTTATCTAACTGTTCTTTTCTTGAAGTTCCTCAGCTCCCATTCAGGTTAGCACAATCTCCTAACTTATCCACAGCCCCAGCCCTATACTTCTCACTCTTTCCCACCCTATTCCTTCTGTTCAGGGCAAACTGGAAGCCATTTTTCTGACAAAATCTGCACTTCCACAATATCTCAGGTCATGCTCTAGGGGCAAGCCTGTCTGATGCCCGGGAACCAGCAACCTGCAGTGAGGGAGTCAGAGTGGATTGATGCAGACTGTAAACCTGTCATACGAGGCGCAAGGCCTTCTCTGGTGACTAGGCTTTGGACAGCCTCTAAGAGCCAGAGGTAGGGTTGGAGAAAATGAATCTAAAGCCCAGCCCTAAAGCTATCCCTCCTAAGCTGATCAACACACTCAACAGCCCAGTGTGGTATCAGGGTGACTCAAGGCCATCCTGGAGAAAGACTGTCATGAATTGAGATTCCTCTCCGGGACCTGATCCAGGACTCAGGACTGGTCCTGGCTGTGGCCCAGTGATGGAGCTGGCCAGGCATGGACTTGGCAGCCACAGAAAGAAAAGGAACAGTCAGAAAGCTGCCTGAAGAATCAGGTCAGGGTCTCACATTTCCTTGCACCCTGCAGGGTCTCAGTTCATACAGCTTCCTCTGGTGACTCAGGAGGAGGACCAAAAACCCAGGGGAATGAGGGACTAGAAACGCCAGGGGAGAAAAGCCTCTCTGAGTTTTTTCTTGGCTAATGACCCAATCCTTTCTTCCAGGATGTCCTGGATCCAAGGTGAGATGTTTCATTACTAGGCAGAGTGTGTGCCCTAGGCATACCCCTGAGTTCATCGGAGGCTTCCAGGCACACGGAAGTGTGGTAGGCATGTCGGCCTGGGTTCTGTCTGGATGAATGACTGGCACAGGAGCTACAACAGGTGGACAGTCTAGGTTCAAACACAGAGCTCTAGCAGAGCAGATCCTCTGCTGGTTATACCTGTATGAAGGGTCATCCAGCCAGCCTATTTAATTTCTCCACTCACCTCCTTCCTCTCTTTCAGATTGGTCACCATGACGATGGTGGCTGTGTTTTGTTCCCAGATCATCCTCCAGAAATCATTCACCGTTTCTTCTTTTGGTCCTAAAATAGCCAACAGCAAAGATGAGAACACATCCCAAGGGAAGAAAGATACTGGGAAATTAGGAACATTCATTTCTGACTTTTGGAAGCCTGTGCCCACATGTCCCCGCTAAATATCCAATCCATCTATCTTCCACCCACCTACTAACTGAGTAGTTCCCACGTATCCACCATGTACGCGCCAGGCACCTCACGAGGAAGTGAAGTGGGGATGTGAGGTTGTCAGAATAAAGAGAACGTGAACAATCGCTCCCAAGGATATTACAGCTGAGGACTAGAAATCATGACTCCCATGTCATGGGCCAGATAGAGAGCTGTGTGCTTTATACCTCATTTACTCCTTCCTGCCATGCTCTGAGGGGTCTACCATCTGCCAGAGGGGTGGGGTAAATTGCTCAGGCTGGAATTTAAAATTTACCTCCCAAACAGCCTTTCTAGAAAGCCACTAGAAGATTTCTAAACAATGAGGGCACAAAGAGAGAGGGGAAAAAATGGGATCTAACACAGGAAAGAGGCTAACAGAACACCCAGGGTGTTGGTAAAGGGAAGGCACAGGATAATTACTCTGTCAGAGGCTAGAGAGCAACCAATCCAGAGTAGAACTGACGGAAGAAGGTTCTAGAAGGATCCCAAGATAAAAACATTAAAAAAAAAAATTAAGCCTCATGTATCTAAAGGTATCAGAGAAAATATATACTTCCAGCAAAGAGTTTGCAGGAAAAAAAATCAGTGCTAGCAATATAAAAAACTAAATGAATAGGGGAAAGGCAATTATTAACTCTTGGGAAAGAGGAAAACCAAAACTGTACCCCCAAAAATCATGATACTATGTGCTTCAGCTGTGGCTAATACTGGCATAGTAATAAGAATGTAAATAACAAGTACTATCTTAATCCCAAATTGTGATTTGACTCCACTGGGAAAACTGGGAAAAGGGACATGCAAGTCTGACTGAGTCTGAGGTGGTTTGTGAGAGGATTAAATAAGTTGTCATCTATGATAAGAAGTCAACAGATAAAAATGGTTCCACTAAATTAAAAAAGAGGAAAGTGGGGAAAACTTTGTTTTTGAAGACTTTGTACTACCTTTTGACTTTCTTAAACTTTGTATTCCCTTTGGTAAAAGGAAAAGGAGGCATAAGGAGAAGGGGCACTCTAAGCAGAGGGGCAGGAGGCTGGCAGCAAGAAAGCGCATGAGACACCCAGGGACTGCAAGGAGTTGACTGAGTCACTGGATAGGGTGCGTGGAGGGGTAGAAGATGGAGCCAGAAGATAGGTAAGGTACCAGAATCTAAAGAGGTGGTGGCCAGGCTAAGGAAGTCTTGTTTCACAGATAACGAAAGATCATTACAGGATTTTCATGAGAGTCCAACAGAAGTTTTACAGTAAGAAAGGGCATTCTGGTGGAAGGAATGCAGTAGAAAGAATAAGAGCCAGAGAAAGAATATTTTACAAAGTGAGAAAAATCGAGAGCTGATGAATGCCAGGAAGTAACAGAGGAGAGTTTCAAGGAGTATGAAGTACTGTAGAGAGGTTCAAGAGGGTAGGAGTCTGAGAAAAGGCCCATCAGGAAATCAAAGGTGATCTTAATTAACAAGTACTTTAGCATCAACAAGACCTCATGACAAACAGAGACGAAGAGACTGCATGTGGTTGTTAGTGCCAGAAACATCATGAGTAGGTAGGTGGGCTTTGATGGACCAAAATAACATCAATTCCTCTATAGTGCTGCAAACATCAAGATATTTTCACAAGGATCCCAAAGGTGAGGACACTGGTACAGAACTTCAGGCTGTAGAAACGTGTGCAGAGCACATGTAGGACCATGGCATTGGGTCCCTGCTCTGGGGGTTCCTAGACCACTTGTCTGTGGATGCTGGAGGAGCTCAGGCCCACGAATAGGAGGAGAAGATAAGTCAGCCTGGACCCCGTAAGATGGCCAGTCCTCTTTGGAGAGTAAATCCAAATTCAAAATCTGAGCAGCCTGGCTTGAACCTAAGGTTCCCAAAGGGCCCCAAGATAGAGGACCTCATTACACTGTGCGTGTCTGTGTGTGTGTGTTATATAGTCTTTACCAGTATTATTTATGCACATATAGAAAAGAACTTCTCTTAAAGGATCCCTGGATACTAAATCATCAAGATGAAGGTCCTTAGTTATAAACCTGCAAGGCAGGTTACATTTCTTTCAGCGGGTAATAATTACAGAAAAGCTAATGTACTCTGATTAATCTACTTAGCATTTGGAAGAAAAAACCCAAACCCACTCATGGTTAAGACCAAGAGCAAAAAATTATTTTACTTTACCTTGTGCAGCAATGAATTTGTTCTTTTCTTGGTAGCCCTGGGGTGGGGTGGGGGAGGAATGGAGGAGAAAAAGAAAATGAAAACCAAAAATTGACAGGAATGAAATTCTCTATATTCCCAACCAGTTAACAGAGGCCCCAGGCAATTAACAAGGATTTGCATTCTAGAAATTTTCATGGGATTAATTTTGGACAGCAGGAATCGAAGATTACAAAGATTACATGGTCTAGGTTGTCTTTTCAAGGTGAATTATTAATGAACAGTGGTATAAGGACCTCCAAACACCAACTCCCAGGCTAGACCGTGTTTCTGCTGCTTCCTCAGCAGCTGTCAGTCTGGGTCTTGGTATTAATGGACAAGAACCCTTCACATTAGAAACGTATGTAATGGATCTGGGGATGAGGCTGGGCCCACACTGGGAATTAAACATCTCAATAAAGCCATTAAAAATGCTCTAAAACAATTACAGTGATGGCAGCTTAATTTGGTAACCTTACTAAAAATCACTGAATTCTACATTTTAAGTGTCTGAATTTTTCTTATGTAAATTATACCTCAATAATGTTGGGAGGAACAAAAAGAGTTTGGCAAGTGTAACTGGCAGCCCACAACAAATGGCCTTAATTTTGCTTCAGCAAAGGCTGTTTCTGCCCCTAAACTCCAAGTCCAAGGTACAGCCGCTCCCTCTTTCCCACTGGATCTCTCATACGCAGTTAACCCTGCTGACCACCAAACATTTTCTCCCTGCTTTACTCTGTGCCCTCTGCACTGCTCTTCTCTCCTGGTCTCCTTCTGTCTCACTAATGAGCACCTCTTGCCCAATGTGTCTTGGCAGAGGCTCGTGGGCCCCAGGGCTCACTCTTCTTTCTCTAATGGCTTCCAAGGCCATGGCTCTGGAATACGTCCTCTGAGCTCCAGATCAATGCCCAACTATGCGGGATACATCCACGTGGATTACCCTATACTCCATGTATACTCTACAGAGTATCTCATATACAATCAGTCACCATGTCCTGCTAAATTCTACCTCCAAAGTAGTTTTTACTTTGATGCTTCCTTTCCAACCCTCTACCCTCAGCCTCTGTGGCCTGCTATTGTAACAGTCCTCAGCTGGCCCTTCCTAAATCCATGTTGCACACGGTAACCTGAGTGATCAATATACAAATGTGGCCATGTCACTTCTTGTCTTTAAACACCTTTCCATGTTACCCTATTGCCTAGAATCAAAACACTTAGCTGTATGAAACTTTGCAGATACCATTAGGTGGCTCAATCAGCATCCAGTTCCACCAGCTTCTAGCTTGACATTCTTTCTATAGAGGCAAAACAACAAAAAGCTGAATTCCCTAGACTCCCTTGCAGCTTGGTTCTGCACAAGACCTAGCTTCTTCCTAGCAGTCCCATGCAAGACTTGACGCAGAAGTGAGCAACGCGAGTGGTGATGTGCTAGGAAGATCTGGTCTCTGGGCAGGCATGGCGGTGGAAGCACTGAGTTCTCCTGCAGCACCTGTGCAGGGGTTTCACTCCGAGTCATGTGGGGTAGCTGGGGTCATCCCAAGCTGCGCCGTTCCTCCCTGAGCAGCATCTTGTGGCTCTCCCATTGGTTCTGTAAGCTACCCAGTATCTTATAATAAAGACTTACTGCTTAAAAGAGTAGACAAAAAGTGGACTCTGCTGTCTGTAATTAAGAACCCCAATAGACACATCTGACATTCAATACCTTCTAAGATTGAGTTCCTACCAATCCCCCAAGCCTCATCCCCCACGATTCACCGTGTATATTATAACTGAGACTGTTTCCACTCTGACTTTGTTCATGGTTCTCTTTTTGCTGCCCATTTTTCTTCTCTTGAACTCAGACTTAGCCTTTAACATTAAGCTTTACTGGGTCACCAGGTTGGCTGAATGTTTCTTTCTCTAAGTCCCAAAGCACTTGGCAATACCTCCTGCATACTAGTTGCACCCTACAGAAAACGATCTATCTGTGTGTCACACTAGGGACCATATCTTATCTCTGTAACCTCTGCCTACCTCCAGTTCTCTACACACAGCAGGTGATCAAAAACTGTTGATAGAATTTAATAAACTGTGGAACCTAAATCTTCTTTAATCCCTGACTCTTACTCATGGTTAATCATAGGTTTTTCCTGCTTTTGTACTTTCAGTGAGTTCGTAAGTGCACCAAATTTAACTCCCTTCATCTAAACTTTCATAGTACCTACTAATAACTCTCCAATAACCATCAAGGATGCCCCACTGTGAGCTCCCACTAAGCATGGCCAAAGGAGAAGGCTTGTTTCCTCCTAGTGCCTTGCTTACCGTGACCATGAATAGACCCATCTTACCTGCTTAACAGCCTTAACATCCAAGTAACTTTTGTCTGTCTCCACCTTCAATGTGGGAAGGAGCCAAACTGGTTACGGTAACAGACACTGCTGGTTACTAACTCAAAAGCTATTCCTCCCTTTTCTTCCTTGCCATCAAAACCATGCTTTTGTTTGGACATTTACCTTCCACTGGCTTGGAAGGGGACCATTCCTCAGCCCTAGAAGGGTAAATCATAATTCTCCATGCCTTAGCCAGTGACTGGAGAGAGGGTATAAGCATGTAATCCAATCCTGGCTTGCTGGCTATTAAGGGTACTGTACTGGAGAGGCTTCTGGGAAAGGTCATGCTTCCTAATAAAGAGAAAAGCATATGCAGAAACGCTCCTCTTCTATGTTGTTTGTTGTGTTTACAAGGAATGCTTGGAACTGCTGCAGCCACTTCGTGACCATGAGACATTGCTGACAGGCTGAAGATATCTGAGTAGAAAGATGGAAACACCTGGTTTCTTAATGATGTCACTGAGACACAGACTAAGACAACTCTAGAACTGCTCTATATCTGCCATCAGATTATATGAGAAATAAATGTTCCTGTCTAGACCACTTTTAGCTGAGTGTCCCCTTACCTGCAGATGGAAAGCTTTTGACCGATACCACTATGCTTGTCCATATAACATTAAAGTCAACCTGTTCCTCCCAACCTCTTCATCACAACCTTTGATCTAAGTCCTGGGAATCCTAGCTGGTTATTAGCCTTTCTCCACTTTCTCTATTTACCATGTCAGTCACTTCGACCAGGGTTCCTTTCCTTCTAACTACAAACATGACCAACGCTATGAAACATACTCAGGAAATCCACTCTAGTGAGGCTGCCTGGACTGCTCTATTTCTCAAGCCCATCTGACAGCCTATTTTTTAGCCACCAGTCTCTGGCTCTTCCATCCTTCTCCTTTTCTTACCCCAAGACTACTCTTACTTTCTTGAGACCTAGTCCTTGATCTCTTCCTTTCTCTACTGAATCTGAAGCTGTTGGCTGACTACTTGAAGCAGCAGCTGACTTCCCTAAGCCCCTCTGTCTGAGTACCACATGCTTTCTGCATATTCCCAGTCCTAGGGTACAGCTGGAGAAAATCACACAACTGAGGCCCCTGGACACCAATGATTCCCATCCTAGGGAGGCCTTCAGTGCATCTAAAAAATGCCTTTTTCATTCCGATTTCAGTATTCTTTCCTACTGATCTTAGTACTCTTTATGTCACAGTCCCATCCCCCTTTCAGCAGATAACCTTGACTCTGCTTCTTAGAAAAAACAGAGGGGTTCCCTCAGCCTGATTTACCCACACCTACAAACCACCTCTATTTACTCTATATTCCTTTACCATCAATCTCAGAGGAACAAGTATCCTTCCTTATGTTCAACGCTAACCTCTTTTATTTTAAAATTATGGTAGAATATACATAACATAAAACTGATTGCTTTAGCCACTTTCACGTGTACAGGTCTGTGGCAGTAAGTTTATCACATTGTTGGGCAACCATCAATCACCACCATCGATCTCCAGAACTTTTTTATCTCCCGCAACTGAAACTCTCTACCCATTAAAATGATAATTTCCCATTCCCCCCCACCCCGGCAACCTCCATCCTACTTTGTCTTAATGAATCTGACTACTCTAGATACCTCATTTAAGTGGAATTATACAGTATTTGTCCTTCTGTGACTGCCCTATTTCACTTAGCGTAGTGTCTTCAAGTTCATCTACGTAGCATGTGTCAGAGATTCTTCCCTTAAGGCTGAAGGTTATGTATACCCACTGCAGGCATATACATTTTACCCATCCATTCTTCCACTGGTGGACACTGGGTTGCTTCCACCTTGTGGTCATTGTGATCAATGCTGCTGTGAACATGGTGCACAAACCCCACCAACATTCTTCTCGCGCATCCTGCCTCAGCAGTCAAGCATGCACTCTAGCTGGCTTGCTTGCTCTCTCTTTCCAAACTCTCTTTACTGGCTCCTTCCCCACAGCATATAAAACATACTCAAGTCTCTCACCCCAGCTCTAGAAACAGTCTCTAAATGGCCCTTAAAAATCTCCTTCCAGTTTCAGCTCTTCTGTCACATCACAGCAGACATGACTAACCAGACTCACCTGGTGTCAGGTATTCTTGTCCTATTTTCCCTGACTTTTAGTACAGAGGGCAAGGTGTGCTTTTGTTCTTAGTTATCTCAACAAGCTCAGTAAAGGACTCATTGACTCTTACAGAAAAGTATACATTTAGCTTCAGATTTCTGTTTGGGAAAACTGTGGGAATGATGACAGGGTAAACGTAAGAATACATTTAAAACTATCTGTTTGATCATTAAAAATTTTTTTCAGTCCCTTAAAAAAATTAAGATTCCTCAAGGAAAACCTGAAATAACAAATATTCCTCCTAATGTGCAGCTGAGAAGGAGCCAGTAGATGGTAGCCTATGGTCATTCAAGGTAATAATGAGAAAAGCTCAAGTTCCTTACATTGATGAATGAAGCATTGATGTAATCAGAATCTGGAACTCCTTCAACTGGTGTCAGATGGACTCTAGAATGGTCATCTGGAAAAAAAAATTTTTTTTTCAATTAAATCCAATTTTATTTTTTCACTGGTTCTGGTGCAACCTGACCAGTTGTGGCATCTGTGACTGTGTGTGCAGACATACACACGTATAAAGATGTCACTGAAGCACTATTTATAACACCAAAAATGTGGACACATCCCAACCATCATTAGAGGACCAACTTAAATAAAGATATATCCATAATACAGAATAGTAAGCAGGTGATAAAAAGTAAAGTGAATACTTCTGTTTCTTAACAACAGTCAATATATAGTAGGCTTGTTTTTTTGTTTTTGTTTTTACATTTCACTATATTATATCATATTACATTAGTTTCAGGTAAACAGCATTATAGTTCGACATCTGTATAACTACAAGTCTAGCTACCACCCATCACCATACAGGAAACACCCTCTTCATCCATTTCGCCCATCCCCAACTCCCTTCCCCTCTAGTAACCACTAATCTGTTCTCTGTATCTATGAGTTTGTTTTTATGGTGTTTACTTTGTTTTTGGATTCCACATAAGTGACAGTATATGGTATTTATCCTTCTCCGTCTGACGTATTTTCCAAAGTATATTGGGAAAAAAAGAGAAAAAGCCAGGGCAATGTACACAGCATACCAATTATATTTTAAAATGTATATAATATATACATACATTCATACACGAGTAAGACATAAGTATCTGTAAATGCCTAGTAAGTGGTCTTTAATGTGTTATGCACCCAAAAATATACCAGGAACTTTTTAAAGGATGAATTAAAAAAAAAAGGAAAGTAATTATAAAAATTAAGCAAAGTTCAAACATTTTGCTGTCACATCCCACTGGATTATGCATGTTCCATTCTAGAGATCACTAGCCTAGAAAAAATGTCTGTTAGGCTATAAACTGATTAGCAATGGCTAACTCTGGGAAGGAGTTATGATAACTCAGAATTGGAATTTCTTTGCATCATGCACTTCCTATTTAGTCCTAGTGAAATTGTTCTCCTTAACTCCCACGAACCTTAGGCCCACCACAAAAAACCTAGTGAAGTACCCCAACTGACTTGGTGAGCACCTGGGTTGCCCTGGGAGCCATAAAGCCTCTTTCAGCCCAAAGTCTTGACCCTACTCTTATCATCAGCCTTCCTATGATCAATCACAAGATTCTTTCTACCCTCAGAATATCTGGTTACAGATGCAGTTTCAGGTTACATCCCAATAAACCCTATAAACACTCACAAGGTAAGATGTTTACGTATCGATTTTTTTCCTTGTTCTCCTCTTTGGAGGCAGCTTCACAGGTGGCCTGGATAGGACAAGCAGGGAGAGCCTGAAAGGTTAAGAGAAATTAGGAGTTATTAACAGGGAAAAACACCAAACACACAAACTGCTGCATCATACTCTGACCTGGCAGTAAGTTCTACCTTTTCTTCAGGGAAAAAATGGGCCCAGGTGACTACTTGTAGCCTAATACAGACAGTGCACCTTGCCTCTAAATAGAATCCAAGCTCCTCAGAGTTTGAATCCCCAGAGCGCAGCATGCTCTTTATATTACTACGTGGTTAGGGGCCTGTTACAATGTTGGGAAAAATGGACCACCCCAGTATATAGGACTGTGGACATTTAAGGAAGTGATGCATCCCAGAGTACACCACACAGGAGGGCTCTGGACGGTGAGCTGAACTAGGGGCCTGACTGCGGGGTATGGCAGTCCAGGCTCTAGCAGCATGTGGTCAGGAAGCAAGGACAGGTGGGTGGGTGAGGAGGGCATTTCACATGGATGCAGCAGCAGTTAGGAAGCAGAGGATCTGGCTGCGGTGATACTGAGTCTGTAGCAGTTTTGGAGCAAACGTAAATCAGCTAGCACTGGGAGGGATGTGAACATATATAAAGGGTTTGACATGAGACAGTCTGGATTGTATGAACTTGAGCAGATCTGTTAAGCTTTCTTAGACAAAGTTTCCCGTAAAATTGGGATAACAATATCTGCTACATAAGGAGTAAATAAGATAATCTCACATCTGGCACAGAACAAGCACTCAATAAATTAATTTCATAGGAGTAGGAAGCTAAACTTTATTATTTGAACTATTTTCTCCTTCTGTGTTCTATATATTCAAAACTAAAAGCAAAAAGAGAAGTAGTTTAAAATTCCAACCTAGACAACCTTTCAGATAAGTTATATGGAAATGTTTTACAAGCCTTAAAAATATTCCTACCCTTTGACCTAGCAACTCTGGATTCTACACTAAATAAACAAAAATCTCTATGTTCAAATTATTTACTTCATCACTGTTTAGGATGACCCAAAACTGAAAACAACCTTAGTATTCAGCAGTAGGGGAACAGTTAAGTAAATTATGGTTCATGTATTATTTTTCATTAATTCTTTCAACAAATATATAATGTATATCTGTTAGGTATCAGGTTAGGCACAGAGCAAACAGTGGTGAATCAATCATATACACAGTTCTTGCTCTCATGGACAATACAAACTTGTGAGTGCAAGATGGACATCAGACAAATAAATACAGAATTATATACCACCAAAAATGCAACAGAAGAACAGAATGCTATTATAGAAAATATCAGAAAGCTCAAGAAATATCCCAATACAGATTAAGGGTAGGTCTCTGTGAGAAAGGATGAGTATGGAAAATAGCATTCCAGGCACAGAGAAGAGCATGTGTGATGACCCACAGGCAGGAGGAGGCTTGGTTTGTGTGAGGAAATTAAGCGCCAGTAAGGGTGTTACATAGACAGTGTGGTTGGTGGGGATGTCAGGAGGAAGGGGGAGAAGATGAGATTGACAAGGTTAGATCATTATGTCCATGTAGGTCCCCAAATAGAAAGTCTGAATTTTACTTTAAGTGCATGAGGAAATCATTCAAGGTTTTTAAACTGCAATCCACCTTATGGGTTAAAGAATCACTCAGGCCGCTATATGGAAAGTGGATTGGGAGGAAGGTAAGAACAGAAGTGTGGGATGATGATGGCACAAGGAAACAGATACATTTGGGATATATTATAAAGTCAGAATTACCAGATTTAGAGATAGAGTGAACAGAAGGTAAGTTGGGCAGAGAAAGAGACAGGAATTAAGGATGACTCTCAGGTTTCTAGCTTGGATAATAATTTAAAAAGATTAAATAAAAGAAATGCCAGCCTAAAAGGAACCAATTTTGCCAGGTGGAAGCACGAGTGTCAGGAAGAAGCAAATAAATTTGTTGGGAACCAGCAAGATAGTGGTAGGAAAAATTAAAGCGGAAGACCCTAAGATAACAAGAGTCAAGGTCTCAAAGTTCATCTACCTTCACTTACTCAAGAGATTTTCTTTTCAGTTAAAACCCTGGAGGTTCTGCATGTTATTATACTAAGAAATGCAACTTCCCAGTTCACCCACAGTCTGCCTTCTTTTCATCCAGATAGGCCAGATTTCCACAAGTTTCCATCTTGCACAGGGCAGGATGAGATACAAGTTTTTAAAAAGCCCTCGTGAGTAACCCTGAGGCACTGTTCTTCCTGGACATCCCTTGTCTCAAATGACGTAGAACAGAGGCGGTGACAACAAGATTCCTGAAAATAGTCCTCAGGGAGAGTAACGACAATGCCAGCCCCTCAAAGCCCAGTCAGCACCCCTAGCAACCCCCGCCAGTCACGATGAAGAAAACATGGGTCGCCAGCTAGGCTGAGGCTCCTAAAAGGAAAGTTAGGAAGAAACAGGAGCCATTCACTGTTTGGCAAGATAAAATAAAGGGTTTGCTCCAGAGAACATTGTGCTAGATGCACAATGTCAGACTGTAGAGCCTAGGTGAGGGATGAAAACAAGGGGAATCCGACCCCTTTTAGTTTCTACTCTGAGAAGCCTAGCCTGGAAAGCCGGGCAGAAACAGCTGAACCAAGAGCCTAAGATGTTAAATACGCTGCAAACGTTAGGTGGCATCAAAGACCATTTCATCCCTTTACTGGGGAAGCAAGGCTAAGGCATTTTTTTTTTTTAAGTGTCAGTTTAAAATTTTTTTCCAATTTTTATATTTATTTAAAAAAAAGTACATCCACCACCCGATTTAGTTCAGAAGTTCTCTTCGGGCCCATCCTCATCACATCCTCTTCCTTCTCTCACAAGTAAACTTGGAATTTTGTATTCATTAGCCCCTTGCTTTATTTGTATCCCATACATCCTGTATCCTTAATATATTTTTATATTTGGTCTATTCTTTGATAAAAATGGAATCATAATCAAGTTGTGACCTGCTTTTTTTTGCCCAACATTATGTTCTGAAGATTCAACCAGGTTGTTCTATGTAGCCAAAGTTCATTCATCTTGTAGTGCTCCATTTAAGACCAAATCAACATTTATTTATCAATTCTACTACTGATGAATATTTGGGTTGTTTACAGGTAATAATCCTGCTTTGAGCAGTAACTGCCATGTGCCTCCCTGTGCACATGTGCAAGAGTTTCAGGTGTGAGTATCTCTGACCTTACCAGATGAAGCCAAATTGTTTTTCAAAGTAGCTGTACAATTTTACACTCCCACCAGCAATGCAAAGTGTTCCACTAGTTTTGTACCCTCATCCACATTTGCTACTGTCAGACTTTAAATGTATCAAATATTGGTTTAATTTACATTTCTCTGATTATTAATGAGGTTTACTGTCTTTCCATAGTTTACTGGTCAACAGGGTTTCTTCATACGTGAAGAATCTAGTCAAGTGTTTTCCGCATTTTTTGACTAGATTATTTTCTCACTAACTTGTAGGAGTTCTTTATGTGCTCTGGACACTCATCTTTTATCAGTTAGAAGTGTTACAAGTATTTTACCAAGTCTGTGGCCTGCCCTTTCATTTTCTTTATGGCATTTATTTACAGACAGAAGATTTGCATTTTAATGTAGTCAATTTTTTCCTTTATAAACATTTTAAGTCTTAAGACTACTTTCCTACTGTGAGATCATAGTATATTTTCCTACATTATTGTCTCTGCATCTTGTTCTTCAAATTTCAGTGTTTACAACAACTGGGATTGACTTTTGTGTTTGGTATGAGACAAGAATTGAATTTCATTTATTCCGATAGGGTTACCCAATTGTTGGAGCACTCTACTGTAAAGACCATTCTTTTCCCCACCAAAACTACAACAGCATTCCTGTCACAAATTGGTTTCCGTTTACACACGAATCTGCTTCTGGGTTCTCTACTGTATTCTGCTGGTCAATCCGTCTATCCCAGTGCCAACACAAGACTGTCTTAATAACTAAACTTTATAATAACTCTTTATATCTGGTAAGGCAGGTCTCCTCACCTTGTTCTTCTTCTTCAGGAATGTCTTGGCTATTCTTGAATCTTTTCTCCTCCATATAAATTTTAGAATCAGCTTGTCAAGTTCCACAAAAAACCTGTTGGGATTTTTATTGGAATTGCATTGAATCTATATATCAGTTTGGGGAGAATTGACAAGTTTACAATATTGAGCCTTCTAATCCATTGATCTTATCTCTTTCACTAATTTAGGCCTTTTTTCTTTAATGTCTTCAAACATTTTTATGATTTTCTCCAAAGATTTTGTAAATATTTTGTTAAATGTATTCCTAGGTACTTTACATTTTGGATGCTACTGTAAATGGCATCTTTTAAAATTATTATATTTTCTGATTGTGGCTTACGCATAGAAATGCATTAATTTTTTATACTGTTTTTCTATCTATCAACCTGGCTAAAATAACATTAATTCTAATAATGTACCTGATGAGTCTTTGGATTTCTCTGAGGACAAGATTCTCCTCTGTGAAAAACTTATTTTGTCTCTTCCTTTCCAGTCCTTAATATCTTTCATTTCTTTTCTTGCCTTACTGCGCTGCCTGACATCTCCAGTGTAGTACTGTACCTCATTCACTGTAAAGCTTGAATTCCCTTACAAATACTCTGACCTCAGTCACTGGTGCGTGAACACTCTGCCGTGTTGGGGAGCCTACTACCTTCCAAGACAGCTTACCTCACCTTGGACCAGTTCTGTTTGGAAGGACCTAACACCCAGATACACAATTTCTTTTGTATTTCTCTTATGCTGACTAGTGTAAAACCCAGTGTCAGTTGGCACCTTCTCTGCCCCTTGAAGTCCTGAACTCCCAATCCCCTGGACTGTCAAATTCCAAAGCCTATGACATAGTTACTACTAATTCCCAAAGGCCTTTGGCTCCAATTCATTTATTTGGAGACAACTCATCAATGGAGATGCTATTTTGCCTCTGCTCCTTTCAGATGCCACACAATCCTGTCTCCTGACTACACACACATGCTTCTTTACCTGGAAACCCAAGAATTAAGCTGTCTCTACTGAAGATGCAGGGTCCTGAGTGGGGGTGGGGGGTTCTACATCTCACAATGCACAGATTTTGACCACCTCACTGCCTCCAGTTCTTTCCCTTGCTGTCTCCCCACCCTCTTCATCTCAGGAGCTAACTAAATCTTATTTATTTTTCAAAACTTAAATATGCTTTAAGGAACTCAGTAAGTGGCTTTTCAAAGTGTTTCTTTTTAAAAAATTCAGTGCTTCCTTCTAAGACAAATGCTGGTCAATAAATTTCCAGCTTATAACTTTAGGACAAAAGCCACTGTCTGGAACTTTCAACCATGGTGGGGTTTCATAGAAATGCTACACACGCTCCTTTCAGCCTGTCAGATATCTGAAAACAGCTGTCATGTCCTTACATGTATTGTTCCTTCAGCTGTTCACCCCCATGGTCCAGTTTTTCTCCAGAACAACTTCCCATTTAATGATGTTCCTTTTCATGGAGACCTGACCACAAGACTTTTGGCACAGTTCAAGCTGGGGACACCAACTCTTTATTCTACATGCTACAGATCCATTAAAGCATAATGGATATTATGCTAAAGTTAATAAACTCTTATTAGCTCTTTTTCCCCCCACTGTATTAAAAAAGCTTTTAGAAGTTTTTGAAGTCTATTTTTCAAAATGTTATTAAAAAATATGCTTGTTGTAAAAGAAAGTCAAATAACAGGAAGTGGAAGTTCCCTACCATGTCCCTCCTCTCTTCTACCTGCCTTGTAGAAGAACTGCTCTCAGTTCACAGTATTCTTCCAGGAAAAAAAAAAAGTATTCTCACACATTCACACACACAAATACACAGACAGGTTTTTTTTAAATATGTTTTTTCCCATGTCTTTCTATGTCAACACATTTATTTAATGATAGTACAGAATTTCATAATAGATGCAAGAAATCATTTAGGCATTCTACTGTTTGATACTTTTCATCTTATTTTCTTTGCTATTATAAATAATGCTGTAATGGACATCCTTGTAGAAGTATATATATATTTGGTTTTCTGTTAGAGTCCCATAACTTAGGTCAGATGGGGTAAGTCCCTAAACTTTGGCTGATACTGCCAAATCATCCTTCCAGTGCTGTATGAACTGAAACCCCCCATCTGCGTGTAAGAGTGTCTTGATCCCCATACCTCTGCCCATACTTGATATCTACCTTTTAAAATTTTCAAATCTAACAGGCCCCAAATACTGGTTAGTTTTAATCTGGATTTCCTGATTACTAGGTAATAGTTGAGCTTCTTTTCATGTGTTTATAGACCATTTGTTTTTCTTCTGTGAACTGCTAATTATTCTACTGCAGCGTTTACTTTTTTCTTACACATCTGGAGAAGCTCTTTATATATATGACGGAAAATTCTCTGTCTACCTGTGGCAAACAGTTTCCCCTAGCTGGCCACTTTCTTACGGTGTAATTTTTCATGGAGACATTTAACATTTTAATATATTTACTACCTTTCAATCTATTCCATTCTGGTTTCTAAATTTCATGTTTGGTTTAGGAAGGCCTTTCTCACCCCATGATTCTAAGAATATCACTCTATGATAGTAGACACAAATTGGCATGTTCATTCCTATGTGTTATTCCTCCTTTTCCCTTCCAGGGCTAACTAATGCAAGCACAGTCACACCGAACTTACACTGTATCAGCTAGGTTCTCTTTCCTAGGATTTTGAGGCCCAGGAGGAAGCAGAGGCTTCCTAGAGGGCCCCAGACCCACCAAGATAGGACATGCTTTGCCCAAGGGTTGGTAGCCTACCTCATCTTTGATTCTGCCAGCTTCCCCAGTGTCTTTCCAATTGATGGGTTTTCGTTTTTTGCTTAATTTAGTTGAGCTGACTTTTCTTGTTTTTAAATAAAGTACCTTAACTCATTTAGCAGTTAGTAACAGTGGGGTTGTTGTTAAAGAGACTGATGAGGGAAATGTGGGTAGTGTGAACCTGATTACTGCGTTCAGATGAAGAGAAAGAAAGGAACTGTCAACCAATTTTCATTATGGGAAAGAGCAAGCCACTCACACTTCACAACTGTACAACAGTCACTTCACTTACTGGCCTGCAGTCACCTAGGATGTGTTCTAGCTGATGGCAAAGGGGTTGGGGACAGTGGGAGTTCCAATTCAAGGGAGATGAGAAATGTTGAAACTGAGGATTACTTCTGACAATTTTAGATAACAAAACAAGAAAAAGCCCAGCTCCAACATCAAATACTCATCCTCCAAAAATGGCACAAGACTCTGGGCCCTTGTATGACCGTGCTATGTACTTTGCTGTATCAAATGTTAGAATTTCAGAATTTTGCTAGTTGCTAAATGCCAATGGAATTCACATCTTTCGTTGGCTGGTCATGTAAAAGACAGGGTATTAAGTTAAAATGAGATAACTGAAATGATGCTGAAAGGAAACAGAGGAGTTGGAGAAAGTCAACTTCTAAAAACCTCTGTTATGCTCTCTACTGCATCTTGTTTTCATGATGAAAACCGCCCCACAGCCCAGCTCTCACTGCTCATGGATAATGAGGATGTTAAGCATAACAAGATGTGGAGGGAAAAATACTGAAAGAAGGTAGAAAAGCAAAGAACTAATACCCAGAAGAAACTGCAAGAATTCACTGAGTTGTATCATCAAAAATCATAGGAACAGTTGTTCATAAAGACTTTGGAAATGTTCGGCCAAAGAGGGAAGAGCATAATTATTGAATAGGGCCAAATTTCTAGTTACGGTGTGGGTAACTGAACTTCTGCAGTTAGTGTAACAGCTTGGGAAACTGGTCACGGTTCTAATGGTGGGGTGGCCAGTGGGAACCCGGACTAAAGGCTGGATTCAGCTACGTAACAATGAAAAGCCAAAAAGCCCTTGGCACAAAGAGATCAGTGTCACCCGGGATCCAACAGGCTCAACCTTCCTACTGACACCTTCCCCATGTCCTTGATGGGGGTCACAGCGCACACCTTGCTAGAGGGTGTGCACTGGCGAGGAAAGCGCTTGAATCTTTCAGAAGACACTGGCTTCAAAATGGGGTTCTTTAATTTTTTTTTCCAGGTTCATAATTTACTGAACAAATCAAGTATCACCTGATGAGCTGACAGCTTCTACAGGCATGGGAACCTAACAGATGAGGTACAGTTTAGAATCCGTTTATACTGCTTTCACAGCTGGAGTTTTTCTAGACCTTAACTTGAAGTATAAGACTATTAAAGCAATGCCTCCATATGTGGCCAGTACACAGTTCATTCTCCCTGTGAGAGTGTAAGAGCTGAACTATTTTTTGATGCTAGTGAAATGGAACTGGGCATCAGTTTCTGGACCTGCCATGGTTTCAGTTATCCAGAAGACACCAACTCCACAGCCTGTGTCCTTCAAGGTATGCAGCTACTCCTTGGCCCAGCTGGAAGAAGCCATCTCCAATATGGAATTCTTAATCTTAGTGGGATGAAAAAAGCCTCAGAGGCCAAGGTTCACCAGGACTCAGACATCTCTGGTTGTGGATAATGTGTTGTGACGCTCCCAATAACAGAAATAGGAGGCAGCCAGCTCAGGTCAGCTGAAGGGGCCTGACTAGACTCCCAAGCTACAGAAGGGCCCCTTCTCATTTAACTCCTGGGCCTCAGTCAGCTCAAGACCCAGAACCACCCTTCAATGTTGGGCACGTCTAAGAAAGAACCCTGCCACAGCACATCAACTCTCATATACCACGAACCTTCCTCCTCATTGTCCCTTCAGAATCTGTGCCATTTACCACAGTATCTCCACTGGGTAAAGGGAAATACACCTTTTGGGGTCTACTAGGTTCTGGCTTTCAGCTAACTAATTCCTGGGAACCCAGAATGCCACTATTTTATGCTGGTTAGAATGGAGCCTCTTGCAGGCCAGGAGATGGAAGGAGTTTTGGCTTGAACTGGCCTCACGTTAGGAACTTTTTTCCCAGTGTATGGCTAGAATGGAATTCTACAGCAAGCAGCAGAATAACCACACTGGTCCTCTAACCCTTTGGACAGGGACCATTATAGTAGCAAGAGCAAATGCAAGCTGCTGGAGCAATAATCTCTCTTACCAAAAGGCTAGGTCCCTCGGTGGATCACAGACAGTCTAAGTGCTACAGGAGACTTGAAAGTTTCAGGATAACACTGACATAATCCATTTACACGTCTGAGTTTAGTGATGGCATGCAGTGAGTGCTCAATAACTACTAGTATTAGCTATTCTGATGCTTCCTATTACTTCCCATGCAAGCTACCAAACAGACGAGCTGACAGCTTTTAAGAATGTCAGTCTGGTATCATAGATGACCACGTGGAGCTGCAGATCTGCAGTCGCTCTTCCAGATGTGCCTACCTTCCTGGCACCTGGACTATAACTATTAATGAGCAAGTGTACTTTTTTCCCCTTTGTGACGTACAAAGATTACACGAAGCAGTTTCCCTTTCTCGTGGCAGGAGCAGCTTCAGTGATAAATCATCTTGACCTCTTTCTGCTGTGATCTGGTTCACTGGGATTCTTTTCCACTGTTGCACAGGACATCACCTGGACAACTATACTGATGCCATGAAGCTGACAGGATATTATGTATCTTAGAAACATATGCTAAACATAGAAATAAAAATAGAGTGGCCTGCCTTCAAGTTTTCTGAAAGTCAAAGGCCTGCAGCATGTCAGGACATCCCCTCCAACTTAAAGGACAAGTTGCTGCTGCTTGTTCCCCCTCCACTTCAGGGAGGAGTGATGCTTGCTGGCAATTTTGGATCCTGGAGATAGCGTATCACACGCTGGTGTCTTTCTCTGACTTATTTATTGAGTGATCTGAAGAGAGAAGGCTCTCTAGCTGATCCAGGCCACAGAGAAATTAGCTCTGGTAGATTGTATGGGGCCCATAGTGTCTGTGGTTAAGGCTGAGCAGGAGAATCATAATGAAAAATCTTTGAATTTGGGCACAAGACTGTGATCCTGTCAGCAAGACTGTGTTCCTAGCTTAGCACTGGGCTCTGGTAGAGACTGTAAGCCTGACCATGGGACACTGGATATCCATACAACTTCAACTGCCCATCATAAACTAAGTATTATGTGATTGAATAAGTCATAAGCTGGGACCTGTGTAGAATTCAGCTGAAAGTGACGTGTACAGAACGCTTGCTACACGCCTACTCTGACTTCCTGATGATATTAACAGTTGACTGAAGAAGAAAAAAGTCCAGCCTAGTGTACAAGTAGCTCTGTGAGACATGCTAGACCATTCTGTTACAGGACAATCTACTTAAGGTATAACTCTGAATGAGTATAAAACAGAAATCCACCCAGTGAACAGGACTTCAAGCAAGGTATCACACTATCTACTTCACTGGATGTCGGTCTCTAAGCTAATCCCTGGGTAGTAGGTGGCTGGGACACAAAAGACAGGAACTATTTATGCTCCAGTGTATGCTCACCAGGTGGCACTCACTGCAAGAACCCTTTCTCTCACCACCCCAGTGCTGGCCCAATGAACCCATGAACACAGCGGCCGTGGTAGCATGGCAAGTGGCTGCCACAACATCTATCTCAATTTGCCTGCCATGCCTCTAGGAATACCACCTCTATCCAGGTACTCAGGGGAATGCCTTATTATGGGATCTCATGGAAGTACCTCTAAACAAAGAACTCATTTCACAGAAAAAGTATGGCTATGGGGTCACATACCCATTACCCAGGAGCAGTTGGCACCACAGATTACAAAACAGTGGGGTGCCTACTGGAGATCCAGCTATAGTGTTGAGGCTGGGGTGCTTCTTGTGGGATGAGATGCATGTTCTTGATCAAAAATAAGCACTGAATGGTGCTGTTTTTCTAACAGCCAGAAGAAAGTGTCCAAGTTATTCCATTAGTTCTTGCCTGGTAAATAATCTTCTGCCTCACCTCTTGCTTCCTTCCCATCCCTTCTCCACACTGTGGCCAGTGATTTTCTCAGAGTGCAAATCTGACCACATCACTCTCCACTCTCCCAAGCCCTCCAGTGGTGGGACAGATACGAGTGGTGACCCACCCACCCAGTAACCACTCCTTCTTCCCTCCGTGCTACTAGAGCTTCTGTTCTGTGCGCTACCTGCCTGTCCTCTCAGAAATATTCTGGCTGGTCTCAGCCAGCTGCGGTAAGCCTATTTCTCCCTTGCTTATGACTGGCTTAAGGAGGAGCACGTGACCAGAGAAGTCTGCAGAAGCTTTTGGGAAAGTTTTCCTCACCAGTAAAAGGAGATACACAGGAAGAAACAGTGATCCTGTTCCCACTGGATCTTGTTTACCTCCATATGGTGCCTAGAACTGGGGCAGCCATTTTGGCATCATGAGGGGAGCCAGCTAAGACACAAAGCCGACACACGGCTGAATGGAAAGGTATGAAGGCGAATGAGAGTTTAACAGTGCCCAAGTGGATGAATTAGCCAACCCTGGAACTGTCCCTCTGAGTCCTTAAATCTGTTCCCCTCTCCCTAATCATTACCACTTATGTCAGCCTATCAGCACCTCTGGTCTTAATTGCTGCAGCCCCTAACTGGACTACCGGCTCTATCCTGGCCTCCCCATGGGCTGTTCTCTAACTAGCAGCCTGAGTTATTTTTTCCAAAATACAAATCTAGTTGGTTTGTGGCTTTCCACTTCTCTCATGACAATCTATAAAATCTAAAGTCTGGCCCAGCCTTCTTTCACATTTTCATCCCTTACTACTCCCTTGAGTTTGCCCTTCAGTCACTCATAGCCCTTCATTATTTTTTGAATGTGCCCTTCCCTCAGCCACCCTTATTAGACAGATTGCTCCTGGTATTTCCAGTGCCTGGAATGTTCCCCATCCCCATTTTCCCGGTGCCCTTTCCTATGATTAGGTCTCAATGAAAACACAATTTCTTTCAAGAAGTTATGACCTGGGATCAGAAATGGTGGACTGGAATCATTAACTGGTAGATTCACAAACATGTTCTGTTTCCTTGAGGGAATTAGGAAACATACAAACCTATGTACTACCCAAGACGAGGCCCGAGGCCCTGCAGTCTGCCATGGTCCTCACTTGCCACACTGATCTACTCCTATTGTTTATTTAAGACACCCTGGGCCCCCTGCTCTAGATTCTAATAGGCCACCTCTTAATACAGGTTCCTATGACTCTCCAACAGTCTTCATGCCCTATGTTGCTGTTTCAATTTATATAGTTATTTTTGTTCTAGTTTATGGAGATCTCCCTACTGGATAGCAAATTCCCTCAGTGTAGAGACTAGATCTGTTTTTGGTCCCCAGCAAGTTCCTGGCACCTAGCACATATCATATGCTTGATAAGTATTTATTAAACAAAGTAGCAGATGCAATGATGAATGAACGGATGGATGGGCAGATGAGAGAGGTAAGGTAAATCTTTTTTCATTTCCTGTCCATAATCACATAGGAAAGAAGGCAGATGAATTTGGTAAAAAATTTCTCACCTCTTAACCCACTAGAAACCTGTTTTCTACCCCATGACTCAAAAGGCCTGACCTTAGGTCTGCCTTCCTCCCTGCTGACACACCAGCCTCCACAAAGAACTCACGTTGAACTCCTCTCTGAAGAGCTTATTGTCATCAGCCATTCTCCGGTTTATCTCCTCTTCCAGCTTGTCCACGGGCAGGGGCGGGTACTTCCTGTTGGTGCTTGGGGACCTGGCCAGAAGTGGTACGCTCTGGGGTTCTGCAGTGCACAAGGGGGAAGGTTGGTCAGGTGCCCCAGGGACACAGCCCTTCTCTGGAGACTAAATTAGGGGTTCTATCTCATGGACCAGGCATCCAAACACTAGGGCTGCTCCCTCTCTTGTTTCCTTTCCTTTTAGAATTGGGAAGTGCCTGTTTTCTTGATTTTCTTCTCCATGAAGGTTCCCCACGTCATTAAGGGGTGTCTTACCCACATCCTCAGCACGGCCATTGGATAAGCGGAAAGAATTAGAATGGCTCCCAGCTTGCTTGTATTTCTTAAACCTAATGAAAAAATGTTCACAGTGAAACACTAAGCACAGAGCCAAGAGAGACCAACCATTGGCTCTGTAGTTTCCACTTATCAATTCAGCCTTTTAAAATATCCTTTACCGAGAAAACAGGCTCTTTTTTGTTTGGTTTTATTCATTTTTTAAACAACTTTATTGTGGTATAATTTTTGAACAGTAAACTACACATACCTCAGACGCACAATCTGATGAATTACGACAGATGTGCACATCCGTGAAACCACCACCACAATCAAGAAACCCAACATGTCCATCACCCCCCGAGAGGTGCGAACCTCCAACTCCCCATTTACCCCTTCTCACCTGCTTTCCACCCTCTGGTAACCATACGTTTGCTCTCTATGTCTGTGAGTCTGTTTCTGTTTTGTAAATAAGTTCATTTGTGTCCTTTTTTTTTTTTTTTTAGATTCTACAGATGAGTGATATCATATGACATTTTCCTTTCTCTTTAAAACAGGCTCTTTTAGAGACAGGTTCTGCACACGCTGAGGCAGCTCCATCCCATGGTGACTGAGCACCTCAGCATGCTCCTGCTCACCCTTCACACACCAGAACCCAGCCCAGGTAGCCCCAAGTACGTCCTGGCTTGAACGGCTCCTCTGTGCAGCTCGGTCCAGGATTTACTGGAGATCACAGCCACACCAGCTGGAGACAGGATGTGTGGGTAGAATACAGTGGGGGGAGATAAGAGTATCAAACAAAACTCAAATGTATCGAACAAAATCCTGCTGTTTCCCAGTGCAACCAGAGCTTCACACTGGGTGGGTGCAACTCTCGTACAAGAAGGTGAGACACATGACAAATTGTAGTGGTTTACAAGGTTCCCCTCTCTTCATCCCTGCAGAAGAACAGAGGGAGCACAGAGCAGCTGAAGCCACAGATAAGGGCAGATTAAACTCAATTAGTCAGGGTGGTGACTTCAGCAGAAAGAGAGCAAATGCACCTCCCTCTACCCTCCCTTGGGTTCCCCCCTCCCTGGCTTTTGCTCCCTATTTGGGGAGTAATATCCAGAGGGCACTAAAAGAAAGTCAAGAAGGGGAACCCTGTAACTCACATGGTTCAGATCAGCATGACAGGGTCAGGGATCCTAGAGGAGTGTGGGGACAAAGCCCCAACTAGAAATAAAGTAGGCCTTCACTGAGCACATAATTTCCACTGGGGCATTTTCAGGGGTTGCTTCAATAGCGCTAGATCTGAAGATCTTCAAACACCTCTCAGTAGTAACAGGTGGTGGCTTCTTCCCTCAACCTCTAAACCGCTGCCCTGGGCTTTAGGTAAAACTACAGCTGGGGGACTGGACTTGGGACAGACGGAAGCAAAGGGGAGGAGAACTATCATGAGTCATTCCCCTCTATCTTCTCAGTGTCTTTATCCTACTGTCTTCTGGACTGTGTGGGCTTACTGAGACCCTGGGGTATTGAGTCCAAGGGAATGTAGAAGCATTAGCACGCTCACCTTAACATGTACAGAACTATGATAATAAACACGATCACTAGCAGAGAGGACAGGGCCACCATCACTGCAATAATTGGCGTCTCATCTGAAATCAAGAAAACAAAAGATGTCATTATCATTCTATGTAATGGAGGGCTCAATCAGCTGCTCAGGCAAACATCAGATAAGGAAGAAGGGCTCCTCCAGTGCTTCTGTAGATGACACGGCATGAGGAGAGGGACAGAGAAAAGAGAACACCTCCCACTGTCAGCCCAAGGCTACGGGGTGAAGAGGGAGGTATGGTAGGGTGAGGGCCCCGGGTGACGTGCCCACCTCATCTCTGACTTATGCATTTATTTACTGTCTCCCTGCATTAGAATAAAAGCTCTCTCAAAGTAGAGACTGTTTCATTCACTGCTATAGAGCCTAAAACAAAAATAGTACTTAACATGTAAGAAATACTCAAAGATTTGAAAGCATGAACACATCCAGGCCTGATGGCCAGCTGGGTGTGCAAGGCCAGCAGTGTACTTTCTCCCAGGCTCAATGGGCTCCATCTAGAGGAAGATGGGAGAGGAAGGAAAAAAGACAGTTTTCCTAACATAAATCCAAACGGCTTCCTGGCACAGAGACACTATTAGATCCTTACGCACTACATACCCAGAAACGCTGGGCACTGTCTTCTGCCTCCTTCCACTGCTGCCGTTTCCACTCCACAGGGCCTGGCTTCCTCGCCACCTCACACTTAGCCTCAAGGCAGCTGACCACGAGCGGCCGCTGCCTCCTCCTCCGCCACTCTCATGCCCCCACCACGAATTACATAATCAGTCTGAGTTTGTACCTATTTTTACCATTTTTCATCCCTTTGAGCAGAAACACTTTCCATTCTCTTTAGCAGGTCTCCCCATGTAAAGGTCAACCCTGTTACATATGCTCTGGATTACATCTATTATCGTCACCTCAAAGACTTGTCTCCCTGACTTCATTTACTGTCCTCCAGCCACCAACAGCCAGCCCCACGTCTCTCTCCACAGTGACTTCCCACAAGACTTGCCTTACAGAACAACTGCTTTCTCTAACCCCTTACCTCTGGGGATGCGATCTATTTTGCTCTGACGTCTACCCACAGTGCTCCATTTAAACTGCTGGTCAATGACACCAACAAATGGGATATTGTCAAAGCCAATGGAAACATTCCCACTGTCATCTGATTCAACCTCTTGGCAGCATTCATCCAGAAAAATATTTATGGACCAGCAACCGTAGGCCAGGCACTGTTCTAGATGCTGGGAGTACAGACGTGATCAAGCAGGCAAGTGACAGGGAGCCTACACTCTGGGGGAAGTAAGGGAAAACTGCTCATAAACAAGTAAACCATTTCAGACACGGACAAGTGACGTGAAGAAAAGAAGTGTAAGGGGATAGAAAGTGATGATTTTTGGGGAGGGGGCAGTGGTTGGCTACTTTAGAGTAGTTTGGGAAGGCCTGAAGTGGTTATACTGGGCAGAGGTCTAAATAATGTGAAGAAGTGCACCACACAAAGATCTGTGCAAAGAGCTTTCTAGGCACAGGGAACAAGCGTAAGAATCCTTTGGCGATTGGTGGGTTCAAGAAATAGCACAAAGACCAGTTTTGGTACAAGACGTGGCTGGAGAGGTGGGCAGGAGCCAGGAGACCTAGGGCTTTGTAGGCCATGGTAATGAGTATGGATTTAATTCTGAATGTGATGAGAAACACTATGTGATTGGAGGTCTTTGAACAGGGGAGAGATAACTGGATTTACATTCTTTTAAAAGATCAGCTAGTTAAACTGACTCATAAGCAGCAGTCATGAGGTAGGAGGTAATCCAGCAGAATGTGGGGTCATGCAAGCCAAGTACAGAGTTTTTCAAAGAGGGAGTAATCAACTCAATCAAATGCTACCAACAGATTAGGTAGGATGAAGACAGAGAAGTGAAACTGGCTTTGACAAGAGGGCAGCTACTGGCAACCTTTTCTGGAGTGGTTTCAGTTAGGCAGTTGGGGAGAAAACCAATGGAGTAAAATAAAGATGAAAAGAGGAGACAGGGAGATACCGGTTCCTTATTTGAAGTGAGGACTTTTACCATCAAGAGATGCAGAGAAAAGCATCAGTTGGAGGGAGATGTGGGGTGGAAAGTTTGTTTGTTTTATTTAAAGAGACGGGAGATATTATACTATGCTTCTTTGCTGACGGCAATTCTCACATTAAAATGAACATTCAAATTGGCTGACTACTCCCTCCTCTTTGAAGAACTTTCCTCTTTCCACAACAAAGCGCTCTTCTGGTTTTCCTTCTATTTCCTGGCTGCTCCGTATGATTTTCCCTCACTAGCTGTTTCTCTTCTAAAAGCAGATCTCTAAATGCCCGACTTCCTCAGGGCTCTGTCTCGGCACTCTTCTCTATACTCTATCTAGTTGATCAGATCAGGCTGCAAGCTCCAACAATATGCTAGCAATTTCCACATTTGCATTGTTTGGTCAGACCTCTCTCTGAACTTTCTCTTCTGAGCCTATAATATCATCTCCACTTTAAATTTCACAGGCAATGCAAACTTCCTGGGTCTAAAAAAGTTTCTCTCACCACTCAGCAGCTAGCATTGTCATCTACCCACCCTGTCACTCAAGTAAGAAATGTGGAAATGCCCTTAATTTCTTCCTCATGCTTATCTCCTACATCCAACCCAGCTGCAAGTAGTATGTTTTAGGGCTAAAACCAACACCTCAAATTTGTCTGCCCGTTTTTCCATTCTGTTGCCATCACTCTAGTCTAAATCTGTGTCCTCTCTCATCTGAATCACACTAAGCCTCTGTCCCCTGCCAGTCCATTTTCCACAAACAGGCAGAGTGATCTCCAAGAAAGCAAATCAGATCATGTTCCCCTCTTACAACCGTTCGATGGTTTCCAAGCCTTTAGAATGAAATCTAATATCCTTACCCTGGCCAGTAACAACCTCCGCATTTAGCCCCTGCTTTCTCTCTCTCCTCCTACTCTTCCCTTGTTCACTAAACTTCAGCCATTGGCATCCTTCCGTGCTGAATTCACTCTTTCCTTGGGCCTCTGAACATGTTATTCCTGCTGCTGTTATATAGCCTCCCTCCATCCTTTGCCTGGCTAATTCCTGGTCACCCAGTGTTCACTCATTTCAAGTGTACTCTTCCCAGAGAGGTCTTTCCTGACTTAAAACTAAGTTATGACCCTAAGTCTCAGCTTCCTTATCTCTAAAATTAGTTACTCTAAAGATTAAATGAGATCATCCACATAAAGTTCCTGGCACAGTAACTTGCACATATTATGTAAGCAGTCAGTGTTAGTTATTATTTTCTTTATTAGGTTCACAGAACACTCTATTATTTCCCTTGATAATACCTCTCACACTCGGTAATGATATATTTTTGAGTATAGTTGATTAATGAGTGTCTCTCCTTTTATATCATAAATTCCACATAGGCAAGGATTACATATCTGCTTTGTTTCTCACCATACACCCAACACCTAGCACAGAATTTCACACATAGTGAGCACTAAACAAACACTGGACTACACTGAGTGAATGAATAAAAGAATCGATGATTTCTTGCTAAATATGTCTTTGTTAAATGCCAATCACAGAGGGCTGTATACTAGGTATTAAAAGAAGGTAATTCGAGAAATCTGGCTCAAGACAGGATAGTGGGCTGAATCCATAACTGTATTTCTTTCTCTTCCCAAAAGGACATTGAAATGACAGAAGAACTATAAAAATACTAATGAAATGAAAAGCACGTCTGGAAGGCAGCAAAGGATGGCATGAGTAGACCAGAAACTTTGAGGGACAAAGCAGATGGGACTGGAGTGCTGAAGAGATCAATCAGAGCTGAAGGACCTCCAGCTGAAGGCAAGTACTAGTTCTGCCAGCCTGAGCCTCGAAACACCTCAAGTTCAGAGTCAGCCGGGACTGGGGATGAAAGCAGGCCTCGGGGTAGCAGGATATTTAACCAAAGGCTCGCCAACCGGGGCCAGTGCACCCACAGGCTGAGCAACAAGCTGTGGTGTCTCATCAGACTCAGTGGGGAAAATAGCACTCTGCACAGAGTGGAGCTGTGCTGATGGCTTCTGTATTTTAAAAAATACAAGCTGCATGTATACTTTGTAATGGAAAACTTTCACATTTACACAGGAGTAAAGAGAACAGTACAGTAAATCCCCGTGTACTTATTTCACTCTAACAGCAACAGAGTAACCGAGTTTTTCTTTTATCTATACCAGAGTTTCTCAACCTCACACTAAGGACATTGCAGGGAACTGTCGTGTGCCCCGTAGGATGTTTAACAATGTCCCTGGCTTCTAGCTACTAGATGCCAGTAGCAAACCCTAAACTGAGGACCAAAATCACCTCCAGACATTGTCAAATGTTTTCTGGGGGCAAAATCACCCTGAGTTGAGAACCACTGATTGGTCTACTCCGCAATTTGTGCAAGAAGACACTGCATCAATTTTTTTTTAAATGAGGAGCAATCTCACACCTATTAGGACAGCTACTAAAAATCCTCAGAAAATGAGAAGTGTTGGCCAGGATGTGGAGAAATTGGAACCCCTGTGCACTGTGGGTGGAAATGTAAAATGGTGTAGCTGCTGTGGAAAACAGTACAGCAGTCCCACAAAAATTTAAATATAGAATCACCATATGATCCAGCAATTCCACTTCTGGGTATATGCCCAAAAGAGTACCCATGTTCATAGCAGCATTAGTCACAATAGCTAAAATGTAGAAGCAACCAAATGTCCACTGACAGATGAAGAGGTAAGCAAATGTGGTATATGTATACAATGAAATATTTTTAGTCTTAAAAAGGAAGGAAACATATGCTACGATGTGGATGAACCTTGAAGACACTATGCTAAGTGAATAAGCCAGTCAAAAAAAAGACAAATACTGTATGATTCCATTTATATGAGGTACCAAGAGTAGTGAAATTCAGAAAGTTTAAGGTGTACAGTATAACGATCTGACTTACATACATCACAGTAAGTTTAGAGAACATCCATGATCTGACATAGATACGAAATTAAATAAATAGAAACAAACTGTTTCCTTGTGATGAGAACTCACACAACTTAGGATTTACTCTCTTAACCTTCACATTTAACATACAGCAGTGTTAATCATATTTATCATGTTGTACACTACAGCCCTAGAACTTATTTATCCTCTCCCCACCCCCTGCCTCTGGTAACCACAAATCTGATCTTTTTTCTATGAATTTGTTTGTTGGAAAAACAACATTTTAAGTTCCCCAAGCTTTCATGTCAAAACAGTCCTCTATCATAATAAAGTCTGATTTTACCTCCTGACATCTGAATTACACTCACGTCTTTGATGTGGTTAAAGACAATGCAGATAGTAAAGATGTCCCTACATCTGCGTGAAGGAAGGAGTCACAGATCTATTAAGCAAACAGGAGGGAATTTACAGCTCCCGGTGTCAAATCTCAGGCTTAGAGTCAGGCTCAGGATGAAGTCACCCTCCGAGGGCTTCTCCTAAAGTGGACAGACTCGTCATCTCATTGTGCTTATTAGCCTTGTCGTCTCAGGGCCCTCTGGAGTGGTGGCGACGTATGATGCAGGCAAGGCAGGAACAGTGACCCATTCCTGCTGCCCCCACTCCCAGGCCCCACTCACCAATGATCCATTCTAACAGAAGTTCACTTCCTAGACTCAGGCCAGGGGGTAGCATTTTAAAAGTACTAAAATGGTGTTCTGGTACAACATTTATCTATTTGCTTATATCCCTTTTCCAAGAAAACAAAGGGTTACATTATTCTAAGGGCTCACATGTAGACAAGTGTGTCACCCAAGGACGCAGACATATCTTGATCAACTGCAAAAATAATCAATGAAGTAAAAGTCATAGTCCGCTAGCCTCAATTCCTAAAGCTATTTTTGGTCTTGTCTCTACACTTTTTGATAGAAGTATTTATCAACTCTCAGAGGCAGAGCTGTAATGTTTTAAGCACTTCCTTGTAAGCTGTTAAGTGGTCTAAAAACAGCAAAAGTCATCAATTTCCTCAAGAACCCCAAACCTCTGGGCTGAACCCAATCACTGTTGTCTTGGGCCAAATTACCATTTTTTTATGCCCATCCATCTTCCCTAGGGCCTCAGGAGTTATCTTTCTAAAACAAAAATCTGACCATGCCACTTCCTTCTTAACATCAGCAGGTGACTCCCGAGCTCAATGACTGCCGCTGAGGCTGCCTCTGACCACTTCCCACCTCAAGCACATCAACTGTGTACAGCTCCTCAAACTCATGACTTGCTCTTTCATGTTTCCTTTACTTTGACCCTATCCAGTGCATCTTCATTTCCCTTACTATATTGACTTAAACTGCCCCAAACTCGCCTTCACGCCTCCTTCCAATTCCCCAGGTATAATGAGTCTTTTAAGCTCTCCTCAAGGCACTTTGTATGGTATATCCAACAGAACATAGCTGTGTGGACTTTGATTCTTGGTGTTCACATGTTTCTTCCCCGAGACAGGGAACCTTTCTGTTTTTTTCTTTCTGGACTCCTTAGCACCGAATAGGTGCTGAATGAATACATTATTAAAGGTACTTAGGGAAAGCCATCATAAGTGGAGTTTATATAATAATGTCATTTACTACGATAATCCCCAAATAGCTCTTCAATGAGAATGTCAACCCCTTTCTAGACTCCAACTCTAGCAAAGTACTGAAGGAGAAAGCCAGGGACAGCAGGTGACCTGAGAGCTGAGAAACTTTAAGGTGCAGTACAATGTTTATCCTGCCTGGTTCTACAACCCTATAGCTTTTGAGGACTCCTTCTTCACAAATATTAAGAGGGTACTACTCTACCTGCACCGCAGTGTTCACAGCAACACTATTTACAACAGCCAAGACATGGAAGCAGCCTAAATGTCCATCAACAGATGACTGGATAAAGAAGATGTAGTATATTTATACAATGGAATACTATTCAGCCATAAAAATGACAACATAATCATTTGCAGCAACATGGATGTCCCTGGAGAATGTCATTCTAAGTGAAATAAGCCAGAAAGAGAAAGAAAAATACCACATGAGATCGCTCATATGTGGAACAACAACAACAACAACGAAAACATAAATACAAAACAGAAACAGACTCATAGACGTAGAATACAAACTTGTGGTTGCCAAGGGGGTGGGGGTGGGAAGCGACAGACTGGGAGTTCAAAATTTGTAGATACTGACAGGCATATGCAGAATAGATAAGTAAGATTATACTGTATAGCACAGGGAAATATGTACAATATCATGTGGTAGTTCACAGCAAAAAAAAAAATGTGACAATGAATATATGTATGTTCATGTATAAAAAATTGTGCTCTAAACTGGAATTTGACACAACACTGTAAAATGACTATAACTCAATAAAAAATGTTAAAAAAAGAGGGTACTATTCTAGAATTTTTAATAAACCCAGATATAGAAATGATCACATCTAAAATAAAGTGGGATCAAAACAGCTTTATCCTATGTTCTTGCTATGTAACAAATGCTAGTTATAAGGTCTTCATGTGAAAATTGTAATTTGGAAAACTGTTATAATGAAAAGTAGGATGAGACACATTTACGCAGAATTTTGTTTAAAAGGTACAGGGGCAGAGGGTGAGCTGATGTCTACAACTGTGGTAGTTAAGCTACAAGATAACCCTGCCCTGGGAGGCCTACAGTGCCCTTTCCCACACGTTCCAGCTGAATGACTGAGATCACTGACCACCTCAGTCTCCTACCTAATCAACAATGACAGTCAGAGAGGTGGTGGGAGGTGCTTAGCAATTGCTTCATGCCCACCTAGCACTAGGCCAAGCACTAGTTCAGAGCTACTTCATTCCTCACAACAACCCTATGAAGGAAATTTGCTCCCATTCTACTTTGCAGATGGCACAGAGAGGCACAGGGAATTAAATATCTACCCCGCCCTGCTGGTCAGTGGTAGAGCCAACACACAAACTCAGATGGTCTCGCACCAGAGCCCAGTTTTAACCACTGAATTTACTACCTCCCCAAATATTCCACTATGCCCCTCACTTCCCCGGCCTTAATACATGTATCAAAATCATTCAACAGCGTTTTCTTTGATGGGGAACTCTACTCATGAATGGGAGCATGCATCACTATTTTGCTCAAACTTCACTGGAACAACAGTAGACGTTACAGATTCTCCTTCAGGACCGAAGAGTCTACCTGTCCAGATGCTGGGAGGGTTAATGGCTAACAGCTCTCAGTCAAGTTCTTCCCTAGGAACTGCTCTTGGCCTGAGAGAGTAACCAAGCCCAGGAGAAAGGTTCCCCTCACCCCAGTCCACCTCCAGAGCTTCCTGTGGGATTAGCTGATGCCATTGCTGCTTTCGCTCTAACTGTATGGCATCTCATTACCTCCCTCCATCCAGTTCTACTGCCTTCATCTTCATTGCCTCAAAGGTGCTGCATGAGAATCTTTGTCTCAGAGTCTGTTTCCCCTAGAACAAAACTAATAGAACTGAGATGTAAAACTAGTGAAGACTAAACGACTGGAGAGTATGCTCATGACTACTGACTTCATGGTGAAGAGTACTTGGTAGATAATGCCAGAACTGGATTTAATACATTACTATATGTTACAGAAATCACTCAAATTAACACCAGTAAAATTTTAAACGAAAACTTGGTTACAAAAGGACAAATATTGTACGATTCCATTTAAATTCTATCCCATGTAGAACAGAAAAATTTAGAGACATAAAGTAGAACACTGGTTATCAGGGGCTGGAGGAAGGAGACATGAGGAGTTACTGCTTAATGGTTTACAGAGTTTTAGCTAGGGATGATTAAAAAATTCTGGAAATAGATGGTGCTGATGTGGTTGCACAATAATGTGAATGTACTTAATGGCCCTGAACTGTGTGGTTAAAATGGTAAATTTTACGTTATTTATATTTTTCAAAATTAGGAAAAGACTGGCTCTACTAAAATAATTTGGAATGCATTTCAAATTTATAGCCCTTAATTCATCTGGATAAGACATCATCTGCTTAGAAAACACATTATAATGCAAATGTTTCAAAACAATAGCCTCACTTCTCAAAAGGCACTTGGCTTTAAAATTAGAATATGAACCAAAATTTACAGCGATACTTCTAAATATATGCTCTGGTATAATCATCATCACACATGAGGCTTTAGAGACTGCTGAGAATATGGATGCCTCTTTATTTTCCTGTTTGATCAAAGGCATTTATACAAAATTATTTTGTAAACTTAAAAAGATTTATTATATTAGTATGTCACAATTAATAATAATCTAAATATAGTAAGTAATTTATTTCTTTTTAATCATAATATTGAAGCTACTCAAACCCATATTAGTTACCTAGGTAAAACAGGGAAAATATATAAGTATATATATAAATCTATTAAATTCTACATTTGATAGTCAGAATCTGGTAAGTGAACGTGATCTGCAAGGATGCTACATTAATCAAATCTAGTTCCTGAGTTTAAGAAAGTGAGAGCTGGAACGTCCAGGGAAACCTGTACACAGCGTAACACCTCACTGTTCCTCACCAAATACAGTGGCAGATGGACAAAATATAAAGAGTTAGCGTACCTACTTCTCTTTTTTATTTTTAATCTTTTAAAATTAAAGAGCAGTTGCTGTACAGAGTATCTCCTTTTCTGATTCAAATGTTCCCTATTTAATGGGACTTTATAAACCTTCAAGTGTACCATTACTTATGCAGGAAAAATTGTGCATGGTTAAGTACTGGAATAAGAAAAAGAATCTCAAAAAGTCTGACTTGATAAAATAGGAAATCAAAATGAGAAAAATTGCTTCACAGATTTAACATTTTCCAAGCTCAAATGCAATGACCAGTTCTTAGCTGGTTAGATGATCTACCTTTCTTACAATCTTTGTTGGTAGCTTTACCGTTATCCTAAGCAAAATGTGCTGCTGGCTACACATGAGTACCTGTCTGCTCTATTCTCCTGTGACCAGGGATTCAGCGGTCCTGCGTATCAGACCACCGACGCAGCAGCTCCAGCCACAGGGACTTTACGCTAGAGGGCCAAAAATCCATATAAAGTGACAAAAGGTTGACATTTTATAGACTGAGGAAAAAACAACACAAAGTTAGGATGTTTAATGGTAACTAAGGCCTAGAAATTAGAAATTAACGATGGCATAGAAATTATGGCCTAGTATCACCAAAGAGTAATATTAACAAGGTAGCGTGATAAAGTAAGATACAACTGTTTATGGTACATCACAGATTTTAGAATTTGTAATCTACATTTAAAAACATAATGAATACTTGTTTCTGTTATTCTTCTCCATGATGTTAATATGTAAACAACTTAAGGAAGAGCAAACACACAACAGCCAAAGATGCACAAGGTTACCACAGACTGTGAGCAGAGGAAACACAACAGATGTTGTCACTGTGAAAAGGACAACAGGCATAAGGTGAATGGCTCACCTCTTCTGTCCTTCGAGTCAGAATTACCTGCGTAATAAGTAAAAAATAGAAACATTCACTCAGATTAAAGAAAAACATTATTGTTCAATCAAAGGCAAGACAAAATAAGCTCTAGGAATATGAATATTTTCCCCTTTGATGTGTTGGAGCTAAAATGAAGTACCCTCCAACAACTAGGAAACAAGCCTGCCTAGATTCACTAACTTTTACCAGTGGTTGGTCCTTCTCCGAGTCTAAAAACAAGGCAGCATCAATATTCACAAAAAGTACAGGAACACAAAGAGAAGTCTAAACACAGTGATACTTGCGGTCTTCATATTTTTTAGGCCATTAAAATGCAACAGGGCAAGATTAAGTTAAAAATACAAAAGACCAAAACGATAATAGATAATACACTCTAACTGGTACAGAGCAAACTCTATATACTAAAAGAGAGAAACTTTACAAAGGATTATAGAATCCATAAACCCTTATAAATTCCTTGTAGCAAAAACAATACAGACAATATTCTTTTATCATGATGCAATAAAACTAGAAATCAACAAGGTAAGAAAACAGTTGAAAATTACAGTCATAACCAAACTGCAAAATACCTTAAAAAAGAACAAATCACACTTGTGGCAGAATCTACCAACTCTCCCCCAATATCTGTCTCCTCTTCTTGCCTTTGGTATAGAACCACCCTCACCCTTTTTTAAGCCGTGCACAAAGCTGTCCAGTTAGAGGCTACACTTCTGAGATTCTAGGTGTAGTCATATGAAGAATTCCAGTCAATGGCATATGAGCAAAAGTGATGAGAGTAACTTTCAGGTAACATTCTTTGGAAAAGAAATCATACCTATTTTCTCTGTTCCTCCTTCCCAGGGGCTAGAACCAGAACCCAATGATGAGAGCCATCTCTGACCAGGCAGATGAGGGCAACCATCAGGATGGAAAACAAAACAAAACAAAACAAACAAAACAAACCAAAACAACAAAAACCCAACTTGGTCTCTAATGAGCAAAGCTCCCTGTCTACCCCTGGAATGTGAAAGTTGGGGAGAAAGACACTTTTGTGTCTTCAGTGATTTAAGTGGTCAACGAATTTTGGTATGTCTTTGTCAGAGCAGCTTAGACCAACCCTAACAAATACAACTACCTATAGGAACATTTATGGGATATGGCTAAAGCTGTGCTTATAAAAAAAACTGTAGCATTGAATCCATATTAATTAAGAATGAAAATAAATGAAGTTTTCAGTTGAGGAAGACAGAAAAAGTACAAAATAAGTCTGAGAAAAGAAGAAGAAAGAATAAAAGAAACTAAGGAAATAAAAACTGAAAAATGACAGAACTCATAAATATACAATAGCAGGTTCTTTGGAAGAAAAAAGTAACAAATCATGAAATAGATATATGGTTAGTCAACCTAAATAGGAAAAAAACCCTTAAATATATAAAATCAGAAATATTCATAGCTTTGTAAGAAATTAACCCTAGGGGATGACTTTTCCTCAATTCCATTTAGGTAAGTTTGAAAACCTGAACAAAAAGCAATTTTCTAGGCAAACTTCAATTCTTCCTATGAAGCAAAACAAAATACTGACAAAATTTATTGACAACAGCATACATACAAAGGAAACACACATACCAATCACATTTAGAAATAACTTATGAATGTCAATGGAAAAATTCAAAATAAAATAATATCAAACAAATTGCAACAGTTCTTTCAGGAAAAATACAGGACTGAGGGAGGGTGTGGCTCAGTGGTAGAGTACATGGCTGGCATGCAGGAGGTCCTGGGTTCAATCCCTAGTACCTCCATTATGAAATAAATAAATCTAATTACCCTCCCCAAAGAAAACAAAACAAAACAAAACAAAATACAGGACCAAGCTGAGCTGTTTTTGCAAGAATGTAAATAGTTCAAAATTTGGAAATCTATTAATATGATTCACCATAGGAAATGATAAAAAAAAAATCACACAGATCTTGCTCATTGATGATGAGCAAGAGGCAACTGGCATTAACTCTTGACATAAATGCTCTTTGAAATAGGAATAAATGGGTAAGTCCTGAATACGATAAGTATGTTTATCTCAACCCAAGAGTCAGCATCATATTTAATGAAAAACCACTGAGAGCATCCTCCTTAGAGTCAGGTACAAAACAAGGCTATCTACCTTTACCATTGTTGTCTAACTTTGTTCTGCAGGTATTCACTAATCCATTTAAACTGAAGAAAGAGATCTGAAAATCTGGAAGAGATATTTGCAAATGAGATGATTTGAAGACTTATGATAAATGAAGAAAAGTATGTCAACCACCAAAGAAACTAAGACGGCCAGTATAAAATATACCTACAAAAATCAATGGCCTTATGTTGTACACTAAAACAAAAACAATGTTGCATATCATTTTAAAAAAATAAGTAGGTTTCATATTCCCAACAACAGCCAGTTAGAAGACACAACACTCCATCTATACTAACAAAAAACAAAGAAAAACAATAAAATAAAAAGAAAAATCTTTGAAATATCTAGAAATAAGCTGAACAAAACATGTGCAATACAAGTGGTGAAAACTTTAAAACACTTTCAAGAAATACAAAATAAAAGACTCCCACAAATGGAATATGCAGCATTTCTGGATAAAAACCTTAAAGATATCAACTGTCCCTGTTAATCTATAAACTTAACATGATCAATAAAAACTGTATTCCAGCTATACAAGTTATTCTAACATTCATGAAGAAAAATAACCAAGAATTGCTAGCAAAATTCTGAAAAATAAGATTAACAAGGGATGACTGACCTTATCAGATATTAAGTATTTTATAAATTTACAATTATTAAAACAGTAGGGTTCTGTACATGGACAGAGAAAAAGATTAATAAAGATACAAATGCCCAGAAAGAGAACTCAAATACACATGGGAACTTAAATACATATCAGAAATCAATATATGATAAAGGTGGCATTTCAAATTAGTGAAGAAAGAATATTCATTAAAGGGTACTGGGGAAAATCAACCATTTCAGAAAAAAATAGATCCACAGCTCACACTTAACATCAGAATGAATTCCAGAGGGCTCAAAGACTTAAGCACACGTGCACATACACACACAGAGGCGAAACCATAAAGGTCTAGAAGAAAAACGAAGAAAATTATTTTATAATACTGGAGTAAGGAATGCCTTCCTATATATGATCTAATATCTAGAAAATATTTAGTTAAAACTGATTAATTTTTTAATTAAAAAAATTAAAAATCGATAATGATAGCTTCTGCAACACAAAAAAGCTAGATGGCCAACTGGGAAAAATATCTGCAATCTTATCCCAAGTAGGCAAAGGGCTCATTTCCCTAACATTAAAGAGCTTCTACAAATGAGTTAGAAAAATCTGACATGCTAATAAGAAAAACGGGTAAAGGATATCAACAGAGTTCTAAAAAAATATATAAATGATCCTTCCAAATATGGAAAGATGTTCAGCCTCACTCAGTGAAATGCAAAGTAAAGCTACACTGAGATATTAATTTTCACCTGTCAATCTGGCATAGATCCAGGTGTTTGATAATTTACTGCACTGAAGAAACGTGTAGGGAAACAGGCACTCTGACACATAGCTTACAAGAACGTATTTCCCAATAGAGAAGATCTGGCAATATCCAATTAAAACTTACAAATACACACTTAAAATAATTTATCCTACCTATATTCTCATATATGCTTGAATAGACAAACTATTATTTGTAAGAGTACTCTAACCTTAACATTGGCTAATAGGGGAGATGGGATAAACACGTCAAGGTAAAGCCACACAATGAAGCAGCTCCTTACTACAGGGTAATCGAAAGAAATAAAGTGTAGAAATGTACACTGTATATTAATCATCTGTGTTATAAGTGAAAGAAAAAAGGTATGCATGTGTATGTATGCATACGTATGTTTTATACTTGCTTATTTTAAAAAAGAGAAAGACTCAAAGCAAAGGTCAACAGGAAAGAAAAACTAAGATTAAAGAATTCAGGATATATCTAATATCCAAATAGTAAGAGTTTTAGAAGAGAACAGAGAGAATGGAACAGGGAAGAAAATTTTTGAAGGAATGTAAAAAAATTTTCCAGAACTGAAAGACTAAAGTGCGAAAGGTCCTATCAAGTACCCAACACAATGAATGAAAAATACCCACATCAAGACATTTCTATGAAATTTCAGGGTACCAACAATGAAGATCTTAAAAAACACACAAAGAATTAGGAATCAGGACAGCAGCCTCTAAGCCTAGGAATTAGAAGTCAGTTAGGGCAATGCTTTAAAAATTCTAGGGAAAAAAATATTTCCTCAAATTCTATACACACCCTTAAAGGTATCTTTAGACATGTAAGGTCTCATGCAATTTACCTCCCATGGACCTCTTTCTCAGGAAGCTACTTGGCGACATTTCTACCAAATGATGGGGTAATCCAAGAGAAAAGACAATATGGAAGCCAGGAAGCAGCAAAGGGAATTTCCAGAACAAGAAAGAAGGGAAATCACAGGCTGACACTTGAGCAGCAGCCCCGGTGACCAACTAGCCTAGACTTGACTAGGACATGACAGCGGAGGGCTCAGGAGGAAGATCTACAGGTAAAAAAGAAATAACAATTATCTAACAGGTCTGACTTTGTGGAAAACTGTATTACGAGGCTATGGAAAGTGTGGGAAGAACTGGACAGCAACAGCAAATAGAAAACCAAACAAAAAAATAAAAGGCAATTATTAAATCCAGAAAAAAAATTGTGTAAGAAAGAAAAAATAACCACATTATACCTACAGCTCAGCAGGGAATAATTTTACATAGTCATAGTAACATAAAACATCAAATACTGATTTTACCAAAAATTATGATGTAACAATTACAGGAGAGTTGGTAAAATGGTAGTGATGAGAAGAATTTGGATTTCAGAGTGTGACATCCTGACATACAACGAAGTTTTCCTTTTACTGATCTTGAATAAAAGTCACCAGTGAAACAGTCTCATCTCCTCTGAGATAGGAAATGTGTTAACTATAAATAACTGGTTTCTCAGTCATAGCATAATTTGAACCCAGGACAGATGACAGAAAACTCTGCAGTTCCCTAACAGCAGTATGGAAAGACCACAAAAGTGAGAAATAGGTCTAACCTGTTACTTGACAGATCTACTTGCCTTAGATCTAAGGCAAAACATTTAACCTCTACAGTCTTACTTTAAGCATCTACTAAAAGGAGATAATTATCCTGGTCAGCTTACAGAATTGGTAAATGAAAGACTGGACAGAATAGAAGTTAAGAACATATGCTGTGAAAGACAGTCAGGCCTATGTGAGACTCACCTTTTCCATTTACTAATTCAGCTTGTACAGGTTATTTTGTTTTTCCTCTCTAAGCAAAGGCCATAATTTATAGAAAGAAGTACATTTGTACCATTACTCACTATGTGTTTGCATATAACTGAAAAAAGTTTTACAAAATAATATATGTAACATGCAAAGAATAGAAATGGAATAGGACCATCCATTAACACAGATACACACAAATTTGTGGTGGACCACTAACTGATTTCATGAATCAGTCATGATCTATACTTTAAAAAACACTCCCCAAGTTACAGTTTCATCGTCATAAAATTCCTTCACTGGTCAAACACAAAACAGAACCTACGTAATAGGATCCATTGGCTATTTCATAGAAATTACTTCTATGAAACTTAATATAATGCCTAACACTTAAAATTAGTGCTTACCATGTGCAGGATCCATTGTAAATGTTTCACCCATATTAACTGATTTAATCCTAACGAAGCAGATTAAATCACTATTATCATTAATATTCATTCTTACTTACAGACGAAGAAACTGAGGTACAGAGGTTAAATAAACTTGCCTATCATCACACAGCTAGTGTATGGCAGAGCTGGGATTCAAACTCAAGAACTGTGGCTCAGAAGATTGTGCTCTTAACTGCAAATGCTGCATAACCTTTACAGTGGAAAATATGGGATTAAAGCTGGCAGGTATAGGGTCTGAATTGTAACGTGTCATCTACAGTAACCAAATGAGACTCAGTTCAGCAAACATGCCCCCACGGGCCATGTGTGATTCCACCTAGGGTCACTCACTGTCTAACAAAGATATGAGTCAAGGGGATGAGATCAAAGAAGATGAACAGTGATTTTTGCTAGGAAAAGGAATTACACAGCTTTCAAGGAACAATTTCCTTTACTACTCACAGAAGTCCTTTGAGGGGCCCCCAATTTTCTTTTATAGACCAGGACCCTAAAGTTCAAAAAGGTCAGAAACTTGCCCTACCCAGCCTGGTCTCAGACTCAGGTCTCTGATTCTATCCTGGAACCCACTTCCACTTCAATCAGTGACTGATTCAAGGAGAGAAGTGGGCTGGGCTGAGGCCCAGAACAAACTGGCACTGCAACTTAACTGTTTCCCTGACCTCCTTTTCCTAACTCCACTCCCAGCCACAGGCCTTCCACTCCCATCTAACTGGTTGGACACCCAGACCTACTCTTCTTCCCATGGTCTCCATGGATCCCTTCCTTTTCAAGGGTAATCCTATTACTCAGTTTCAGTATCCTTTCATCTTCAGTCTCTTGCATCATCAATCAGCTCCCCTCTTTCTCTTGTATTTTCAACCTTCTTCTCTACCTTTTAACACAATTAAGTCTCCCCGATCTAACAAGGATCCCATGCAAAGCAAGACATCCTCCAGAATCTACTTTCCTCTTAACTCTACGTTAACCAGACATTCCTGAGAATTCCCTGTATCTAAGTTTCGTTACTTTCCGTGGGCAATTTTACCTATTTCAAGAAATTTTATGGCTAGAAAACCCCAAAATAATAAAATGGTAAATAAACTCAAAGAGCAAAAGAAAGAACAAATAGAAACCATCTCTAGTACCTGATGGAGGAAAAGTTTCCGGAGTGGTTGCTGCGGTGCTGGCATTCCCTTCCCAAAGTTCTGTCCTGGCATCTATGAACTGCTGATCGGGAAGCCATGTTCCATTTGGTGAAACTGTAGTGACTACAGAATTGGTGCTTACTGTTCTTGTGGTCCCATTGTCAGAGTCTGAAGAATTGACAGTGGTTACATAGGTGGGTCCCAGAGTTAGATTTAGGCTGAATGTTGGTGCCACAGAAGGAGAAGTTACTGAAGAAGTAGGATTTGAAGTTGTGGTCTCTTCTTTAGGTGATTCTGCTGTAGATACTTTAATAGATCTTGTAACACCTACTGAAGGTGAAACTACAAACACCAAAAAAAAGAGAAAACATTGAACAAAGAATTTGATAGCTCAGAAGTTATGAGGCACAAAGGCAGCAAGCCCTTACTACACTCTCAAACACTCGGAGACCAAAGACCACACACACACACACACACGCGCGCGTGTTTTTATTTAATGTTGACCCTCTCTCTCCACTTCCAAAGGACTACTGTTAAAGGGAGGGAGAAACTGAATTCTCTACTTAATTTCTCAGAGTCAATATACAGGAATCTCAAGTACAACAAATTCTTTTTTCCTTTTTTTTCACTTTCCAGGAATGAACACATAATCTCTTTATTTAAAGTAGTATGTGGTGGGGAGGGTATAGCTCAGTGGCAGTGTGCATGTTTGGCATGCATGAGATCCCAGGTTCAATTCCCAGAACCTCCATTAAAGAATAAATACATAAACCTAATTCTCTCTCCCTCAAAAACAAACAACAAACAAAGGAGCATGTGGTATATAGAACAATCCTCAGCATACGAAATGACTCAGGGATTTCCAAAGATACCTGTTTTACCACCGATTTTAGTAAAACTTTAGTATTTTCTCTTTCTTTTATACCACTAAGGCCTTCATATTTGGGTCACTAAATTTAAAACAGAAATTCTATTCCAAATACTAGTCCTATTAAATGGCAATTTACCTATAGTAGTGTTGTTGGCACCAACATGTATCAGACCACTGCCAAGCAGAACAAGAAGGAACCAGATATCCATGTTGACCTGGAAAATAGAGAGTCATGTTAGGTAAGGTCCCATAATACTATGCCCAAACTACTCATCAAAGGAGCAAAATCTTTCTAGCTGTGATCCTGTGTACACACAGGATCAATCGATCTTTTGGCACACTTGCCCAGGAATCCAATTAATTAACTGAATCTTTACACAAATATAAGTAAGACTTAATAACACTTTTTAGAGCAGTGATTCTCAACCTTGGCTATACTTTAGAATCACGCAAAGAACTTTAAAAAGCCCCTGTGCCAGACTACATCTCTGGGGGTGCAGCAATCCTTTTAGAAGCTCCCCAAGTAATTGCTATGTGCAGCTTAAGTGGCTTCAAAATGACAAGTATGGAGAAGGTAGCTGATTGCATCAATGTAATGCCCTCCAACGCAAAAATTATACAGGTGTTCTCAATCTTAATTTTGCTTCAAACCGTATCAGAGGACCGTGACATTCCCGCTGGTATTAGTGGCTCATTCATCCATTCAGATGTTTGTGCCCTTTACTAAGCTAGGTACTAGGGAAACAGTCAGGCAGCAAAATACTCAGACTCACAACCTAGAGGTAATTCAATACAGCAGTGATTCTCCAAGGGAATCAGGACATGCCTCCCCAAGAGGCACAGGAGAATCTCCGAGGGAGGATGGAAAAATAAACATCCCAGGAATTTGCCTCTGGTACCAGCAACCATACCTAGCAGAGACCTGGGTTCAGCCGGTGGCCTTCCCATGGTACAGCCATATAAGATCTGACCAGTTCCCTAGTGACCATAATCTAAAATTGGGAAAGCATACAGTTCCCTCCATAAGGGTTAGGAAACAGACTGGAACGCTGATTACTGTGTGTGTATGTGTGTCTATTCTTGATAAATCAACAGGAAATGGTTTTGGGAAAAATTACTATGTATTTGGGGGAAGAAGGTTAGACCACCACCTCATTTCTTATACCAAAATAAAATCCAGATGGGGTGAAGAATTAAATGCTTAGAAACACGTTTTAAAAGGGAAAAAATGAATATATGAGCTCAGGGTGAGGAAGGATCTTCCAAAGATAAAGGTAATGTAACACATCACAAGGAATAAATCACAAAGGTAAAAATGGATTATCTGACAATAAAAAAAAAAAATGACACTACTAAGTCAATCATAAACAACGTTAATGACAGGAAGACAATCTTGTCAGGATGTCAGTTCTTCCCAGTCTGGTTTTGCTGCCATCTCAGTCAAAATCCTACCAAGCTAGTTTGTGGATATCAACAAACTGGTTCTAAAGTTTATATACAGATGCAAAAGACTGAGAATAGCCAACGCAACACTTGACGGAGCAGAAGAAAGTTGGAGGATTACTATAAAAGCAAACAGTAATATAAGAAAGCAACAGTAAATAAGAGAGTGTGGTACTGGGTAAAGAACAGACAAACAGGTCACTGGGACCAAGAGAGCCCACATACAGAACTCTCATAAATTTGACCAATTGATCTTTGACAAAGGAGCAAAGGCAACACAATGGAACAAAGACAGTCTTTTCAACAAATGGTGCTGGGATGGTTTGGCGCACACACACACACACACACACAAAATCTAGACACAGACCTTACACTCCTCACAAAAATTAACTCAAAAGGAATCAGACCTAAATGTAAATGCAAAACTGTAAGACTCCTGGAAGCTGACACAGAAGTAAATGTAGATGACCTTGGTATGGTGATGACTTTTTAGATACAGCACCAAAGGCAGAGCCTTTAAAAAAATAATCAATAAGCTGTACTTCATTAAAATGGAAAACTGCTCTGCAAAAGGCAACGTCAAAAGGAGAAGACAAGCCACAGACTGCGAGGAAATATTTGCAAAAGACGTATCAGTTAAAGGACTGCTATCCAAAATAAAGAATTCTTAAAACTCAACAACAACAACAACAAAAAAAGTATCAACCCAATTAAAAAACGGTCAAAAGACCTACACAGACACCTCAAACAAGATATACAGATGGCACCGGAAACTGAAACAACATTGTAAACTGACTATAACACAATAAAAAAGAATTTTTTAAAAAGATATACAGATGGCATATAAGCATATGCAAAGATGCTCAACAACATATGTCATTAGGAAACTGCAAATTGAAACAATGGGACACCACTGTACATTTATCAGAATGGCCAAAATCCAAAACACTGATAACACCAAATCCTGGTGAGGATGTGGAGCAACAGAAACTCTCACTTACTGTGGGAATGCAACATGGTACAGCCAGCTTGGAAGGCAGTTTGGTGGTTTCTTACAAAAGTAAACACACTCTTACCATATGATCCTAGCAATTGCACTCCGTGGTATTTACTCAAGAGAGTTGAAAACTTAATGTCCACACAAAAACCTGCTTTATTCATAACCGCCAACACTCGGAAGCAACCAACACGTTCTTCAGTTAGTGAATGGATAAATACAGTACATCTAGACCATGGAATATTACTCAGTACGAAAAGGAAATGATCTGTCAAGCTATGAAGGGACATGGGGTAAACTTAAATGCATATTACTAAGTGAAAGAAGCCAATATGAACATGCCACCTACTGTATGATTCCAACTATATAACATTCTTGAAAAGGCAAGACTATGGAGACAGTAAAATCATCAGTGGTTGCTGGGTTAGGGAGGAGAGCAAAATGAAAAGGTGAAGCACAGAGACTATAAGGGCAGTGAAACTATTCTGTATGGTAATACAATGGTGGATACATGTCATTAAACATCTTTCCAAACCCACAGAATGTACAATGCAAGAAGAAATCCCTAATGTAAACTACAGACTTCGGGTGGTAAGATGTCAATATAGGTTCATCAACTGTAATAAATGTGCAGGATGTCAGCAGTGGGGGACGAGTGTGTGTGTGTGGAAGCAGGGAATATTTGCGAATTTTCTATACTTTCTGCTCAATTGTGCTCTGAACCTACAACTGCTCTAAAAAATAAAGTCTATTCTTTTTTTTAAAAAGGCACTGAACTGGGAAAATTATAACAAGTAAGACAAAGGATTAAAACAAGAACTCTTATCTTATAAATAATATAACTTTGAGACTAATTTTGAAAAATGTGAAGAACCTAAATAGGTATTTTACAGAAGAGAAAAACAGTTAAGAAAATATACGAAAAAGTGTTGACCATCCCCACTAACCAAAGGAATATAATAAGAGAACATTTTTACTTACTTTCCAAATTAGAAAAGATCAATGACATGAAATATTGAAGCCGGCAAGAGTCTCAAGAAAAGAACTCAAATGCTGGTGGGAAGGCCTATTAGCCTATAATAACAAACTCCTTTCCAGAAAGATTACACAAGAATCTTAAAGGTGTCCACATTGTTCTCTGATCCATTTTCAAGTTACTATTATTGAATAAATGTAAATAATCTGAAACTCAGATTAAAATGATATACAGATAATCACTAAGTGGAAAAACAGAAGAAACAATCCAAATACCCAACAGTGGGGAAAAAAGGGGAAAGTTGCTAATTAGTATTATGCTGCTATTCAAGATGATAACTGTTGCTGTTTGATACGCTACATTCAAAGAATTTAAGAAAATAGAACAAACCCTTCATTTTTAAGCTTAAAAATAAAAGCCAGATCAAAACCAAATCTACCGTTTGATCTCAACTAAAGTTATACATGTATATATGCATATGAATGTATAGGCATGAAAGTAAGACTGGAAGGAAAAACCTACAAACATTTTGGCACAGTACTTTCTGATTTTTATGTTCTTTATATTGTATTTACAAGATTTTTCAGATAAAGAGCATCTTTTTATAAATAAAAATAATCAATAAGAGTTAAAAAGAAAACAGATTTCACTACAGAGAATGAATATAAGAAGCAAAACTAAAAGAAGGAAAGTGCGGAAGAAAGAGCAGCAAAAGATACAAGGGAAAAGAACAAATGCATAGCAGGTGCCAAGTTGGAGAGGACTTGTATGCAGAAACTAGGGAGAGTTCGGTCAGAATTTAAGATCCATGTCACTAACAAGATAAATCCATAGATCACAACCAGGAAAATCATGGTGAAGATCTCATTCTTCCCAGAGAATATGAAGACCCTCAGGTAAATTCCTGTGACTTCTTGACCGCCTGACTAACCTTCAGCCACACCCATGCTTCACGTCTCCTCTTCTGGTATCCAGGTCTTCTATTCCGAGTATCCAAAGCTGTCAGGATACAGGCTTCCTCAGTCTCCAAGGATGCCATATGCAAACCATTCTTCCTGGAGTCTGCTCTAACAGCCCTTGTTCCTGAGGGCTTTTCCTGGTACTCACTTGTCACTGACGACATTGCAAAGTGGCTCACAGTTTTCTTCCCATCCCAAAGTCCTGATATTCTACTGGAAGACTGTTCAACATCCCCAGAGATGACAGTCACCACAATTCACATCCAGACAAGCCTCTGAGTTCCCTGACTTCTTCAATTCCAACCACCTTATCCCTCCACTCCTTGGGGGCTGGTCATGACAATGGCTGCCCTCTAGGTTTTGTCAGCACCAGGAAAAGCTCTCCCACTGAACCCCACCTTCCCGCTCTGCAGCCGACACCCTTACCCTCGCAGTTCTCACTCTATTATGTCTACTGCATCTGTTCTCTGACCTCCTCCAGGCTTTGTGTCCCTTGAACCTCCCTTGAACGTTCTTTCCAGTATCTCATCCAGTCTTTATTTCCCTTCCTACACAACCAAGAAAACTTGGTGTCGGTTCACTCCCTTGCTAATATCCTAAATTCTTTAGCTACATTTTTCTTCTATTACTCCTACATGGGGAAAATAACCCCAAATCTTGAACTAATCCAACTGTCAGCCCTACACTTGGATGCCAAATGCTCCTTAAGAAAATCAAACAACCCACAAGATTGATACCAGTATTTCTGCCTCAGTGGAACTCTGAACACTTTCTGTAATCTTTCTGTATTTCCCTACTCATTTCCCTCCCCAGTCCTCCACAACAATGATTTCAGAGAACCTCCTCTCCTCTCCAGACATCTCCTCTCACATCCTTGGCTACTGGCCTTACCTTCACCTTAGAGAAAACAAAAGCCACCAGACCAGCACAGCCTTAACGCATAGTCACCTTGTTTACAAATTTCCTCCTTCTCTGCAATTCCTCCCACGAATCTCAGTCCCCTAGGAACCTTGTCCTATAGATCCCCTACGACCGTCTCCTAGATTTAACTCCTCCCTTTCATAACAGCATTTAAACACAATTAAGAATTTCTCAAAGAAAAGAAGAATCCTTTTCAATCTACTTCAGTTCTCCAGCTAGCATTCTCTCTACTCCAATTCACAGCCAAATTTCTAGAAGGAGTTGTCTCCATGGCAATCTGGCTTCTTTTTCACCATTCCACTAGAACAACTACCTCCATATTTTAAAAGAATGAGCTCTTTAAAAGTATTTCAAACTCATTCACAAAGGTCTAATTTCCCTGATATATAAAGGGCTCCTTTTTTTTTTTTTTTAACATTTTTACAGCCTTTAATTAAAGATTAAGAGATGGCAAAAGAGATGAAACAGACAATTTATAGAAAACAAAATAGTCCTCTTAAAAGATGCTCAACTTCACACATGATCAGAGAAAGCCAAATTAAAGCTATACTAGGGTATCATTTTTCACCTATCACACAGGCAAATATAAAAATCTTTAACAACACCACATTGGCAAGGGTTTGTGTGAACAAGTACTCTCATACGATCTGTAGATATTTATCTCAATTATTAAAGTACCAACCCCTTGACACAATTCTACTTGAGAACTTTACAGATACACTTTAAAAGTGACTTATGTACAAGATTACTCAGTGCAGCACTGTTTGCAATACAAAAAGACCAAAAAAAAAAAAAAAACCAAAAAAAAAACCCCTAAATGTTTATCAATGGGAGAGGGAGACATAATTAAATAAATTATGGCATATTCATAAATAGAATACTATGCAGCTGTTAAACAGAATGAGGAGGCTCTTTAGAGATCTTCTTTCTTATATGTTATTTTTGATTGGGCAACAGTGCCTTAAGTAAGGACAGAATTATGTATTTCAGGAAAGCCAAATAATGGAAAAAACTCGAGCTTATACATTTTTCCATTTTTTCAAAAACACTTGTGAATCGTACCGTAAGCCTTTGGTATGTGAGTATAGAATAACTGAACAGGGAGGCGTTGGGAGATGAGTCATGAAGGTCTGGGTAGTTCCCTAATTTATTGGTCACAAAGGCACACACACTGTGTTCTTTCTCTACCCCACCACACCCAAAGGGCTAATATGCAGTTCTTTTTTCATTACAAAGATATTTCTTACTTAAAAAAATGTGTTTCCACTGCACATACATTAGGGTACTCAATCAGGGCAGTTTAACATTCAGATAACAGAAGAAAACCAAGATGTCATTAGCAATTCTTAAAAGCCTTAGGACAAACAACAAAGGAAGTTCTGAGAAATCACAATTATTGTTTTCCTGATATTCGAGTGTCTAAGAACATTTCCTAAACGTTTGTAAAATTCAAATTCAGCATCAGAGATCTGAGATATTCTCCAGGGAATCATGAGGAGGGTCTGAATTTTGCAGCGGGGACATGGGTGGTAGGCAGTGCTCATTAACTGTTAAATCACTCACAACTGCTGTCCCATCTCAAAGCCCAGCCTGCACTGTGTTTTGTATTGCCTCCTCTCACTTAATCCTCCCCAACCCTATGATGCTAATATTGGTGTTACCACAATTTACCATGCTGCTTACCTGTGGGATAGGGAGTCTCTCTTGAACCACAGAAACCTTGGATGTTAAATTTATAAACAATCAATTATACATGCTTACACACATTTCAGGGGTGAATTATTTGAAATATGTATCCTGCACCCAAGATGAAGGAACCATCAGAGCCATACTACATATCTGTTACGGAAAGTTTTTTGTTTTGTTTTTTTTTTTTGGCTTCTGGCCAAAGAAAAACACTCCTTGCCCAGACATACACTCCCCATCAATGAACCCTGAGGTCCTAAGAGACATGCCATTTTCACCTAAGAGTAAGGGGACAAAGAAAGAATGAAAATCGAGTGCTAGTACTAAGGAGAACACACCCATTCCTCAGCTAGGCGTGGACAAGTAACTAAGTTCTGAACAAGGAGGTAAAAGGAAAAGTATTTTATGAGAGCTCTAGGAAGGTAGTTTAAAAGGGAGGGTGGGCAGCTTTTTTCCCTGTCCTGTATCCTGTAATCTAGAATTTAGATGTGATGATTAGAGTCCCAGGAACAGCCATTAAGACTCTGAAGTGACTTTCAAGATAACAGAACAGAGAGCTAGAAAGAGACTGGGTTCTCTCATGACACTGCTGAACTGCCACACTAGCCCTGCTTACTTTCAGATTTCATATACACAAGAAAAATATATTTTCTGATACATGCAACCAACCCTAATCCCGATACAGACAGTTATAATTATAGGGTAAGAAGACCAACTCCTAACATTATGACTTGTGATGGATGAGGAAGAGAAATGCTGAGGGTGCTCTGGAAGGAGCTCTTGCCAGGAAGCACAATGCTGCCTACATTTGCTAAAGAAAAAATGTTATAAGGAATCAATATTATGAAGTTTCCACTAGCAAAGGGGAGCTCAGCCAATCTGCACATTCCCCAGAGTTTAGACTCAGGCTCTGACAGCTTCCCTTCAGAGTCCATCTATTCAAAGATACATTAGTACTGATAAAATATGATCAAGGGTCGGGTACATATTTATTTCAATATCTGGCCTTTTCTCTCAGTTAAATCTCACAGCCATCTACAAGAGAGATACTCCTCTTACTTCCATTTTGAAGATAAACTGAGAGATGGTCACATAGCTGGTAGTTGTAGAAGTAGATTTCAAATCCAAGTCTACCTGACTTTTCTTTACATAGCACTATTTGACCTTTCAAAAGCTTAAAGACTATTGAAGGATGTCTCCCAGGTGTGGCAGGAACAAAGAAATGGCAGCTAGGGCTGTTAAGCTCTGCCAGGGTCTTCTTCGAGAGCTGTTTAAGCTCTCTGATTCGAGAAAAGGCACCTAGAAGGAGAGTTCAGTTCAGTTCCTTCAGCCAATTGCTCAGTCAACATTTTATTATTTATTATTAAGAAGAAAAACTATTTTTACAACTACATCCTTGGTTGCCTGCTGTGTGGTAGGCAGGTAGGCACTTGTACTAGGCATTCTATGTATTTTAACCAAATTAATCCCCCCAACCAATTTAGGAGTTAGATATTGTTTTTCCATTCTACAAATGAAGACTCTAAAGATCACAGAGGTTAAGGAATTTGCTCGTGGCCACATACCTATTAAGTGGCTACCGGAAATGAAACTCAGGGCTTTTAAAACTCCAAAGTTCATGATCTTCCTTTCTTGTTTCACCAGATACTGAGAATATACCGACAGATTAGATATGGACTAGATATAGATTATCATCAAGGAGTTCACGAACCAATAGTGAGGCACAAATAAACTATCCAAACCCTGAAAAATTCACCTGGCATAAGGCTAGTCAGTTAACAGTGAAGTGAGATGCTGGAACTACAGACCAGAGAAGAAATTTTTAGAAGGGTTACTGCTTGAGATGAGCTTGGGAGGACAAAAAGCAGTTAGCCAAGAGAAGGGTCGAAACAAGAAACAGTTTTTTTAAGCAGAGAGGTCTTTGAAGCTTGAAAAAGCCTATCTGGCTCCAGAAATGGCTAAAGAACTAGGTAAGGCATCAAACAGGACCTCAATAAACATCTGCTAAATGAATGTGAAAACGGCAGACATGAAAGATTGAGGTCTGTGAAGATATGTAAAAGAAATGCGGGAGATGAGGCCAGAAGCAGCAGTGAACAGATGACAAAGGGGCCTTTAGGCCACAATAAGAAGTTTTAACTTTCCACTGAACACACTGAGGAACCAAAAGAAGCTTTAACACAGGGAGGGTGACCATAACAATCGGGTTTTAAAAACAATGACTGACAGCAGGGTAGACAGTGGTGTGGTCTGAGGTTAGGAGGGTTGCTGACGAAAGCCTTCAGGAGTAATGTAGCCAACAGACCAGGAGGACCTCAGAGCAGGGCTGGTAAGTTTACAGCGGCAGAACTGAAGACTTAACAAGGAGATGCCAGAGGTAAGAAAGGCCCAGGTGTCTGACTTAGAGGAATCTAAATACTGTAAACAGGAGGATGATCGCTTTGGGATGTACCACAGGGAAGGTGATGAGCTTAGTTCTGAACACTGAGAATGGCCAGCACTACAGGACATACTGTACCTACATGGGGAAGTGGTGGGGGTGAAGGGTAGGAGAAGGAGCAGAATGGCAGACAGGCAACGACAGAGCAGCTGCCATGAAAGTCAGGCAGTAAGCCAAAGAATGGAAGAAGACAGCTGTTAAGACTGACAAAAGCAGCAGTGAGCAAGCCAGGCAGGAGACACGTGACAAGCACAGGAGGCAGGAGTAGGTGGGTGTTGATGAGTAAAAAACTGATACATGCCACCAAGGGAGGGTGGAGCAGGAACAGCACACTGAATCCTTGCCAGTGAGAGAGAAGAATCTGAAAAACTGCTGAAGGGCTTCTGAAGAAGTCCTGGAACAAAGAAATCAACTTTCATTATAGGTCTTCTATTGAGAGAAAGTGCAATAAAGGTCCAAAATAAAGGGCAGAGTCTGAAGCTCTCAAGAGAAGCTTGTTTCCATAGATAAACTTAGGAAGACAATGAAAATTACCATTAATGCTGCAAGAAGTTGTTAAATTCTATCTTCGAGTTACACCTATTGGGGCCTAGAGAAAAGATGAGACTGGAGGCAAGGAGGTCAATTACATTACTTCATTAAACAAAACAGTTTGGTATAAACATACTGCAGATCAAGACAAAGGACAATATGGGAAAGTATTTGTTCTGCTTAAAGCATACCTTGGAGTAAACTATTGGATATATGAAATCAGAATATAGTACAGGTTATATGCATAAAATAAATTTTAGAAACAAACCAGGGATGAAGCTTGGCCAAGATGGTGGATTAGGAAGACACTAAGCTTACCTCCTCTCGCAGGCACACCAAAATTAGAATTATTTGAAGAGTAACTATTGATGCGAAAGACTGGAATCTAGCAGAAAAGATCTACAGCTAAAGAAATAAAGAAGGAAACCACACAAGATGGGTGTGAGATCCATAAAGGAGGACAACTATAATTGCAGAGGTTCACCCCAAGCAGCAAGGGGTCCGAGTCTCACATCGGGCTCCCTAGCCCAGGGGTCCTGCACAGGAAGACAAGCTCCCAGACAGTTTGGCTTTGAAGGCCAGGGGCTTACTTACAGGAGGTCCCAGAGGGCTATGGGAAATAACCTCTCAAAAGGTGCACACAAAGCCTCATGCTTCGGGATCAAGGACAGAAGTAGTAATTTGAAAGGAGCCTGGGACAGAGCTACTTGCTCATCTTGGAGAGCCTCCCAGAGAGGCATGAGGCAACTAGAGCTCACTCTGGGGACACAGACACTGGTAGCAGCCATTTGGGGGGAGCCTGTTCCACCATGTGCACATGGGTGCTAGCAAACATCATTCTGGAATTAGTTGAGCAGAAAAGAGGAAATAATCCCCAACTCATTCTAAAGGGTGAGTGAAACCTGACACTAAAATAGCACAAAAATATTACAGGAAATGAAATTATAGGCCCACTTCCACTCAATAACACAGATTCAAATATCCTAAACAAACTATTAACAAATTGAATTTGGTATATAAACAAGGTAACCTATGATCAATTTGAGTTTATCCAAGGTGTACAAGGATGTTTTAACATGAAATCTATACATATAACTCACCCATATTAAAGAAGATCATATAATCATTTCAATTAATGTAGAAAAACCACTGGATTAAAACACATGAATTCATGATTTTTAAATAATCTCTCAATTAGGAATTGAAGAAAAACCTCTTAACCTAATAAAAGTTATTTTAAAGCAACAAAACCTTGCAATTACCATCTTCAATGGGGAAACACTGAAAGTATTCCCTTTAACATAAGGATAAGACAAGCTGATCCACTATTCTATTCATAATATATGAGATATGTGTATGTATGACTGACCCATTATGCTGTACAGCAGAAGTTGACACATTATAAACTGACTATATTTCAATAAAAAAAAAAGAAAGAAGAAAAATAGTATGAGAGGTCCCAGCCTTTGCAGTAAAAAAAAGAAATGAGAATCATAAAAATTAGGTAAGACTACATATTTTCAGGAAATATTATCATTTACATAGAAAATCCATAAGAACACATAGGCAAATTATTAGGGGGGCTATCAAGGTGACAAGATAAAAGTTTTTATACCCAGTAAAAATAGCCACTGATTTGCACTCAAGAGAGTGCTTGCTAGGTTAAGAGAACAAATCATAATATAAATCATATAAAATTATTATGATAATTTATATTATCATATAAATTATAAATGCTGGTAAGAAGGAATCAGACAGAAAGAAAAGGAAGGTATACAAGAAAAATAAAGAGACAGAACTGGTAGAAAAGTGAGGGAGCTTTAATCTTCAAAATTTTCTGTGAAGTACATAGCAAAATTAAAAGCAAAAAAAAGAGGAGATCGTGGGATAAAGTTTTAAGAGTTGATAAGACTAATACTGCTGCTGCAGAAAATGGCAGTAAATGTTGACAGTGGGTAGCCCTAAGGGCCTAGGAAAAAATGCTCTAAGCAGGGATGTTTTGGAGAAGATACAGAATTAAAGTTTTCTTGGGTCAATGTAACAGAACTATAAGCAACAGGGTTGAGTACTAGCAAGAAAATAGCTGAACTGCTGAACCAGAGTCTAGCCTTGATAGGAGATACTAACGATTAGAAAAAATAAAGGATTTAAGTGACTAAAAACTCAGAAGCTATTGGAGAATATTTTATAGTAGGAACAACAGAGTAAATAAACTGGAAAGCCCTCAAGAGACTAATTTCACCAGAACTGTTTGAAATTCATTGTAACTGACAGGCTGAAGTCCTTGAAAAAAAATCAATAAAAGTGGCTAACTCTTATATAGAGTTGATCCTTGGAAAAAATGGGGATTAGGAACGTCAACCCACCATGTAGTTGAAAATCCACATATACTGGATAGTTGGCCTTCCATATCCGTGTTTCCTCACCCTCGGAATTCAACCAACTGTGGATCATGTAGTATTTACTATTGAAAAAAAATCCACATATAAGTGAACCTGCACAGTTCAAACCCATGTTGACCAAGAACCAACTGTAGTTATAGTTTCCTTGAGATATACGGGTCTCAATGCCAGTAAAATGTAAATCCTTAACTACTCCCAGTAATGCCACAAGCTGTTTCATTACCATCCCTTCAAATTTCCATGTTTACTTTCCTCCTCTACTCCTGCAGGCAAAACTTAAACTATTTCAGCGCTGATTATCTTCTTTTACAAAGTTAATTAATAGGATGTCGGTTGTCTGAAGCAGTCATCAACCTCCTATCCAACTGATTAGACAGAAATTATCTACTGGCCAATTTTACTTATAACTTTAACATAAACAAACTTTGGCCTACTAATTTGGCAAAAATCAGGCTGCAAGTCACTAATATCTATTAGATTCTGGTGGACACTGACTTTTGTGGCTATGGCACTAATCAATACTGAATTCTCTCATCTGGGAGGAGGACTGTTCATATATTCAGTGTCTGCAAAGAGCTCCTGCTGAGCTAAACACAGTGCAGTGTGTACTCTACGAAAGAGTCCATGAGACAGGCATGGGGGGTGTGGGGTAGTTTAATTCTTTCACAGTGCCTGTGGAGAGTCTGGCAGTGATGAAAGCCTAGAAAATTCATGAAAGGCCTTTTTATAACCAGAGTGAATGTGGAGCACAAAAGCAAAGTCAGATGACCTACTTAAAGCTTTGCTTTTACTGATGCGAATTCATTCTTATTCCAAATTAGTCTCTTTCTAGAAAAAGGAAACCTCACACAATGGCTGGAAAATTAAGAAACAGGGAGTATAACTCTACTAAGTTTCCATCTTTCCCTCTCAAATTTCAGCTCGAGACCTAGGGCCTACGGCCAGAGGCAGAATACATTTCACAAGGCTCTATGAGTATGATCTTGCTTATCTCAGTGTAACAACACGTTCTCTGAGTGCTAGCTATGAAGAAATTTAAATTCTATAATCCATAAATCAGATAGATCAGAAGTTCGGGCTAGTAATATTATAAGAGGAAATAGTTTCTTAACTTCTTCCTGGAAGTTATACAAAGCAAATGGATGGTAAACCTGTCTGGCAAGGTAAGGACAGCCAAAGTTGCTTCAAAGCAGGGAACCACTCATTTGTTAATCTGTTCAGCTAAACTCCTTGTCTTGTGCCAGGTGGGGATGCAAAGGAGAGAGAGGCTCCTGTCCCTGAGGCGCTCACATCTCAAGTGTTTTCTCACCCACCATTCTCATGTTACCCACACATTTCAGGCTAGCCAATAAAACTCTTCTCATCCAGGAGGTAGATGAATATGACTTTTCTTCATTTTGATTCATTTACTCTTTCCTTTCAGTTGAAGAATAAAATGGAAAATCCTTATTCTTCTCTTCTATGATTAATTTCCCATTAAAAACGTGATCTGATCTGTTCTCATTCTGCTGAGTCTACAGGTGTAGAATGTCTACTATACATGCCAAACAGTGAAAACATTTGTGAAGAATACAAAGAAATCTGACATGGTCTCTCTCTTCATGTGCTCCTTTTATTACTAGTCATCCCACCTCCACATTTGTCCTCTGCTTCTCCTCTCCCTCCATGTTGCTTTGAATGAAGAATTAGGTGTACTTGTCAAAGATCACAGAGCTAGATCTAGAACCTAGATTTGTCAATTTCCAATTCACTCATCTTTCTAAAGGGAAACGAAAGAAAAATGGTGTGGTGGGGTGAAGGTGTGGGTATTGTCCCCCAGAACTCACTGTTATGGTTCTAAGTGAATCCCAACTCTCTCCCCCACCTTTCTCCTTCCCCATTTTTTTCTTGCCATTCATTCTTTATACTGGCACTGCTGCTGTTTGAAAGCTTCTGCTCCTGATCCTCTCACATCAGCCAGGTCTCAGCTTAAACAAAACCTGCCCCAGTTAGTTTAATAGGACCATGCTCACTCCCTCTCCACTCCAGATATTCATTACCATAACAGTCTATTCACTGCTTTCAAAAAACTTAATTGCATATGTATTTACCTGTCAATTATAATCAAGACTGTGCTCTATGTGAATCAAAGACCATGTCTACTTTGCTCACATGACCGACCCAGCACCTAGCAAAGCTTCCCACACATAACAGGTATCCCACGTAGTAGACTGAAGTCAACCTACCCCTGCTTAAAAGTAACTCAATCACTGAAACTGGATTAAAATAATTCCTGACCCCTAGGCAAGCCCAGAAACAAATATAAATCCTCTAAAAGAAGATATCATCCTGGGTCTCATATTATTTCTACAAACAGCTTTAAAAATATAACATCTGGTCCGTGAGGAAATAACATGAGAATCTGTAGAAAACAGACAAGAATGGTACCACAGCACTGAGAATTTCAGCCAAGAGTCAATGCTATTAAAAATGTAATGGTAGAACTCAAAAACACAACACCTCACCAAATAGAAATTTTATAACTGAGAAAATACAACAGATTTCAATAGAAATCTGTTAAAAACAAAGATTTCAACAGAACGATTTAAGAACAGATAAAATACAGCTGAAGAGAGAATTCATGAAATGAAAGATAGGTCAAAAAGAAGTATCCAGAATAAAGTAGAGGGAGGCAAGAGGATCAAAAATACACAAGAGATGAGAGGATATGAACTACAGAGAATATAAGTGAGATGATCTAACCCACATGTAATCTGAGTCCCAGTCAAGAAGAAAGAGAGAGATGAAACAGAAGAAATATTTGAAGAGACAAAGGCTAAAAATTCTCCAAAACTGACAAAAGACATCAAGCCACAGACTTAAGAAATTTCAGGAACCACAAGCAGATAAATAAAACGGAAGTCTGTGTCTACATACAACAAAGTAATACTTCTGAAAATATAAGAATTTTCTTTCTTTAAAAAATTTAAGTATTCAGAAGAAAAAAAAAGAAATACTGTGGCAGACTGCAAAGGTGGCTACAAACATCCCTCCAATTCCTGCGTGTACACCTTTTATAATGAGACTTCGGTACTCCTCCTACCAAAAGATAACATTTATTTCCCCAACTCTTGAATTTGAGCTGGCCTTATGACTTGCTTGAGTCAATAAAATGCAGTGGGAGGGATGGCATAACTTTGAAGTTGAGGCCTTAAAAGACTTTGCAGCTTCCATTTGGCTCTCTGGGAACACTGCTGCCATAATGTGAAGAAGCCCTGGCTGACCCCTTTACATAGAGAGCCCCAGCAGAAGTTAACAGCAATAGCCAGACATGTGCTTGAGACAATCCCAGCTCCAGAATAACCACCAGTTGACTACAGCTGTAGGAATAATTCCAGTCAAGACCACAGAGGAACCAAACAGCAAACCCAGCACAGGCTCTGATTCACAGCACTGAAAACGAATTACAGATCTTACTTGACTTTTCGTGGGGTTATGTCCAGATAAACTTATTGTAAGTTGAAAAAAGCCTAAGCCCAAAATGCATTTAGTAATCTAACCTACCAAACACAATAGCCTAGCCTATCTTAAACATGCTTAGAGTGCTTACATTAGCCAACAGTTGAGCAACATTTTATTTTATAATAAACTGCTCAGTATCTCCTGTAATTTGTTGAACTCTGTACTGTAAGTGAAAAACAAGAATGGTTTAATGGGAACAGAATGGTTCTAAGTGTATATGTTGTTTATCCTTGTGATTATGTGGCCGACATGGGAGCTATGGCTCGTTGCTGCTGTCCAGCATCACAAGAAAGTATTGTACCATATATTGCTAGTCCAGAGGAAAAAAAAAATCAAAATTAGAGATATGGTTTATATTGAATTTATATCACTTTCACACCATCATAAAATTGAAAAATCGTAAGTCAAACCATTATAAGTCGAGGACTATTTGTAGATGGTTGTTGCTTTAAACTACTAAGTTTGGAGATCTTTGGCTTTGCAGCAACAGAAAATAGATATAGAAATATTTTCTTCAAAAAAATTAAGAGTAAACAGCTGATCATAGTATTTACATATTGTTAACTTTATATCTCAATATTTAAGCTACAAGATATCAAGGAGAAAAGTTAACATCATCCAAAGACTTGTATCTTCTTCTGAGAAAGGGGTACTAATTTTTTGACTGAATGCAGGATAGATGTATCACATGGTGGTGGAAGCACGGCCTTGCTACTGTCTTTATTTGGAGATTAAATATGGCTTAAGAAGTGCATCTGAGTACCAAGTTGACAAGGGATAGACTTGTAAGGTTAATTTTATGTGTCAACTGGCTGGACCATGGTCCCTAGATATTTGGTCAAACATTAGTCTGATGTTTCCATGCAGGTATTTTGGGATGAGATTTACATTTAAACTGGTGGACTTTGAGTAAAGTCTGTCATAATGTGAGAGAGCTATATCTAACCAGCTGAAGGCCTGAACAGAAGAAAAGGCTCATTTCCCTGGAACCAGAGGGAATTTTTCAGCAGACTATCTTCAAACTTCAACTTTCTTGAATCTCCAGCCTGTTGCCCAACCCCTCATCAGATTTTGAACTTACCAAGCTGCCATAAGTGGGTAAGCTAATTCCTTAAAATAAATCTTTTTATATATACATGTACACGTATCCTACTGGTTCTGTTTCTCTGTAGAAGCCTGACTACTACAGACAGAAGCCAAAAGACAATGGAAAGAATATCTTCAAAGGGCAAAAATAACTGCCAATCTAGAATTCTATACCCAGTAAAAATATCTTTTAAGAATCTTGAGATGAAATTTAAAAATTTTCAGGCTAAGAAAAGTGAACAAAATTCAACACTGGCAAAACTATTGTAAGAAATTACTAAAGGACATTCTTCAAGCAGAAGGAAAATAATCCTCGAAAGATTCAGAAAGAGTGAAGAAAAATGAAAGTGGTACTACATGGGTGGATCTAAATGTACACCAATCATAAAAAACAATAATGTCTTCTGAGGTTTAAAACATATATGATTAAAATACATAACAAAAATAGATATATATGGGGGTAGATTAAAGAAATTTAAAATGTTCCAAAATCTTTGTATTGCTTAAGAACCAATGTACTGATTTACTATTAATATTAATTTAATAGCCTAGATTACTTGCTATAATCTCTAGAGTAACCACTCTAGAAATTATAGATAGAGTCTATAACTTCAAAGAGGGGAAAAAAACTGTAATAGTAATAAAAAAGCCAATTAATCCAAAAAGCAAGAGAGGAGAGAAAAAGGAACCCAGAACAGATGTGTCAAATGGAAAGCAAGGATGGCAAATTTAAATTCAAATATATTGATCACATTAAATTAATTAAAAGCTCCAATTAAAATATGAAATTATATGACCTAATAACATAAAACCCAATTATATGCTGTTTGCAAGAAACATTTAAAACATAAAGATATAGAAAAGCTGACAATGAAAGAACAGAATAAAATAAACCATGAAAATACTAGGATAACTCTGATATCAATATCTGACAAAGCACATGCGTGTGCACGCATGTACATGCACACAAAGTAACTGCAAAAAAATCTTAAAATTCTAACCAAGAAAATGCAGGATATGTTATAATTATACTATATGACTGAGGAAGGCTTACTTCAGAAATTGAACCACAGTCTATTATCAGGAAACATATTAATAAAAATCCCCACAAAAATAATTCAAACTATAAAACGCCACATGATTACCCTGATGATTGCCAGAAAAGCTGCTTGTAAAACTCTTGATTTTTTAAAAATGCATTCATTAGACAAAAATATTTACTGAACACTCGTTTTGTGCTAGGTTCTAGTCCTGATACTAGAAATGAAGCAGTAAGCAAAACCTAACTGAATACCTGCCCTCATGAACCTTACAGTCTAGCAGCAAAAAAGCTGACATTAAACAACTCACTTAACAGATAAATGTGAGAAGAGAATTACAGGACTCTAAGAGCCCATAAGAAAATCTAACCTAGTCAGGGAGCTCAGTAAAGCTCCCTGAGGACTTCTGACTCCTGAACTGGAATATCAAAGATGAATAGAAGTTAAGCAGGCAAGGAGGCTGTGGAACTCTATTCTAGCCAATGGTCTCAGAAATGGTGCAAGGCCTAAAAGAAGCCATTGTATCTAGAGAACAAAGAGTAAGGGAGAGCATGGCACCAGAGAAGGCTGGAGATGTATGCAGGTCAGGACGACGTAAGGCGGATTTTTCTTTGACCTAAGAGCATTAAGAAGCCTCTGAAGAACAGATGTATGACTTCTGCTTCTACTAGAGGGTGATTTACCTGGCAGGAATTTTGGAATGAACACTCTGGATAGGTATAGAGCACAGAAGTCAGGATGTGGGTAAACCAGTTAGGAGGCTAGGTTACTAGCAGAGATATAAAAGTGTTACGAGTAGGGAGATATTTAGGAGGTAAACTGCACAGAATTTGATAAAGAATTTGCTCCCGAGCTGAGGGAAAGGTGTCAAATGCTACTTGTTTCTGATTTACCTAGCTTGTACCATTCAATGAGTCAGAGAATGAAGGAAAAGAATCACACTTGTGAGGGCAACTTCTCAAAAATCCTTAGAAACCAGAAACAAAAGAATCTTTCAGCTGAGAAAATGATCTCAAAATAATAGCCAATGACATATTGAAAAGCGAAACACTGAAATCATTAAACCAGGGTAAGAAAAGCATGTTGACTGCCACTACAATGATCTGGTAATCTACAACAGGGGCTGGCACACAGTCTCTGTTGCAACTACTCAACTTTGCTGTTGCACCATAAAAGCAGCCATGGACAATATGTGCATAAATGAGCACAGCTGTACTCCAAAGAAACTTTATGAACATTGAAATTTAAATTTCATATAATATTCACATATTATTCTTTTGAGTCTTTTTCCAACCACTTAAAAATGTAGAGCCCACTTTGAGTCCGTATGTCATACAGAAAAAAACAAAAAAAAACAAAAACAAGCAGTAGGATGAATATAAAAGATGGGCCAGTTTGCTGACCACCGTTCTAGAAGTTCTAGTTAATGGGGTAAAAAAACAAAATGAGATATAATTATTGGGGAAACACCCCAAAACTTATTTGCAGATGCAAGACTGTGTACTTAGGGAAAAAAAGTACATAGGGGAAAACCTAGTGTCCATAAACTAATGTTTATAATATAAAAATGAAACAGGGACTTCTCAGTTCAGGACAAGATGAAATAAGCCTATTTCACCCTATTTCTCCCACTAATTACAACAACAAAAAAAAACCCCAGACAAAATTCATGAAGCAATCGACAGAACATTCTAAAAAGAAGAAAAAAGAAGGTAGATTGGTTAGGGACCTTGGGACACAAGGACTGATCTAGCAGGAAGTTTCCTATTTTTTGTTTGGTTTGGTTTGATTTGACTTCTAACATGTCCTGCCCTGAGCTCTGGAGAGGCTCATAACCTGAAAATACCAATGAGCACAAATTAAAAAGTGCCAAGAAAAGCCTGTTTTCTCTAGACACAGGACCAGGAAAAGGGCGGCACAGCAAGATGGAAGTATTTTGACGATATCTGTCCTATTCCAAGCAAACAACAAAAAAGTGGCACCCCTCCTTCTCCCACCAGGAACTGTTTCCCAACCCAGCCCTGTATTAATGAGGCAGCACCTCCCCCACCCCCACCAGGCTGCAGCTTCAGAGAATGTGGGTGGAGCCCTGTCTTCCATTTCCACCCTGGAACAACAAGGTGGAGCTCCAATCCCAGCTCAACTAGAGAATGAAGGAAAGATTATGATAAAAAGGAAGCTAGATAACTGAATCCTCTATAAATATCGATACAAAATCCTAGACATACCCCTCAGTGACCCATGTGTAGGAGTGATCAGAAACACAGCAAAACGTTTCAGTACTAAATACTGTTCTGAAATTAACGCCCAGGTTTCAAGTTGGTCTTTTCATAGTTCACAAGTAGGGCAGACCAGAATAGCATAGCAAGACTTTGAAAACTAAACTGACTTTTGAACCACAGGCAACAAGTTGGCCAGCGTATGTTCTAAACCCAAACAGGTTGACTGCCTGTTAAATAAAAAGATGTAAATAAGAACCAGAATACTCAAAATGTCTAGGATGTGATCCAAAATTACTTGTCATACTAGAAACCATGAAAATTTCAACTTGAATGAAGAAAAGGCAATGGCAATACAGATTTTAAATTATTTGGAAATGATTTTAAAGCAGATATCCTCAAAATCCTCCAAAAAGAAATTGTACATACTCAGTAAACAGAAGACATGAAGAGTATTAAGTGGAAATTTTAGAACTTAAAAAATATAATAACTAAAACTGAAAAACAAAAAACAAAAAACACTGCATGGGCTCAATAGCAGAATGGAAATGACAGAAGAAACAATCACTGAACTTAAAAACAAATCAACAGAAAATGTCCAATCTGTATCACTGAGAGGAAGGAGATTAAAAAGAAATGAACAGAGTATCAGAGTCTTACGGGAAAATAATAAAGATCTAACATTTATTCCACCAAAGTCCTCAAAAAAATGAGAGGAAAAAAGAACTCAGAGATGAAAAATTATTTGAAAAATAATGGCTGAAAACTCTCCAAATTTAGTTAAGGATATTAAACCTTCAAAGTGCTGAAAACCAAAGACAAAGTCCTGAAAACAGCTAGAGAAAAACAATGCACTACTTGTAAGAGAAAAACAATTTGAAAGACAGCATATTTTTCATCAGGGACCATGGAAGCCACAAGAAGTGTACAATATTTTTCAAATGCTAAAAGAAAGAATCAAGCCAAAATACTACACAGAGTAAAAATATCCTTCAGGAATGAAGGTGAAATAAAGACACTGGCAAATGAAGGAAATGATGTGTCAGCAAAATAGCTCTAAAAGAATGGCTAAAGCAATTTCTTCAGCTAGGAAGCAAATGATAACAAAAAGAAATCTCAAACGCCAAGAATAAAGAGCAGTAGAAAGGGGGTGTGCACACACAGGTACATGTTATACATGTATTGCATATATATACATGCATAAATACATATGCACAAATTAAACAATTCTCTGCTTGAGTTTTTAAAATTGTTTGATGACTGAAAGTAGAAAGAATAACACAGCCATTGAGGACACCACAAAAACTGATTCGAAACTACTAGGCCAAAGATGGTGGAAAGGCTTCCAGAAGAACTTGAGCCTCCTCATTATACACTCATTGTAATGTATTAGCATGCTAAATGACACACCCACAGGACTGTTCTGAGGCTGATCATAAAAGGCCAAAAAGTGGGCGGTGGCCCAATTCCTGGTAATTCCCACCCCTTCCCCAAAATAGCTGGACTAATCCTTCCACTTGTTAGCATATGAAATTACCTAGTCCTTAAAAACTAACCACCCCCACACCTCGAGGCCTCTCGCCTTCTGAGATAGCCCATACTCTGTCTATGGAGTGTGTATCTCCCTAAATAAACTTGCTTTTATGCTACCATGGCTTGCTCTTGCGGAAGCCAAGAGCCCTCACCTGGTGGGGCACATCTCAGGGAGTCACCTGAAATCTGGGCTATGACCTTCCTCTCATGCCCCATTTTAAAACTTACAAATTTTTAGTTTAGTCCTTGGAACTCAGGGGAGGCAGAAATGGGGAGTTAGTGTCTAATGGGAACAGAATTTCAGTTGAGAGATAGTTGGTGGTGATGGCTACACAACAATGTAAATGTACTTCATTCATTCATTCATTCATTCATTCATTCTTGTGGGAGGAGGTAATTAGGTTTATTTATTTTTAATGTCAGTACAGGGAATTGAACCCAGGACCTTGTGCATGTTAGGCGCAGACTCTACCACTGAGCTATACCCTCCCTCTAAATATACTTACTTAATGTCAATGAATTGTACACTTAAAACTGATCAAAATGGTGATCTTTTTGTTTTGTGTATTTTGCCGCAAGAAATAAAGAAAAAATATGTATATGAATACATTAACATGTAAAACCTTTTTGATGCTGCTCTCTCATACCTTTTCCCACCTCCTGCCAGAGGAACCACTAGACTGACTTCTATCGTCATATCTTCTGGCAACTAAACACAAAACTACTTTTTTGGGTCTGGCTTCCTTCACTCAAATCTGCAGGATTCATCCATGTTGTTGTGCAGTTGTTCATTCCTTTTTAATGCTGAGTAGAAATCCCATTGCATGACTATATCATAATTTATCTTTTCACCTGTTTTTAGACATTTGATTACTCCCCACCCACCCTTTTTTTTGCCATAATTAGTAAAGGTACAAGTGAATATTCACAGGCAAGTTTTATGTAGACATGCTTTCACTTCTCAATACCTTGGAGTGGAATTTCTGGGTTACTGGATACATGTATGTTTGTTTACCGTTGAAGAAATTACTCAACAGTTTTCCAAAGCTGTAGTCCTCGTTTACACTGCCACTCAAAACTTAGAGCAATGGGAAAGCTGAATAACGAAGACCTGTTTTTCCTTTATAACACAAGTTGTTATTTAATGCTACATAGACCGAGTATTGTATTCTTTGACTCAGTGCATTAGTTCTTCAACAAGGATCCATATCAGACTCACCTGTGCTCTACTCACAGAAACTAACTCAACAAGGGCAGGACAGCAGGGCACAGATTTTGGTCTTTCACTTCTTAAAGGTCTTTAAGTGATTCTGATTCATGACCAGGTTGAGAATCATTGTCTTAAAGGATGAATAATTATAACATTTTTAATTACAAAAATATTATTTATACTCTTATAGCTTGGAAATAAATGGAGTGGGAGAGAATCTGCTTTCAGCTATATTTTATGAGGACACTAACTTGGGTGACAAAATCTCCTTGCAGCTCTGGTTTTATATCTCTTACCTTAGTTATTTGAACTGCATCATCCATCACCACTCATTGGAATTCCATAAATACCTTTTTTTCAGTCGTGCCACCTGCAACTAAAGGGAAAAAAAAATTTAGAAAGATAAAACAGCCCTATTTGAATACCACCGGTTGCTCTGGGGAGAGGAGCACACGCTAACAAGATGTCTCATAGAATATGATGAACATTCCAGGAGCCACAGGACAAAGCTCCATCTTAAATAGTGAATTAACTATTCAGATCACTGAAGACCTCACAAGAACTGCATTCACGTCCTTCCTCCCTAATCCCAAAACCTGGACTGTTCTACTGTAGGGTGGCTTATGAACCATTAGGTCCCCTCAGGGGACATCTGGCAATGTCTGAAGACAGTTCTGATTATCTAACAAATCACAGGACAGCCATTCCATAACAAAGAATTATCCCCAAAGGCTGAAAATCCCTGCATTGGTCAAAGACCCACCTTCGGGTCCAAGCTCTGCAATCTATAAGCTTATGTGACCCAGGTCAAATTTATTAACCTCTTTAAGCCTCAGTTTTCTCTCTTGGAAAAAGACTAGAGTCTGAATTTAATGTTCTCTCCTATTCTAAATCTTAAGATATTAAAATAATCAAATTTATATTGAAATAATACCTAACATTTAAGCATATGCAATGGCCCAGACATCACTGTTTTCATGTGTTCTACCTCATTTAACCCTCAAAATAGCCCTATAAGGCAGATGCAACCATTATCCTTATTATTCAGATGAATAAACTAATGCACAGAGATTTGCCTAAGGCCACAAGGTGGTAAGCAGCAGGGCCAGGATTTGAACCTGGTCAATCTGATTCTGGAGTCCTCATTCTTATTATTATCTTCTCTTCCCCTTTGGACCTTTGGACAGAGTACTGAGTTAACCAAATCCCTCAATTCACAGCCCTCCACAGACCATACAGTACTGTAGGTCAGAAACAAAGAGAGACCATTTTTCAGCTACAAATTAGCCAAGATTAAGAAAACAAGATCCAGAGAAAGGGGGTGGGAAGGGATAAATTTGGGAGTTTGAGATTTGCAAATGTTAACCACTATATATAAAAATAGCTAAACAAATTTCTTCTCTATAGCACAGGGAACTATATTCAATATCTTGTAATAACCTTTAATCAAAACGAATATATGTATATATATGCATGACTGGGACATTATGCTATACACCAAAAATCAACATATTGTAACTGAGTATACATCAATTTAAAAAAAAAAAGAAACAAGTTCCAAAGCTGTTGAGGATCAGACAGTACAGGCTGCTTATACCTTGCACCGACACTGTGAAAGAGCTTTCAACATGAAGAGCCTTAAGAATGTTTATACTCTTCAATCTACTTAACTTCTGCATGTCTATTCAAAGAAAACAATCCTAAATACAGTAAATAACTTCATAGAAAGATATTCATTGCTGTACTTTCATTAATATAGAAAATTCAGAAACCTAGGGAATGGATATATAAACTAAGTAAGCACTTGTTAGAATATTATGTATCCATCTTAAAAAGTTTATGAAGATCACAAAATAACCCACTTATGTTAAATAAAGGAAATAAAGGAAAAGTGGTGTGAAATAAAATTCTTATTTTACGGTAAGACAAGAAAAATTTAAACATAAAAAAGTCTTCTCTGCCCTTTGACCTTCTCTCACCCCACTGTGCACTGTGTATCTGCATTATGCATCAACCAAACCTCGCCCATCGGCAGGAATACCTGCTCAACCATCAAGAGCAACATTCTTCTAGCACCAAGACTCCTTAAAAGATAACATTCTTTCTTGAGCTTGTAGGGGTCACATGACCAACCAGGATGATCCACTTAGATCTGGATTATGTAAACTGTCAAAAATACATCATTTAATGCAGAGTACTCTATCTCAAAAAACTGATAAAACTATGCTTTGATTTCTAACCAGCGAAACAGTTATCAGAGCTTTCTGAGATGCTCTTCCCAGGTTGTAATCTTCAAATTTGGCACAAACAAAATTTCCCATCTCTTTCTCAGATTGACTGATTAATTTTTTGTGGGAAGCATTTTTCACTTTTTAAAAATTGTGTTAAAATATGCATAACATAAAAGTTACCACCTTAAACCATTTCTGTTTGGTTGAGTTTTTTTTTTTCCCTGTGAGGGGAATAAGGTTTATTTATTTATTTTTAATGGGACCAGGGACTGAACCCAGGACCTCATGCATGCTAATCACACACCCTACCACTGAGCTATACCCTCCTTCCAACACCTTAACTATTTTCAAATGCACAGTTCAGTAGTATTAGTTACATTCGCATTGTTATGCAGCCAACATTACCATCTATCTCCAAAATTCTTTTCATCTTGTAAAACTGAAACTCTATACCCATTAAACAATAATTCCCCATACTCCCCTCCCTCAAAGCCCCTGGCAACCACTATTCCCTCTGTCTCCATGGTTTTGACTACTCTAAGTACCTCATATAAATGGACTCATACAGTATTTGTTACTGGTTTATTGCACTTTTGCTTATTTATCATCTGTCAATGGACACTTGGGTTGTTTCCACGTTTTAGGTATCGTGAATAATGCTGCTATGAGCACTGGTGTACAAATATCTCTTCAAGGTCTTGCTTTTAATTCTTTTGGGCATATACCAGAAACAGAACTGCTGGATCATATGGTAATTCTATGCTTAATTTTTTGAAAAACCTGCACACTGTTTTCCACAGCTGCTGTACCACTTTACATTCCCACCCACAGTGCACAGGGTTTTAATTTCCCCACATCTTCATCAACATTTGTTTTCTGGTTTGTTGTTTGTTTGATAGTAGCCATCCTAATAGATGTGAGCCGGATGGAACATTTTATGTCCCGGCAGACACAAAGATGTACTGCTCAGATCCCTCTTCAACAAGGGACTTACTGCCTACTTGTGATGAATGTGGTTAGCTGACAGCTTCCTGCTGTTAACCCCTTTACAATCCACCTCAGCTTTCAAACAGAGGGCATCCTTTCCTTGGGACTGCCCCCTCCCCTGCCAAGACTGGGCAATGTGGCGGAACAATGGTCTAGCCCTTTCCAACCAGTAAGATGCTCCTCTGTGAGGCAGTCTGGGCCGGCAGAGACTGTCAGGTGTGCGCTGCAGTCTGGTGGCTTCTCATGTCCAGCCTACTTCTTTCTCTTTTTCTTCATAGGCATTACTCCCCAGTAAGCCCTCTGCCCTCCTACTCTGTCTCAATCTGATTCCTGGAGAACCCAACTAGCACATGTATTAAGTGTACTATTTACATCGATGGAGGGAAAAAAAAACTGGGAAAAAAATAAGACTCCCAATGAATAAATCAAAATGTTAATGGTGGGACTTCTGCACTATCTAAGTATTCCTTCTATGACTTGTACATAATAAAAAAAAATTAAAAGAAAACTATACTAAATTCTGCTTCTGAGGAAATACTCTAATGGTAAGATAAGTTGGTATATTTTGTACACAATGTACCCAAATTTATGGAGGAGTGAGTCATAAACAAACTGCTGGGGTTCTTCATAAAAACATATGCCCAGGTACTAAGGAACTAAAAGGTCAGACAGTGGGCTTCACAGACATTTCATATGATTTTACAGACATTTCACAGTCTTCCTTACTGTTTAATTAAAATTTGTACTCGTTTAAAGACCTTTAGAAGAGACAATGGAGCCCGTTCAGTTCACCATCCTTTTCTCACAGATGAGATCAGTGCCCTAGACAGGATGGGCAAAGAACAGTTCCTGGCCTTGTGTCTCAGTGCCTATGTCCACTTCTCTTTCCAGCTATACTAGCAGTGTCCAAATGCAGGAAGCACATTAAACATATGTTTCCAAAACAGATAAAATAACAAGGTTATTCCAAGAACTATTCAAAATCTAGCTCTTTCTATGAAAACTGAATGGTGGCATCTGATACCGCCATTCCAGGCAGTTTCCTTTCTGAGTGCCAACCCCCTCAGCACATGAATAGACACAAGCCTTTATCATCTTAAAGAATCCCTCTTAATCTCCAATGTCTCCCCATTCCAGCTATCACTTTCTCCCCTTTCCTTCCTTGCCCATCTTCTCAATGTACACTTAGTGTCTCTCCTCCCCAACCACAAACCCTCTGATACACACGCTCACTCGGTCTCCACAGGAACTGCTCTTGACAGAGTCGATGGTGATCTCCAAAGGAGACTTCAGTCCTTACTGATTACACCAAACTGCGAATCTGATCACTGATGCAACTCCCATCATCGTTTGATCAGCGTTTCCTCTCAGTCGATCTAGAACTGCCCCTCAAATGTTGGTTCCATCCTCACCAACACCAGCAGTTCCCAAAGCTGGCTCCACTTTAGAAAAGGCTGGGAAGCTCCTTAGCCCTCCTCCCCTGCCACTGCCCCAGCTCAAGGACATCATAATTTCAGAGGGTGTGGGTGGAAAGTGTCCCTGGCAATGTGTGTTTGGGTTTTTTGGGTTGTTTTAAATTAAGTACCTAAGGTGATTCCAATGTGCAGCCAGGACTGAGAATCACTCCTCTATCAGGCTTTCTGGATCTCACCTTTTCTTCCTCTATCTCCAGCCTCAAATTGTTTCCAGAGCCCCAGATCTACATATGCCCTTTACTTCTAGGCCTGTGTAGCTCACAAGTAACTCTGATTCAAATAACCAACCCTCATAGAAATATGTCATCTTTTCTTTTATCTGTTCCTCCTTAATTGCTTAACTCAGTGCATAAAAATCACTATCTACCCTAGGAATCAGCAAACTCTCTGTAAAGAACCAGCTAGTGAACATTTGGCTTTGCAGGTCCTCATGCCTCTGTCACAATTACTCAGCTCTGCTGTTGTAGCACAAGAGCCACAACAGACAACAGGTAAAGTTTAAAGCTGTAGTCCAATAAAACTTTATTTATGAACACAAAGTTGAATTTTATATAATTTCCACATATGATAAAATATCATTCTTCTTTTGATTTGACTTTCTTTCAACCATTTAAAGATGAAAAAAACAATTCTTAGTTTGTGGACTGTGCGAAACCTGTCAGTAGGTCAGTCTGCCAACTCCGGTCTTCCCCCTCACCCAAGCCAGGGACCCTAGTCGTCCCAATTCCTTCCTCTCCCTTAGTCACAAGAGTCAATCATTACCTCCAGTAAAGTACTTGTCACAAACTATTGTAACTATATATGGCCTCCCTCAACTGACAGTAAGATCCTTGAAGGTAAGAAACACGTCTTAACAATATCCACAGGGCTGAGCAGAGTCCCTCCTAGAATCCTGCAAGCAAGCTATAAAAGAGCTCTTTTTTCCTTTAAGTCTTTCCCCTAGTTCAAGACACAGAGAAAATTCCACCACCATGAGAGTAAATGGTGTATTGTACTATCTTGAATCTTTCTTTATTCTAAGACAGTTTCTTTTTAGTTCAGCTTATTCTTGAACTTAACAGTAAGGTTTAAAGGGAAAAGGAAAACACAGCAAATTTTAAAACGCACTGAATAAAGGCTCAGGCAAACATGTAGCATATTCATTATTAAGAATAAATAATAGTGATCCTTACTGGTCAATGCTCCAGTAACTGCTTAATTCCTGTTTTCTGGTGCTTTTTCTGCTTTTCAAGGCCATGAAATGCTGTGTGGGTCTTTGAAACAACCAATTTGATCGAACCTTGAAGATGCCGCTACAGTGGCTGACTACCACTTGGGCTGGGTCCTTTCTAAGTGGCACCTTCAACTATAATCAAATCTTGAAAGTTATCAAATAAAGAAGGATAAACCAGGCATGCTAAAAAACATTTTTTAAAAGAAATTACCAGACACATCTAAAAGCAGCAGCTTAACCAGGATCAGAATAATAACCATTTATTAATGCTTAGTATGTGGCAGGCACTGTGTCAAAGTGTACAGTGTACATTACTTAACATATCTTCAAAACAAGCACAGAAAATAGATGCTTCATTTTGCAGATGAAGAAACTGAGGGACAGAACAATTAAATAACCTACCAAACATCTGTAGGTGACAAGATTGAGACTCAAACCCAGGTATATCTGATTCCAAAATTTATGTTCTCACCCACTAGTTGAATAGGGTCTATATAACCAAGGTATGTCAATAGCCACTGGAGGAAAAGGGCTTCCTCCAGAAGGACCTAGATGGAAAGTCTCAAAGCCCCTGTTTGAAATGCATCATAACTGTCATATAATTACAAAACTGCTAAGTATAGCGCAATGTACACAGCCAGTGAGGCTTTCTAATCACTGTCTAACAACAAATAAAATAAACTGGAAGAGCCAATTCCATGATAGAGCAGGACTTCTTACTCTAAAGATGAGAAGCAAAATCTTGTAGCAAATTAGAGAACACTGCCATGGTTCCATTTCCCACTGTTAACATAGCCATTGCCAGGAAGTCCCATGATTACTATAGCAACCACTGGTCTTGCTATTCACCAAGTTTCTGCCTTTTTGCTTCCTCAGGAAACAGACAGGAAAATCAGGCTCTTAATCTCTTTTTTCAAAGAGGAAGCTACCATTTAAAATTGGAAATAAATGAATATGTAAAAGGTAATTTCATACTCTGGCTGACACCCAATATTTCTGAATATTAAAACTCAATTTTTAAAGCACACAGACTTATCTTTTTTATCTTCTAATACAGCAGTCTAGAAAATCTGCTAAAACCTTCCAACTACAAAAATCTAAAAACATTGGATAAATGCTTACATCCTTTGAAAAGCTTAGCTAAGTTCTGAAGAAAGCAGAGAAAACTGCCAGAGGCACAACAAACTGCCAGTTAGAGGTCAGAAGTCCAGGCACACCATGGCTGGTTTTTCTGTTCATGATCTCACAAGGATAAAGATTTATGCCATGCTGTGTTCTCACCTGGAGCTCAAGATCCTCTTCCAAGTTCACATGGCTGTGGCAGAATGCAGTCCCTTGTAGTTATAGGACTATGGCCCCTGTTTCTTCTGCTCATCCAAAGGCCATCCTCAGCTGTTAAAGGCCATCTGTAATCCTTGCCATACAGACTCCTCCATCTTCAAATCCAGCAGTGGAAAAATCTCCCTCTTGCTGAATCTTTTTCATGTTTTAAATCCTCTGACTCTTCCTTGCTGTGACTTCTGGAGCCAGATTTTAAGGGGTCATGTGATCAGGTTAGGCCTATCTACATAATCTCCCTTTTAACTGGTACAAAGTCAATTTATTAGTAACTTAGTCACATCTTTAATATCCCTTTTGCAATGTGATGTAAAATAAGCACTGGAGTAAAAAAAAAAAGTCCCATCAAATTCACAAGTGTGCCCACACTTGTCAGACTAGATTAAAAGAGTTTAGATTAAAAGAAAGATTACAGAACTTTTTCATTAAGAATTAGTTTAATAATACATTTTAAAACAAGTTACTTTACTTTTTCTATACTTGCTAATAGACTAATAGTTCTGTATATTTTTCAGAACTCCTATCTTCTAATTTCTTATTCAAGTCTGAATATCTATTATTAGAAAGAAGTCATTTATCTTTAGTTTGAGGCCAGTTTTTGTTTTTCTTTAAACTGATTTTCCTTTTGGTATATCATTCCTATTGATTTATACCCATATCTTCTCTACTTTTTTGAAGTATGCCTTCCTCAAATAGCTAGGGACATGTACATATCTACCCAATATTCCCCGCTCCGTCTCACAGTTAGATCACAAAGTCACTTTCTCCCAGTCTTCTTATAATTTATACTTTTTACTTACTCCCTCTGCTACTCATCTTCCCCTATCACAGCTGCTATACTTTATATAAATTGGTGTCAGGAGTTTATTTCCTGCCATGCCCAGGATAAGGTTCCTCCTGATCAAATCAGCTTATTTCAAGATAAGCATATTACTCCTTTTCCCCATGAAGTATACTTACCACTTGTGTGTAAGTCAACAGCATTTTAAACCAAGATCTAAAAGTCAAAGTCTAATATAATGAAATCATCTACATAGAAAACAGGAAAAGAATAACACAGCACGCTTCCTACACATCAAATTTCAAAACCCCAGATTCGAAAAAAAAATGCAAAGTAAAATTCTCATTGCTTGTGATTCACCTTGATAACCTACTGCCTTGAGCAAATGCAGTAGCAGTCATTCATCTACCAGGTTCTGTTATTGTTTATGACTGACAATTCAGAACTAGAAAAAAGAAAAAAACAAAAACCCAATCCCTACCCTCCCCCCAAAAAACTGGCTTGTATGTAACAGGCCCACGAATTTAACACCTATGCCAAACATCTTTAGAAACATTTAACAAATCTAGGAAAAGACAGAATCCTATTACAAGCAGAATTATTTTAAACAAGGCTTGACTAGGAAAATTCTCTCCAACCCCTTGCTTCTATTAATAACTATTTAAAACAATAAAAATAAAATTTTAAAGGAACTCAAAACTCTTGAAATCAAAATTATTTATATAATGCTTAATGTATTCACCGAAGTTCCAGCTTCACTGGAAAAATCAAACTCTAGACTTCGAAGTCAACAAGCCATCAATGCAAGCAGCACCCAACATGTCCCAATAAAACACGCAAGACAATACACAAGACCAGAATGAGGGAATGTTCTGGGGCCTCAATTCCACATGCTCTGGCTTCTGAACCAAAGCAACATGTACAGTGTAGCAGAGGCAGGAAAGGCATAGGACTCTTCCTCTTCTATCTCCACTGAAGAATACAGAAAACCAAGCAGCAATTCAAAAATTACAAGAAAACTTTTTTCTGGTTTCTTTATAAACATTGATAAATACAGTATCTTCTTGCTGTAAAAATCTCAAGCAATACTCAAGTTCATGAAGTACAAAGTGAAAGCCTCCCATGTTTTCACTTGTGTTTCCTGGTTAAGTGTTGGATCAATAGTTCATATAGTTACTGACATTTGTATCTATTTGGTGAACTGTCCTTGCCCATTTTTCTAATAGGGTATTGGTCTGTTTCTTATCTGCAGGTATTCTTTCATACTAGGGCGATTTTAACCTTTCCCTGACATATGATTGCAAATATTTCCCCCCATTTGCAGTTTATCTTTTAGTTTTGTTTGTATTATCTTTTTATGCAGTTGAGTTATGCAATCTTTCCCTTCTTGAATTTGGCTTTGTAATGCTTTACACTAAATACAGGTGAGCATACCACCTGATTTCAGTAAGACCTGCAAACTAAGAAAAATTTTTGTATTTTTTAATGGCTGAAAAAAATCAAAAGAATGATATTGCATGATGTGAAAACTACATGAAATTCAAACTCCAGTGTCTACAAATAGTATCAAACACAGCTGCACCCACTCATTTATAAGTTGGCTACGTGCGGCTGGCTTCAACATTACAATGGCAGAATTGAGAGGCTCCTGGATATGTGGTGCTCACAGAGCTCTGCACTGCTCCTCAGTGCACTACAAATCACAGTGACAAGGTTACAAGTCAAAGTGTTTCAAGTGCCACATTCACATATTAACATACTGTGGTAGCGTTTTTTTTTTTATTACCAGTGCACAGTCATCAAGTCAAAACAAGAAGAGAAAAGTGGACTTTGTCATACTTTTAAAGCACGGTGGAGAGTGTGGATTATTTTGTTATCAAGTCGGATGGGAAAGCATTGTGTTTACTATGCAATGACACTATGGCTGTGCTAGAAGAACTCTCTATACAACAACATTACCAGACTAACTAGTCATCTCAATATTTCCAATTCACAGGAAAGCAATGGTAAGGAAAAGTGGAAATTTTAAAGCAGAATATCTCATCACAGCAGAATTTCTGGAAGGAAGGAAGGAAAGGGGGAAGGGAGAAAGGGAGGGAGAGAAGGAAAAAAAAGGAGGCTGTAACCAAAGTTAAGTTTCCAAGAGGGTCATTTTTTAGCCAAGAAAGGAAAGTAATTTGCTGACTGTGAGTTAATTAAATCATGCTTGACTGCAGGAGCTCAAGAAATGTATTCAGAGAAAATAAACTTACAGCAAAACCAGTTGCTCCAAAAGCTGAGGACAGTGGGAGTAAAATTAATAATCTATTAAAAAAAAAAAGGCAAATGATTTCAAGTAGAGTCCCTGTTGCTTAATGAGTTAGATGTTACTAATATTGCTTAGCTGATGTTATTTACTTAAGGAGTCAAAGCCAAATTAATAGTTTGTGAAGAATCAGCTTCTACGAATAGTCTATGTGGCCAAAAGTTGAGAAAATACTACTTCAGAATAACCTGAAGTAGAATTAGCTAAGATGAGTTATAACTGATGATGTTTGTAAAAATATGTGTGGAGTAGGAAAAGGCTTAGTTGGGTAATTTACAAAACTTGTGAAGATGTAAGATAATTGTTATTATATTTTTTATCAGCAGGTACTCTGGAATATATGTGAATCTATCATGTTACTGAACCAAGAGTGTCAATGGTAAACTTCATTCACTGTCATGGACATTGTCACAAATAGAAGCAGAATAACGTGTCCTGCCTGCCTACACGGCAGTTTGATGGCTTAGCAGTAGTAAAGTTTCACTGTGAATTTTTTTTAAAGCTTGGGGCTGAGATTGAAATTTCAGAACAATAAGACCTTTCTCAGTCACTATTATTACAAATGAATAGCTTTGAAACTTAGCTTTTGCTGCAGATTATATAACATTTAATAAATTCAACCTAACATCATAGGACAGAACAGGACTTACATGTGAAACTTAAATTGCAGTTAAGTCATTTAGACAAAAATATTTGAATCATAAGTAATGTTAAGCTGCTTTATACACTTCCTGTGCTGTCAAAAGTTAAAACAAGAAGTGAGATCTCCATTTTCAAACAAATTTGCAGTGGATATATATTTTTAGCTCAAACTACAATTTTGGAAGCATTTTTAGGACTTCAGTGCAAATGCAAAGAAAATTTCTGTATTTCAAAATCTATTTAACAGTGCAATTATGGCACTTCCACCTAACCTTCAATTGGAAATAATTAATCTGCAATGTAATGATATGCTAAAAGGCAAATACTAAAAGAAAAATCTAATATAATTCTATAAATGCTTCCCAAGTGATTACTATGCACAATTAAAATCATATGCTTGGGGGCTGATATCAGTATTTAGCTGTGCATCTGTGTGAAGATATTTTCAAAGATGAAATATGTAAAATCTCATTACAGATCAGCATTAACAGATAAGCATTTGCAATCAATTTTGATGACAGGAAACACTAACTCTGAACCTCAGTTAAGCAAAATGTATCACCTAAGACAGGAGTCCATTTTTCTCATTAGTATACCTATATTACAAAAAGTTGTACTGAGTAACAATTATTATTATTACTATTATTATATTTGAATTTCATCAATAAGAAATTCGTGGAAATGTGTTTTCTCTTGTTATAAAGTACCTACATAAGAATCCCAATTTTGCTTTTTGGACTGCAAAGTCTAAAATATTTACTCTTTGGCCCTTGTCTGATGACTGCTGCTTTGAGAAAGTTTTCTTTAGCCTAAGCATAGAAAAGCATCTCCTCTAGTTCCTCCAAGGATTGGTAAAAACTTACATCTGCCACAAATAAGACCTGGGCCTGACTGGTTACATTAAAAAATATAGTAAATCAGGTATCAAAAAAAAAGTGTATGTAACTTGAATACTTGATTTTTACTTAAAACAAATACATGTACATTCACCTGCCAATATTTTGGTCGAATGCCAAGACATCTTTTTGAGTACAGATCTACCAATTAATGTTTCACATGTTCTTTCGTGCATAGATCATATACATATCTATGATTTCAAACTTCAATTTCTCTAGAATGAAACAAGAACTTAGACAAAACGTGGGACAACTGAGCACAGAAACTTTAATAAGATTTTTATGATTTTTTTCCCTTAATCTTTTAAAGTGTTCATGCCCAAAACTAATCTGGCTGGGGAAGGACGTGTATTTAGCCAATCCTTTCAAGATTTTCAACTTAACTTTCTCAAAAACATATTATTTTTATATTCATATTTCATTGGGGTTTGTTTATCTATTTATTATTTATTATTTCTTAATGGAGGTAGTAGGGATTGAACGCAGGGCCTCGTGCATGTTAAGCACACACCCTATCACTGAGCTTTACCCTCCCCCACCTTGGTTTATAATATTTAATCAGGCTACAAAATTATAATACTAAGTATAACTGGCATAAAACCAGGTTTAGAACATACTGACTCCTGAAAGTATAAATTCAACCAGTGACTGCAGAAGGCAAGAGTAGTCTATCCGCCATGAATGTTCAGCTTATTTTAAGAAATCACTCAGTACATTCTTAAGAATGAAAAATGTGGTTAATTCAGTAATCTGGTTAAGTATACTCTATAATCTGGTGATTATTTGAGCATAGTCTAAATTAGCAATCTTTATTTACTTTTTCCCCCAAACAGCCCACTGTTGCAGGACCATTTATTGACTACTCTGTTCTTTTCTGATTTTTAAATGCTATTTTTATCACATTCTAAATTCCCATACAGTCCAGGTCTGTTTCTGAACTTACTGTTCTGCCCTAAATACTTGTTTTGCCTATTCTAATGCCAAACTGTCTTAAATATCTTTAACTTTCTGATATACTTTACTATCTGGAGGGTCCAGTGTCACATACCCTCCCCACTTCTACTGCCCTCCAATTATCGTTCTTTTTCAAAGTTTTTCAAAATTTTCTCAACTACCGAATTTACTCTTCCAAGTGAACTGTATATACAATGTGTCAAGCTCTCGAAAAGGTTCATCTTATTGGGCTTACAAACAATATGCATTAAAGCTGTAGAATAATTTGAGGAGCACTAATGTCTATACAATATCTTTATAAGTAAGTCTCACATTCTCACATTCAGGAACATAGCATAAATACTGAATTTATTTATATCTTTTAAAAATCCTTCAGTAAAGCTTTATAGTTTTCTTCATATTAGTTTTGCATATTTCTTAAGTTAAGTTGTGCTCTCTCCTATCACCATATCATTTTTTAATTTAAAATTCTGCTAGTGTAGCATTTAACATAATTTATAAAGAATTAAGTTTTGTGAGAATAGGTCATTCTCACTTCTTCACTGTTCTCCATCCACATTCTTCCAAAACAGGAAGCTGTCCAGGGAAGAAGAGGATGTGTCTCATTCACGTTTAAAATCCTAGCACTTACCTAGCATGCAGCAATCAAACAATCAATGACTGGTTCTCAAATTGACAAGTATCTTGCTAAGTTATGTAAACCCAATACTAAATCTTTAAAAGAGACAAGAAAACAGATGGTTTATTCATTTGGGATAGGGAAGAGATTCTTAAATCCACCATCACCCTTGTTAACCTAAAAAATAGTACATATGGACTGAAACATTATGCTGTATAGCAGAAATTGACACACTGTAACTGACTATATACTTCAATTTAAAAAACAACAGTACCTATGTCAAAAAACATCTTCCTTCCTTTAAAGGTCTTTCATAAATGAACTCAGTACAAACCTCTGAATTTATTTTTCAGCCTTTACAACCTCATCAATAACTCTATTTCTTACGTATAAATAGAATAGCCAAAACTTACTGAATGCTCCCTATAAGTTAGGCATGTTACCTAATTTAGCTCATTTACTCCTCACCATAACCTTATGAAAATGGATGTTACTATGCCCCATTTTGCAGAAAGGAAAGTGAGACACAGAAAGGTTAAGTAACTTCACCAAGGTTACACATATAGTAGCAGAGATGGAAATCTGAACCAAGGCAGTCAGAATCCACAAAATATTCTGAAGAGCACATTATTTCCTATTTTCATTTCATCAGTGGACAGACTTTAGTGGGTCAGTTGAAAATCTTCATTGTGCTAAAGAAAGCTCAGCATATCTACAGTTCTTAACATTTTAAATTCATAAAGTGAAAAACAAAAAAAATCCTCAAATTATGCTTAGGAATGTTTTAAAATATTCTTTAAAAGGACTAAACATTAGTAATTCTGTATTTTATAGTCCAATTTAAATGAAACATAAAAATCTTTGTTAAATCACTGCAGTTTTGTTTAGCAACCTGTCTTAACCGAATCACTTAAATGTATTTGATAACATTCCCACCCCCACTCGGGGATGACCTGGAATCATTTGGCACCAACCTCCCCAAAATGAATTATTAAAGACTTCCATGCTTTTAAACGAAAGGATCAGACCAGTGCTGGCAGCTGCCAAGAATGAGTTTACTGCCTGGTTTCCATGACTGCATCAATCTGAGACCAGTGTAAGAGAGAAGATGTATCCCTGGAAACCAACTCTTTTGCTTCGTTGGAAAAAAAAAAAAAAGAAAAGCTTCAGAATAATTTAACTTGAGTTTAATGTGTTCATTGTACGTGATAATCAATGGCAAAAGTCCTGTCCCAATCATACTTATGAGAAAGTTACATGGTGCCTAGTGGAATACCCCCAAATTGGTTTTACAGAGATTATCTTATGATCTATAAACAATTATTTTTGGTTTCAGTCTTTAAAAGAATATTACAATAGAAGCTGTACCAGCAAAAACTTTATGAATAATATCTAATTGGGAACAAAGTTTGGTAACTTCTCAACTATACAACTGCCTGATACTATCTGAACTCTCCACACACATCCTGTATACTCTAGAAATGTCCTTTATTTTAGGTGTTACAAATTGTGAAATTTCAAAATGGAAAGTTCTTCCAAATTCAGGAGCAGACTGAAAATACTTATGAAAATAACTATACTTCATAAGTTATGATTCCATTCATCTCAACTTCATTTCCTATGAAGCACAAATGAGCTTTAATGAAACATATTAGGTACAGCCTCTCAGGTTTTCTTAAACCAGGACCCTACTTCCCAAGAGCTATAAATATACTTCCTGTCATCAACAGCAATGGCTGGAGCAACCCCTCTGTTCAAGAGAACTAAAAATACATTTTTGTACATATCCTCTCTTCTGCTATCCACCCACTATTTCAAGAGGAACTGACAGAGGGAAATGCAGAGCTATGTAAAGTTCAGCTGAGAGTAGCACAAAGATTGTAATTTTCCTTGGGAAAAAAAGGCTACCTTCAATTGAATAATGTCTAGGGAGGTATTAACCAGCTATTACAGGGTCAGAGTAAATTTTAAAAGTTTTAGAGAAGCTATTCCTGGTCACAAGTTATACTTTGCATTTCATTAACTGTCATTTAGTTAAACTATGTTAACAGAAATTCATGCATATTGGAACTGAGCAAAGTAAGAACTGTCTTTGCTCATTTTAGAACTAGACAGGGGTACTCAGCCAGCACTTTCAGTGGGGCTAGGGTTAGTGAGATGGCCCTCACCATCAGGAGATTGTTACCCACAAGGGGGCTGGAGCAAAAAAAGACAGAAAGTGAGATTCTAGATGTCAGATAAAGGTGATACGAATTCAGAAAAGAGAAGAGACTAGGAAAAAACCCGTGGTACTGAAAGAGAATTAAAGGTATCAGAGCAAAATCATGGTTTCCAACAATATTTATAGGGAGGGGGATGGGAAGGGACAGACTGGGAGTTCGAAATTTGTAGATACTGACAGACATATGTAGAATAGATAAACAAGATTATAGTCTATAGCACAGGGAAATATATACAAGATCTTATGGTGGCTCACAGCGAAAAAAAAATGTGACAATGAATATATGTATGTTCATGTATAACTGAAAATTGTGCGCTACACTGGAAACTGACACACTGTAAACTGACTATAACTCAATTTAAAAAATGTTAAAAAAAAACCCAATATTTATAGGCAGATATGGATGTTTCTGTATACATATATATATGTATGTATTATGTATAAATGTATTTCAAGCCCTCCAACCACAAATCCCAACATGTGTGTTTCACTTCTGCCCAATAGGGGACATTCCCACCACCACAGTGATAAAGGCTCTCATCCATACTTTCCCCTCACTCTTGCCTCCTGACTGACCCTGGTGCTTCTCCCATGTGGCCCTGCATAGCACAGTGCCTCTGGGAACCATGAATAATAAATTTTCTTTAATGGCACTGACCTCTTCATGTCATCAATCAGTCATATCTATAAGTTAAATCCCAGGTACATTTTAAAACAATATCCTATCTCTGACCTCTAATAGAGCTGAAGAGCAATGACACCCCAAAGAACATATCTGGCATTCAGATCTTGTTTCCTAAATGCATCCTCTAATAAGAGGAACCAGAGTTTCTTGATGAAATCGTTGATTCCAGGACTGGGGCAGTGAAACATGCGCATGGAAAATCTCACTGTGCCAAAAAGTAAGAAACATAAGTGATCAGACTGATGGGGACATGAGAAAAGTTCACAGGAGCCAGCTTGAAAAGGTTCCCTTGGCCAAATCTGCGACAATTTTGAGCATGAGAATAAGCAATAAATGAATAATAGGTTCCAGGAATTCATGCTGATACATTTAAATTATTTTTAAAAAAGGGGGAAAAAAGGGAGAGAAAGCTTTTCCTTACAGTGAAATGCCAAATGATGAAAGCAGAAGGAATGATGACATTTTTAAAATTTCACCATATGGTAACCACTGTAGTAATAACTGACTCAGGCACAAATCATCAATGGATGGTGAAACTAGTAGGTAAAAATTTGGTGAGAAATGAACTATTTACATAGCCTCAAAGTATCATCCCACAAAAGGTATAATATTTACTTATTATCAAGTGCAAAACACTTTTGAACTGACTTCACAGTGTAGAAACATGTCACACATCTTAACCAAGTGATAAAATTTAACATAACAGAATGAGACAAATTGACATGTGCCTCCTGATATGATGCAGTGAGAACTCATCTTGTCTGTGGTATTCCTGCCCAAAATGCATAACCTAAATCTGTTTATAAGGAAACATCAGACTAAGCAAAATTGACGAACACTCTACAAAGTAAATGGCCTTTTCTTATAAAATGTCAAGCTCATTGAAAACAAGATGATTTTAATACCAAATTGAAGGAAACTGAAGAGACATGATAACTAAATACAAGGCATGGTCCTGGATGGTCTCTGAATTGGAAAGACAAGGGGAAAGGGAAGAGGTTTTTCTGTTTTTGTTTTTGGGGGGAAAGTTGGGTTATTATTGATCTTTTGGGGTTTTGTTTCCTTTTTCTGAAAAGAATATAACTAGGAGATCAGTGAAATCTGAGTGGTTGGTGTCTGTGAATTAGGCAGCAGTATCCTCTTCTGTTTTCAGGATATACATACTGATTCAGAGGTTACAGAGCCTTATGTCTGCAACTTATCTCTCAAATGATTCAGAAAAATTGTATAGCTAGAAGGATACAATGACAAAGATAAGGCAGTTATGATAAAATGTTAATAATTTAACATTAATAATGTAGAATCTGGGTGAAGAATATACTCGGCCAAACAGCAAATAAATATTGATTTCCCAAGGACTAAAATCATACAGGCCATA